>NW_006383014.1:823407-840418 GCF_000327345.1 Myotis davidii | reverse complement strand
CCTCCGCGGGGCGCTGGAGCCTGTGGCCGGGGAGCAGGTAAGGAGCGCCCGAGGGGCCGGGGAGGCGGGTGGGGTGGAGAGCCCCGCACCCTGCGAAGCGCGAGGAGTGGGGAGGCGGACGAAGCACGGAGACATGGTTCCAGTCCGGCCCCCACGCGCGCCGCCCCGGGGCATCCTTTCTTGATTTTGCCAGATTGAGGATGGATGCGGACCTGGTTTCTTTGCTTTGAGCATCAGCTCATTCATTTGCAACCATTTCGGGTAACTCGGTCCCGGCGTTGGAAGGACGCTTAGACCATAGGTGGTCCAGAGACACTCCGGAGAGGTCAAGGCTGAATTCAGGTGGCGAAGGAGGAGGGACTGACTCTTTCCTTTTGAGAGGCACTTGCTGATGATACGTGGTCAGTAATGACCCGGCTCTGGGCAGCCCACGCTGAAACCTTTCAACGCTTGGCCGTCCCCTTAAGGAAAGACTTGGTTTCTCAGCGCGAATAGGTGGGAGGGAACTGTCTGTCTTTCTGATAATTGTTGGATAATTGTTACTAACCCGCGGCTACGTCTTGAAATAACTGGTGTCAAGTCCTGTAATCTTTTATTGGTCCATCTTCGTCATTCTTCTATTTTATCTTGCCTGCTCCGATATGACCTTAAAACCATTTTGACAGGCATTTTAAATTGGCCAAGAGATCTGTTTAGTGTCTCTTAGGCTGAATCTCATAGGTTAGGTGTGCATTTTGAATTTAAACTTAACTTTTCAAATCCTTGGTTCACCCCTCCTCCCATCTGTTAATCGTGGGTTCTCAGTTACTTGAACACTCTGATTTAGTAAAATGGGACTGTATAAAAGGACTTCAGAGGACTGGAGGACTATAGTGCAAAGGAGCTATAATGTCTGGCACAAAGGAGACCTCAGCAAATTATTGTTTATGTATAAATAAGAGGATGTTCCAGGGGGCTCAGGTAATAACCAGTTAATTTCCACAAAACTTTCTACTTATAAAGCTGTGCCAGCGGTTCTCAACCTGTGGGTCGCGACTCCTTTGGCGGTGGAACGACCCTTTCACAGGGGTCTCCTAAGACCACTCTGCATATCAGATATTTACATTACGATTCATAACAGTAGCAACATTACAGTTATGAGTTATGAAGTAGCAACGACAATAATTTGATGGTTGGGTTGGGTCACAACATGAGGAACTGTATTTAAAGGGCCAGAAGGTTGAGAACCACTGTCTGAAGTTTTGTATGTGCAATCCTTTGGCAGGTTCCTAGGAGCAAGAAGTGATGTCTACATTCTGAGTGTGTATACCAGGACGGGAAACACTTCAATGTGAACACCTGAAAGGTGTTAAGGGAACTGCCATGTAGTGTTTAAACAAGGTCAGAGCAGTGGCTGGAAGTGAACACCTGGCATTTGGAGGAAAGCTGCATGTGTGGAAAACGCTCAAACTTTATCCTTCACCTTTAAAAAAGTATATGCTGTGCAGACTTTCCTTTTTACAGCCCTTCCCTTGGTTTGATGATAGCCTTGCTTCCCAATAGTCTTCTGGTTTTCTTCATGAGTTAATATTTAATTTGATTTCGTTTCGTTTTTAAGTGAAACTGGTTGACGTAGGAACCTGGAAGGAAACACTTGGGCACCTTTGCATTGCTGTCTCTTGGAATTCGTTTCTCTACTTGCAGAATCTCGTAAAAGCCCTGGGAAGTATTTGGAAGAAGCTCAAGCACTTGCTTAGGTTATTGAAAACATTTGGTCTTCTGATAGCTACAACTCTTAGGGTCAAAGGTCACAGGTGCCCCTGTAGAGGGATCTTGAGCAGTGGCATCAGAAACCTGACATTAACTCGGTGGTAACTTACTTGCTGAATTACTTTGAATGAGTTACTCAAACTCTCTGGGATTCTTGTGGGACTTTGAAAAAATGGTATAGGGAAAAATGGAAATAATCTTATATCCATTAACATAGACAATGGAATACAAGTAAGAACTTTTTCTTTTTAAAGAAGTGATACTTTGAAGTGAGATGTTCTCTCTCTCTCTCTCTCTCTCTCTCTCTGTGTGTGTGTGTGTTTAAAGAACAATTACTAAGAATTCTAGACAGTTTCAAACTAAAGATAGTCTACCTATCCTTTTTAAAAAATATATTTTTATTTATTTTGGAGAGGGAGGAAGAGATAGAAACATCAATGATGAGAGAGAATCATTGATAAGTTGCCTCCTGTACTCCCCACATTGAGGATCGAACCCACAAGGAGGGCATGTGCCCTGACCAGGAATCAAACTGTGACCTCCTGGTTCATAGGTTGACACTCAATCACTGAGCCACACCGGCTGGTCAAGTCTACCTGTCTTTATCCAATTCTCATATGGGGGAATTGAAGTCTCTATTCTGAACTGCCGCTATCAGACATTTAGTCAATTCATCCAGTTGGTGAACATTTAGTGAGCAACTACCATTCCAGTCACTGTGCTAGGTACTGTGGATGCTAAGCGCACTTACTGTCCTTGGGGGTTACAGTCTACTAGAGAGAACCCTTAGGCTTTGCTTATGGGAAGGAAAAGAAAGTATCAAGAAGGAGCAGAGGGGTGGAGTTGGGAGGAAACTAGAAGTGATTACCTTCTCTTAGGCTTTTCCCCACTTGATAATGAAAGATCTAGTGGCATTCTAATGGGTCTTGAAGTGGGGCTCTTAAATTATGGGGCTGAACAATGTAACTATGCCTTGCTTTACCTAGTTTATTATAAGCAAGTTTAACCTTCAGTTAAATAATTTTAAATGTTCTAGGGCAGACTTGTTTAAATGAATTCTGAAGGGTAAATTCAATTCAACCAAGATTTATTTATTGTGAGCAAAGCACTATGGTAGATTTTTTGAAAGAATAATCACTCTATGTGAATATTCCAATTCATTAGTATTTCCCCATATTATAAGTAGCATGATACTTACAGAAGTTTAAAATTACAAGTTAAACAAATTAGCCACCACCCAGGAAACCACTTACCACTATAACCTCAAATTCTTTTTTACCCAATGAACATATAACACAAAGAGCTTGCATGTATTGAGCTTACTATTAGCCAGCCAATGTGCCAGTTGCTCTATACACCAGAATCTCCTGTAATCCTCACTCTAGCCCTGTGAGGTAGATACTATGATTATCTCCTTTTTATTGAAGAGAAAACTGATTTAGAGAAATTAAGTAACTTTACTGAAGTTACACAACTAGAAAGTTATTCTCTACAAAACTGGGTTCATACTACTTTGTAACTTACTTTTTTTCCCCACCCAAATATGGACATCTTTATATTACCAAAATACTCCTACAACATCATTTATAGTTTTCTATTATATATCTAAATCTCAACAGTTCTTTTGTTTCCAGTTTTCACTAATTCATCTTTTAAAATTTTAGTTAATTTTTAGAGAGAGAAAGGGAGTGAGGGAAGGAAGGAGAGAGAAAGGTGGGGGACAGAGACAGAGAGGGAGAGAAACATTGATTTGTTGTCCCACTTATTTAGGCATTCATTGGTTCATTCTTGTGTGCCTTGACTGGGATCCACCTGCATCTAACCAAGTGAGCTACCTGGCCAGGGCAGTTTTCACTATATTTAGCAACTCTGTGTTCAATATCCTCCTACCTATATCTCTGGGCACATCCATGATTATTTTAGTCATTTTGCATTTCAAAAAGTGACTTATAATGTTTAATTTAGCTGCCCTTTTAAAAACCATATTCAGAATTAGAAAGCTTCCTCCTTTTTAAAATTTAGGAGTTTTGCTTTCTGTGTCCCTTTAGTGTTTCTAATAAGATGTCAGCAATAGGATCAGCATTCTCTGTGGAGCTGCACAATAGGTCAGTAGCTCATTACACAAGAGGTTTATCTGATGGAAACGGAACACACAGGCTTTCTGGAAGGACTGTTTGGGTTTGTGTTATTGTTATTGGCCCCATGGAGCAGTGCTCACCGTGCCAAGCAGCTCTCTAACATAAAGACTACCTCTTCCGTTTGCTTCCTTCGGTACCCAGTAAGAGAGACAGGTTACATTTTTCAGATATTGCGTTTAGCAGATTTATCACTAGGTTTAAAATGAAGTCCATAAATTTTAAGTAGGTCGCCTTTTTCCTTTAAAAAGAAAAACTTTACACATTTGTTTGTTGATCTCTTGAAAGGTAGACCATTAGTAAGGCATTTGGGGTTGATTTAATGAAATCATTAGCTAATTTTCATTTTGTCCTGTGGCTATAGCGTCGTGGGTTCAATTCCGGTCCAATCAGTGTGTTGCTCTCACATTGCTGTTTCTCTCTGTCTTTCCCTCTCTCTTCCACTCTCTGAAAAATCAATGGAAAAATGTCCTCAGGTGAGGATTAAAAAATAATAATAAATAAATATTCTCAAGTTTTACTATAATATCATGCCCTCTTTGCTACTCCGAGTGAAAAATTTTAGTGGTGCTTTGGGTTTATTTTTCCATTTTTAGTGCTAGTTACTTTATCCTGATGGTTTTGATAAAGGGTGCTGGAATATGAGTGGTGTACAGTTCAGCCTCTTCATAGAGAAACCATGATCAGTTCACTTTATTAATTTCTAACAATGACTTGTAATTGGAAGTAGAATTTAGAGAAATAGCTAATAGAATTATATATACATAGGGTAATCCCTTATTTGCTGAGTGGTTTTTCCCTACTGCCAAACACCAATTCGATTACTTGCTTACAATTCAAAATTCAGCCTTACAGTTTTGTGTCTTAGTTTGATAGTTGCTTAAAACTTTTAAACCAAACTTGTGCACATTCTTAGATTTTTTTGAAAAAGAAGCAGCAGTATTAACTGGATTGAGGCCCTTGTATGTGCATCTTTATTAAAAAAATTTTTTTTATTGATTTCAAAGAGGAAGGCAGAGGGAGAGAGAATAGAAGCATCAATGATGAGAGAGAATCATCGATGGGCTGCCTCCTGTACGCCCCCCTATTGGGGGATTGAGTCCACAACTCGGCATGTGCCCTGACTGGAATCTAACCATGACTTCCTGGTTCATAGGTTGGTTAATGCTCAACCACTGAGCCACGCCAACTACTGCATCTTTTCTTTCATTATATCCCTTTGTACTGTTTTAAAAAATTTAAATAAAATCACATAGTATAATTGTTAAATGGGAGAGAATGAAAGGTAATAAATTCAAGGCCCAAGAGGCAGAAAAGACAGCCAACTACTAAAAGTCACATTGGGTGAAACTACAGAAGGGCCCTTCAGGCGTGTGCCACTTCTCGGCCTGGTAGGCCTGGGCTGAGGATGGGTAGTGATACATTTCAGCTGTGGAAAGGGAGATGCCTAGATGTCAGGGCCAACCTCAGGCAACATTGAACAGGAGCTGAAATACCGACCTTAAGCATCCTCAACTCTAAGTTTGCCCAGCATACTTGCCCACCCCCAGAAAGTGCTCCGTGATGATCTATCACGGAGTAATAAAGGCAAATTACTGTTCAATTGAAGCTGTGGAACTGGAGGTATCATATTTATGGAAAACTGAGGAATAAGCATCCATCCCTGCACTTTAATTCACCTCTTCGAATTAAGATGATTAGCAATGCAAAATACATGATAAGAAATAAACTTTTAAAAAGCTTTTCTACAAATTGGGAGGGACTGAAGGGAGGCGTGGCCCAGAGGTGGGAAAAGAACTGCAGAGGGGAAGATGGGACGAAGCCAAATGCACATTCCTCGAGGGGTGCGTGTCCTCTCAAGGTCTGGGAACTGGCTCCTCCTGTTGGAACCGGAGCCATGTGGTATGATGCTCGAGGGCCTGGCAGGGGTGTCGGCTGTCTCTCGGCTGCTCTGCCCATGACAATCCTGAGAAGCCACCTCTTGACATGCACCCCACCTACGTGGGTTAAGGATACTTCTCCTTATCTGGGAACTGTTTCATTAGGTAGTCAGTCTCATCTACACCTGGATACACTGTGAAGGAATGAGCTGTTTTATTTAGGGGTAGGGAAGAGGATCAAAGAGTAAGTGGTTTTGGGTCATGGACTGCTTAACTCATGGGGGTGCCATGCAGCGGGGATACCTTTAGATAGCACCCCACGTCCAAAGAGTTGTGGAGACCTTTCAGAAAAAGACTGGCAGCAGTAGTTGGAAGTGAAGGTCAGCCTTTGAAACAGGGGCCACAGAGAGAGAGGCCAAACACTCAAGCTGGTTCTCCAAGCTTCCTCAAACACAGAGCTGGAGGGAGGGAAGTAAAATGGCGATGGTTAAATAATGGGGTAGGGCCCCTGAGATAGGAGTGAGTGGAGAGCCAGTGAAATGCTGTCTTCATCTTCACACAGGCCTGCAAGACAGAAATTGTGTTATCTCCACTGTGGAGGTAGCAACCTGTAGAAAGGTTAGTGTGCTCAAGGCTGCAGAGCCGGTAGGAGGTGGAGCAGGGATTTGAAGCCAGAGCCAGCGGATTCTAATGCCAAGGTCCTTCATGGCTTTCGGTGAGGGCTCCACTGGTTTCTGAGGCATGGCCCGTTTGTTGGGATATATTTTTTGCACGGGATTGTATGTCTACCACCCCATTTCCTGGAATGTTTCTCTGGTCTGTGCTGCCTAAAGATCATTAAGTAATGCCACAAAGATGAATGCCTGCTTCCTTAGGCCAGCACGGACCTGAGTCCTAACACCACCACTACTTACCGCTAGGTGACCGGGGGCAACTTTCCCAGAGTAATCTCCATTTCCTGGCTGTAAAATGGAAATAAAATAGTATTTACTTCATAAGATGAGTGATATGACTTTCTGTGGCTAAAACATTGAGAATAATGCCTGATTCATATTAATACGGAGTTGCTTAGCTATTGTTATTTTTTGCACAATAAGCTGCACCTCTAACTTTGAAAACAAAGGGCTCAATCTTATTACCTAAAAAAATCAGATTATTACAGTATTTCTCATTAAGGCGGCTTCCATATTTTAGGATTAGAGTATCTATTTGTCACATTTTGCCTTGTACTGGTAGGGTCCGGATCCTACTCCATGCTCCCCTCCTCCTTTCCTTCCGGGTTAAAATGAAAATATTGAAGTTGATTGTACACTGACATTGAATTCAAGAACTTTTATAAGAAGTTTATGAGATCACTGTGAAAGCTGAAAAGCTTTCAGAGCTGCAATCACAATATGCTGGGCCTCTCAGCGGATGCTTGTCAGTGTAGCACAAATGCTACTATCCTTGCAGAGCTCAGCCTTCTGAGGAGTATTGTACCATGAACACCACTGTCCCAGAAAATGCTGGGGCCATTAAGAATCACAGACCCTACTGTCCTCCCCAATGCTCTGCGTCTTTCTTTAGGAGGCCTGAGACGGTGGATGTAACACAGCTGCAGCTGCTACTGTTTTCTGAGATTTGCATTTGTTCAGCGGGTTGCTTAATCATCCCGTTATTGCTTACCGAACTTTAATACCAACAAAGGGCATTGTTTATGTTAAATTATATATATCTGTGTGTGTGTGTGTGTGTGTGTGTGTATGTGTATGTATCAGCCCCATGGAGCAGTGCATATATCCTCTATGATAGATTAGTTAATGCTCAGAAATACATTCCCTTAGAATATAGCTTGATTGGCAAGTTATGAGCAGCAAACAGGAACATTTAAAAGTTTACTTTGAACAAATACTTACAGAGCTTTCTATGTGTGAGGATTTGTTTTGAGCACTTAGAACTGTTAGTTATGTACTCCTCCTGAATCACTGTGCAGCGGATATTATGCTCATTTTAGGGTTCCTATTTGAAACAGAGGTTAAATCACTTGCCTGTGGTCACACAGAAGAATTAGGTTTGGCTTTCAGAGTTACTAACCACCACACTTGACCATGGAATCTAGTGTGTATCTCACAGTTTGGGCCCTTTCAGTTTGTAGCTTTATCAAAGGAAAAGTCACACCTGTTCAAACTCCTCATGATTTACTGTATGGAGGATTACAACTAGGTCATAGATTTTTCGCTCTTGTTATTGAAAGATACCAACGCTATATTTTCAATATGGTATGCCCAAACATTTCTGTCTAAAAGCTTCTGAGTGTGCTATCAGGCCTGGTGGTGGTCTGGGAAGAGGGCGCTGTATTCTCCCCTTCCCCTGTTTGGCACACTCAGCTCAGCGAGAAGAGCTGCAGATTACACCGACTGTTCTAGCAGTATTTAATTTTGTTTTTAGTTTCAGGGCTTTCACCTGTTATAAATTAAAGTAGTTAAATATCTTTATTTGAGGAGAGTAGCTTGTACAGGTGAAGTTATTTGGCTGTTTTCTCAGAAGACAGAATAATGGTCCTGCAGAGATGGTCACATCTTAATCTCCAGAACATGGCAAGGTGGAAGTAGAGGGGCCAATGGAATTAGGTTGCTAATCAGATGATGCTACGACTTGGAGACTATCCTGGGCTTTCTGGGTGGACCCAGTGAAATCACAAGGATCCTTGGAAGTGGAAAAAGGAAGCAGAAGAGTCAGAACCAGAGAGTTGGCATCGTTAGAAAAACTCAGACAGCCATTGCTGGCTTTGTAGACAGAAGGGGGCCACGCGCCAAGGATTACACACAGTCTCTAGACCAGTGATGGCGAACCTTTTGAGCTCGGCACGTCAGCATTTTGAAAAACACTAACTTACCTCTGGTGCCGTGTCACATATAGAAATTTTTTGATATTGGCAACCATAGTAAAACAGACTTATATTTTTGGTATTTATTTTCTATATTTAAATGCCATTTAACAAAGAAAAATCAACCAAAAAAATGAGTTCGCGTGTCACCTCTGACACGCGTGTCATAGGTTCGCCATCACTGGTCTAGGTTTTGATTTGTTCCTTAAGCCAGCCCTGGAAAGGGGCTGCCTAATCTCATGATGTAGTTTCTAGTCCAGGGGTGAGCAAACTTTTTGACTCGAGGGCCACAATGGGTTCTTAAACTGGACTGGAGGTCCGGAACAAAAGCATGGATGGAGTGTTTGTGTGAACTAATATAAATTCAAAGTAAACATCATTACATAAAGGGGTACGGTCTTTTTTTTCAATAGTTTTATTCATTTCAAACGGGCCGGATTCGGCCCGCGGGCCGTAGTTTGCCCATGGCTGTTCTAGTCCCTTACCTCTCTTGTCTAGGAAGTTCTCAAGACATGGCTTTGTAGGTGTAATGCCCTTCATGACTGACTCATTTGCTTGCATTTTATCCTCCTCAAGCAATTATTGGTTAATAACTTATTTTTCCCTGTCAATATTCCATAGCAGAATGAAGGTGTCTTGGCTATGTACATGATCAAGCAAGTAACTTCCTTCACCAGTAATCTCCCAGCAATCTTGATAAATTAATATATTCATGTCTTCTGTTGCATCCTTGATAGTACAAATCAGATATCCAGAGCTTATCTCTCCTGGGTGAACTGATAAAATAGTTTCTGAGCTTACAAAGACCCGACCCTGGACCAGTTGCTGACCTGCCCCCAGGATGTAACCATCCTCTAAGAACCCATAGCAGTGGATTTCATACCAAAAAAATGTCCTTGGCCCCGGGGCAAGCCACTGTTCTCACAAACTTCTCAAGATAGTGCCTTGGATTTCACAAATGAATTGACTTTTTAAAATACCTGCATTGCACAGATGGCTAAAACAGGGTCCAAGCCATCCTTAATCCTGTCTGAAATTGATTAATGCATTCAGCACAGTTTTTTGAGCACTTGCTTTATGCTAGACATTATTTTTGATTCTAGGGATTCAGTCAAGTTTTCTTCCTTAATGGAGATTGAGTTTATGTGTTGAGAGAGAAGAGGGTGTTAAAAAGGGAGGTTGAGCGGATGATAAGTGAGTGAGTAAAACCAATAAACACAAGATAAGTGCAGATTTGGACTTTTTCAAAGGAAACGGTGAAACAGTAGAGAGTGGGAAACCTGTAATAGTGTCGTCAAGAATGGTTGGAATAGGTCAGACTTGCACTAAGATGAGAAGGATAAGTAGACCCAGTAGAGGGAACAGCATGCGCATCTGCCTGGGGAGGGAACCTGCAGGGTCTGGGCAGGAAAGGGGTGAGAGAGGAGGTGGTGAGGTAGGCCGGACCAAGTTGGGGAGGGCTTGCAGACCTCGTAAGGAATGTGAGTCTCATTCCAGATGGAATGAGCGGGCATTGTGAAGTGATCCAACAAGGAGAGGGACATGATCTGAGTTACATTTGTAACATCTAGTTTAGCTGCTGCTGGGCGGCGTAGGAAGGGATTAGAGTAAGGAGAGTAAGGAGACCAGTTATGAAGTTCTTGGCAGCATTCTACACGAGAAGTGTGGTGGCCTGGTGTAGAGGGGTGGTATTGGAAGTGGGGAGCAGTGGATGGATTTGAGAGGTTTGGAGATAGAATCAACAAGACTTACGGAGATAGGTTTGGATGGGTGACACGAGAGAATAGGAGAAATCAAGCAGAACTCCTTGTGTTTTGATGGGTGACGGGGTTGTAGGGAATAGAGTTCTGTTTTGGCCAGTGGTTAGTTGAGTTGCCTGTTAGTCATCTTTATGGGGGTGGATGTCCAATGGCCAGCGGTGATTGAGAGACCTACATTCAGGGACAAGATCAGGGCCAGAGTTGTGCCAGCCTAGAAGTGGCATATAAAGTTATGGGAAAACTAGAATCACCTAGGGAGATTTCGTAGGCAGAGCAGAGAGATAGAGATCAGGCCCCGGAGGAATAACAGAGTTATAGATCCGGTCGGAGACCATGGAGTAACCAGTGAGGAGGAGGAAGACCAAAAGAGCCGTGTTACAGACGCCAACATTATCACGTGTTTAAAGCAAGGTGGAGTAATCGTTTCTGTTGTAAGATCTTGAGGAGTTGAGTAAGATGAGAACACAGTGTCCGTTGGGTTTTGCAATGTGGAGAATTTCTCTAAATGGTGATCTTGTCAGGCCATACTTAGAGGAGTGATTTAAAGCACAGACGAAGGGACCTCCAGCATCCCCTGTGGGGAACTTTCCTCACTCCCTTCTCCACTTCACCTGTGTGTGGGGGGTGTCCCCTCTATGTTCCCGAGTCCTTAGGCCTTTCTCTGTCACTGGAGTCTATACTATAATATGATTTTTCTGTTGAAATTATGTTCCTTCTAGAATTTTTTTTGGTATTTTCTAGTGTGATGCAGACACACTAGAATTAATGAGCTGAGTACTCTCAAGTACTACTTTTTGGTTTGTATTAGTTACACCTGGGTTGTATCAGGCAGAGTCCAATGAAGAGCCGGTTTTTTCTGATTCCCAGTCTGCTCCCTCTGCCTTTCATAGCGGAGGATGTCTTTGGCCCAGGATTGTGCCCCTCCTTCCTCCTTTCACCCCTCCTCCCGCCTTCACCTCACCAGTTGTCAGTGCTTGATTTGGAAGGTTCGCTTAGCTCAGTGGTCGGCAAACTCATTAGTCAATAGAGCCAAACATCAACAGTACAACGATTGAAATTTCTTTTGAGAGCCAAATTTTTTAAACTTAAACTATATAGGTAGGTACATTGTTATTAACTTAATTAGGGTACTCCTGAGGCTTAGGAAGAGCCACACTCAAGGGGCCAAAGAGTCGCATGTGGCTCGAGAGCCACAGTTTGCCGACCACGGGCTTAGCTCTATTCCTCTCAGACCCCGTACCTTCTCGGGAGTCACATGTGAAAACTTATGAAAATCACTTTTGTGCTTCAGAAACCTCATCTTTTCCCACCCCTGCGTTCTTCTGGTGAAGTCACTGCAGTTACTTCATACATTTCACCATTTTCAAAACTGGATTTGCTCCATTGCATACTTAAATGTCTTAAAGGTCTGGTAGCAACTGTCCTTAGCAACCTCAAAAGGGTTCTTTTTATCAAGTTCTCCTTTTTTGCCCCCCATTGGTAGGTGTTTTCCCAGCAAGGCTGTGTGGACGTGTTTTTTTCTTCTACGCGAATATCGCTTTGTTTTCCACTTCGTTATCCTCCTGTTGCAACACCCCAATTATACCAGTTGCTGTGGAGCTATTAAGTGTATTGCTAACAATGAAGCTTATTCCTTTAGGTGGAAGAATAGAAGCAAGAGGAGGACTTTAATTTTGTTTTTGTGCAAATGTTTCCTAGTAGCAAAAATAACTAAGTGATACTAGAGACCGTGGTGCAGAAATGTCTGTATGGGATCGACTGATGTTTTTAGAAAGGATTGCTTTTCTTAATTAAAGAAAATATTTACTTAAGCTTCTGGTCCTATTAGAGATTAATTTCATACTTTAATCATGGACTATCTTTTAATATCCTTTGTTTAATAGGATGTTGCCTCGTCGGGACAAAAATGTTTTGTAGATTTCATCTTTTAAAATTTATTTCTTAAAACCTTTAAAAAAAAAAAAAAGCTTTACTGCCCTGGCTGGTGTGGTTCAGTTGGTTGAGCATGATCAGGGGCACCTAAATTGCCGGTTTGATTCCTGGTCAGGGCACATGCTCAGGTTGCAAGCTTGATTCCCATCGATGTTTCTCTCTCTCCCTCTCTTTCTTCCTCTCTTTCTCCCCCTACCCCCCTCTCTAAAATGAATAAAAAAATAAGATATAACTTACATTTGTTTTAAAAAGCCACATTTAATAGAGTACTGAGGGAATGAAGTATTTTTTATTTTAATCCACGTAACTTTTATATCTAGACAAGGATTTTAGCGAATTATATACTTATATGCATACATATACACACATATGTGTATATATTTGTGTATACGTATATTTTTTCCAACTAAACATAGTTTAGAACTTGCCAAATATCTTGATGCTGTAGAACAGTGGTTCTCAACCTTCCTAATGCTGCAACCCTTTAATACAGTTCCTCATGCTGTGGTGACCCCCAACCATAAAATTATTTTCGTTGCTATTTCATAACTGTAATTTTGCTACTGTTATGAATCATAATGTAAATATCTGATATGCAGGATGTATTTAGGCGACCCCTGTAAAAGAGGTCGCGACCCACAGGTTGAGAACCAGTGCTGTAGAAAGATACAGTGGGGCCTTGACTTATGAGTGTCCCGACTAACGAGTTTTTTGAGATACCAGCTGTCTCTCTGCCGATTTTTTGCATTGAGTTGATAGAGTAATTTGAGTTAACAAGCTCCTTAATGAGCTCCTTAATGAGCTCGGTCTCGGAACGAATTAAACTCGTAAGTCAAGGCCCCAGTGTACATAGTTGTTGTTGTAGGCAAGTCAGAAGAATTGTCATCTTCCCATCTCCTCATGTTACATTTTCACTAAGATGTGTTTCACTGTAATGATGCCTGCTCCTCCTAGGTGGGCAGAAGCTATTTCCAGGGCGGCAAAAAGATACAAATGTTTGCTATTTGACTTGAATTACCTCGCCCTGTCTCTAGTTTGATTTCCCTCTCCCCAGTGTACTTGCTCAGCTCTGTTCACATCCGTCTTCCCCCTTCCTGTGGATGGTGTACAACCTAGACCAGTAGTGATGGCGAACCTATGACACGCGTGTCAGAGGTGATACGTGAACTCATTTTTTTGGTTGATTTTTCTTTGTTAACTGGCATTTAAATATAGAAAATAAATATAAAAAATATGTCTTTGTTTTACTATGGTTGCAAATATCAAAAAATTTCTATAGTGACACGGCACCAGAGTTAAGTTAGGGTTTTTCAAAATGCTGACACGCCGAGCTCAAAAGGTTCGCCATCACTGGACTAGCCTGTTCCATGGCCTCTTCTCTCAATTAGCAGCTCAGTTTTTGACCCACCTGAAAGGAGGAACAGCAGCCACTGGAATTAAGAAAGGAAAGGTAATTCAAACTCTTGGACTTCTTGAATGAAAAAATGTCATTTTGATATTCAATCTTACATGTAAAAAATATTCTTTCTCCATCCCATCCCCCTTAATATCAAGGTTATTATTGTAAAAACTCTAAAAATCCTACTAAAATTTTTATTATTGGCCATAGATTTTGGAGAAAATTCTGACAGGTTATGCTCTGGGACCAGGGGACCTTGAAGTGGTTTTAAATGAAAGTAAGAGTTAATGAATTGCCGGGATTGGAGACCATCTCTTGAGGTTAATCTCTAGAAAAGGGTCCCGGCCCACCCTTTGGTATATCAAGAGAATAAAAGTTGGTAAGAGGAAGGGCTTGGCGAGAACCAGCGAGCACCTATTCTGTGCCAGGCTGGGTGTACTCTTGTACACAAACAGACACGGCCCTCCCCTTCGTGGGAGGAAACAGGCACATAACCACAACTTGAGAAAGTGGATCAGATCTGAGAGAGCAAAAGGTGGGGGAGACCTATGTGAGACAGTGGTCAGGAAAGGACCTCTTTGAGGAAGGAACATTAAACTTGAGAAGAGAAGGATGAGAAGATGTAGTTGGAATCCAAGCAAAAAATCCATGCTGTTGGTCGTGTATCAGGTGAGACTAGGTTAGGTAATTTAGCCAATTAGTAGCAAATATAAATTGCACTGTGGATTTCTGTCAGTGTTTCTCAACATTTTGTTTTCATTGTTGTCTTTGTAGACAGGTTTTCCTATCCCCTCCGGCTCTGTCTCTGCGCCCCCCCACCCCCACCCCCAAATTATAATGTCTTTTGGAAAATCACAAACCATTTTTTTTTTCACCCTTAGAGCACCAATTTTCACCATGGAGGATGCACACTCTACCAGTTATTGTCTGTGGGGCTTGTTTGGGGACAATCAGAAATAGACTTTTATTGGGTTTAATCTAGTGTCCTTGGATCTTCAACTGGATTTTAAGTTCCTTGAGATGGAGACCATCTCTAGTAGGGACAGCAGTAGTAATAGATGATGCCACTTACATGGCACTTTTTTTTTAAAATCAGCCATGAGGTTGGGAGGGGTAGAATAAAAGTAAAGCATGAAAAATCCTTAAATAGTGTAGTTAGTCTACTTTTATATTTAAATATATTTTTATTGATTTCAGAGAGAAAGGGAGAGGGGGAGAGAGAAACATCAATGATGAGAGAGAATCATTGATCTGCTGCCTTCTGCATGCCCCTACTGGAAAGGTGGCGATTCATCAGTGTCTTTAATCCAGTTTGGTGCCCTTTCCAGGACACTCCGAAAGGACCAGATTCAGGAAGGTGGTGCTTGTCAGGGGGAGGAGTTCAGGGTATAATTTAGGAAGATTAATTTGGCAGACTCATCCCATACATTTCTGAAGTTCCATGACAATTGTGACAAGGAATAAAAAGGAAAAACCTGACTCAATGGTTTCTTTATTTCAGAAACAGCATAACATTTATTTGCATCTTCTTGTAGGCACCAAGAAGAAAAGTAAACTAAAGATATAGAGTACTAGTAACTTCTTGGAGAAGAAAATTAGGGGGATGATAATGGTTCTTTATCACTGAGATTCTTCTATCATTAAGGTGGAGATTACACATGTCTAAAAGACATGGGTTTGTTAAGGATAATTCATGTTATATATTTTATGTTAGGAGGAATGCAGGAATATATTTGAAGGAAGCTATATTCTGGATCTTTTTCTCTGTATCTCTCTCTCTCTGTGTTAATATGTATGTGAGAGAGAATTTAGATGAAGCTAGTTCTGGTTATTTGGCAAACAGTGATGGAAACTGGAGTAAAGAGTACTTATCTTGCCCTGACTGGTTTGGCTCAGTGGATAGAGCATCGGCCTGTGAACTTAAGGGTCCCGGGTTCGATTCCAGTCAAGGGCATGTACCTTGGTTGTGGGCACATCTTCAGTGGGGAGTGTGCAGGAGGCAACTGATCGATGTTTCTAACTCTCTATCCCTCACCCTTCCTTTCTGTAAACAATCAATAAAATGTATTTTTTTAAAAAGAGTACTTATCTTAATGAACTGTCTTTTAATTTTCAGTTGTGCAGTCAATGAATTTTTAGAGGTAGGCCCAGTCTGTCAAACAGACTTAATAAACTTTACAGTGATTGCTTCCTTTTATTGTTTCTCCATCAACCATTAGTCACATACCCAGTGGTGTAATGTAAACTACATTTCCCCCTTCTTTTAATCTTTCTTTTTTGTTGTATTGTTTTCCTTCTTATCAAATCAATTGCCTTTAGTAGGCAATCATGGAGCAGAAAAATTATGAAACAACAGCCAGAAGGATAAAATTTATAAAAGTCCTTTCTAAATGGTTTAATAGAAAAGACAAAATAAAGGTAATATATGATGTCAGTCCCTAAATTTCATTTCTGTTCTTTTTTTTTTTTTTTTTTTTTTTTTTTAAGAGGGAGGGAAGAAGCGGGGGAGAGAGAGATTGACTCCCACACTCGCCCCCACTAGACCAGGAATCGAATCCACAGTCCTTTGGTGCATGGGACAATGTTCCAACCAACTGAGCCACACTGGCCAGGGCTCATTTGTGTTCATCTTTTACCCCATTTGCACAAGCAGCTGAGCCCCTGCCCTATTCTGCCATCATCAATAAGGAAATGAGGCTGGTTTTTGTTTGTTTGTTTGTTTTAAATGATGCACTTGAAACATTTCTAAAATGCTATTTGTAAAACTTAGGGTTGCGTACATACTTTTTTATATAAGTAATTAACTGGGTATTTTTGAATTCTACGACTCCTTTGACATCTTCTGACATAAAACTGAAAAAGAAGGAAAGGTTGACAAAATGCTTTTTAAAATATATATATATATATTTTTATTGATTTCAGAGGGGGGAGAGAGAGAAACATCAATGATGGGAGAGAATCGTTGATTGGCTGCCTCCTGCAAGGCCCCTACTGGGGATCAAGCCCACAACCCAGGTATGTGCCCTTGACCGGAATTGAACCCGGGACCCCTCAGTCCACAGGCCAATGCTCTATTCACTGAGCCACACCAGCTGGGGCGACAAAATGCTTTTTAAAAATATATATTTTATTGATTACAGAGAGAAAGGGGAGAGAGAGATAGAAACATCAATGATGAGAGAGAATCGCTGATCTGCTGCATTCTGCATGCCCCTTACTGTGGATTGAGCCCACAACCTGGGCATGTGCTCTGACTAGAAATCGAACTATTACCTTCTGGTTCATCGGTC
>NW_006383014.1:803205-822624 GCF_000327345.1 Myotis davidii | reverse complement strand
GTGTGTGTGTGTGTGTGTGTGTGTGTGTGTGTGTGTGTTTTAATCCTCACCTATAGAGTGAGGCTATTTTTATTTTTCCATTGATTTTTAGAGAGAGTGGAAGGGAGGAGGAGGGAGAGAGAGAGAGAGAGAGACATTAATGTGAGAGAGACATTGATTGGTTGCCTCCCACATGCGCCGGTAAGGGTTTGGATTGAACCTGAAATCCTCTAGTGCACAGGCCAATGCTCTAACCACTGGGCACGCTGGCCAAGGCCATTGTCATTTGTTCTTAAAGGACATAACTGAGCGCTGTTTTGCCATTAATGTTTGAGTGTTGCTTTACAGCTTAAATCACAGTACTTGGAGTATTTCTCATTTTTATTTTTGAAAAAATGATTGCAATCTTAAATATGAATGTGTTTCTAGGTAATTATGAGAAGTACTTTTTTGTACATTAATAGGCCTTATTTTTTGAATCAGTATTAGGTTTATAGAAACATTGAGCAGAAAGTACAGACAGTGTTTTTATGCCAATGGCTGTCTCATTTTTCATTTCCACCAGCAGTGAATTTCCACCAGAGTTCCTGTTGTTCTACAGCCTCACCAGCATTTGGTGTTGTCAGTTCAAATGGGAAGCTTGCAACACTGGGGAGTGAAATGACCGGATTTATGTTCTCAAAAGATAATTCTCAGAAAAGGTACAATCATGGCTCTCATACAGACATAGGAATGAACAGATTTTGAAAATGTTATTTAACTTGTTCCATGTCCTCATATTATTCAAAGGGAAAGTCAAAAAAGCACAAACTGATATGAAATAAAGGAATGTTCACTTGAATGCATGCATGGTTTTTGCATGTGTAAACAGGTTTTTTCACGGGGATTGGGGGTGAAAGGGGGAAGGGAATCCCTACCAGACAGAAAGTCGGCATGTTTATCAGTTACCATCTAAACTTTCAAAGTTGTAAAAATAGTTCAAAGACAATGAAGGACTAGAATCAGATAACTGGGCACTGTATGCTGTATGTAGACAACGCATACTTTTCCAGTGAAACAATTTATTTTCTTTTTTTAAAAAAATATATTTCTTTATTGATTTCAGAGAGAAAAGAGAAAGGGGAGAGAGAGATAGAAACATCAATGATGAGAGAGAATCGCTGATCTGCTGCATTCTGCATGCCCCTACTGGGATCAAGCCCACAACCTGAGCATGTGCCCTGACCTGGAATCAAACTGTGACCTCCTGGTTCCTAGGTCAATGCTCAACCACTGAGCCACACTGGCCAGGTGACAAAATGCTTTTTTTGAATCACTTGCCCTTAAAAAATATTTTTATTCATTTAAATGAGATTAGATTATATTCTAAAGAGAATTTGGGTTGACTCTTTAAACATAACCAGAACTTAATAAATAAAGCTCTCTGATGAGCCGGCTTTATTATTAACTATTTGTTTATAAGCCATGAGTATTACTAGCAGTTTCTAAATATTGTTTCTGGAAACGGAAGTTGTGGAAGTAGTGTAGTGTCGGCGGTGAATCGCCGTGGACGCAGTTGTCAGTGAGATGCCCAATAAGCTGAGGGTGTGACTACGAGGGAAAACTGGAGGTGGAGCTCTGAGCTCTAGTCCTTGGTCCGCATCCTTTCTAAGGCTGTGTTCACAGGAAAACGCTCAAACATCCTATACCCTTTGGATTGGGGCTGAAGAGTAAAATTACTGTGCAATGGAGTGCTACTTTACAAAAGGCATTTGGGTGACCAGCTAGTTTCCCCGTGTAGTTATGAACTACAGATAGAATCCGCAGAAGCCCTCAGAAGGCTGTTTGAAATTGAGATGTTTTCATTTAACATCACATGGAACGTTGCAAATGGCAGAAAAATATCTTTTGGGACCCGGCCATTGTTTCTGTAGTCAGATTTCCATCTTATTGGCAGATACATTTCATGTTAGCTTCATCGTCTTAGCTGATAGCAAGACTGTTGGTTCCTTGAGGCACAGGCTTGGGAACCTGTCACCTTAGGGAGCTCCATGAAAGGGAGCCTTTGGCTGTGAGAATCCTCTGAAGGGATGTTGTAAAGATGTCATCTTGGAAGCAAAGCAGATCTTACGTGTATTTTCATCAGGGTACAGTTTTGCAGATGGCACGTAATAGATTGGTGCTAAGCCCCTCCCTATATGTGCTTGTGCTGCATGCTGAATAAAGCCTTTAATGTCAGCAGGCATAGGATGTGCCCTGCCATCTGGTATACAAAGCATTGCCTTCATGTCTGCTGGAATGAATACGTACATAGAATATGAAAACCTGTGGGGGCAACGATAGAATTACGGATCTGAACATGTCACAGCACAAATAGGAGTGTTGCCTTGACCACAGATGTTTCATCAGCATTAAGCAGTGTTTAGAATGTTCTCTACATTTAGAAGCCTTAAGTGCTTTTGAATTATAAGGCGAATTTAGATCAATGGTTGTGCTTGAGCAAATTGTCATTTTGTGTGTGTGTGTGTGTGTGTGTGTTTTAATCCTCACCTATAGAGTGAGGCTATTTTTATTTTTCCATTGATTTTTAGAGAGAGTGGAAGGGAGGAGGAGGGAGAGAGAGAGAGAGAGAGACATTAATGTGAGAGAGACATTGATTGGTTGCCTCCCACATGCGCCGGTAAGGGTTTGGATCGAACCTGAAATCCTCTAGTGCACAGGCCAATGCTCTAACCACTGGGCACGCTGGCCAAGGCCATTGTCATTTGTTCTTAAAGGACATAACTGAGCGCTGTTTTGCCATTAATGTTTGAGTGTTGCTTTACAGCTTAAATCACAGTACTTGGAGTATTTCTCATTTTTATTTTTGAAAAAATGATTGCAATCTTAAATATGAATGTGTTTCTAGGTAATTATGAGAAGTACTTTTTTGTACATTAATAGGCCTTATTTTTTGAATCAGTATTAGGTTTATAGAAACATTGAGCAGAAAGTACAGACAGTGTTTTTATGCCAATGGCTGTCTCATTTTTCATTTCCACCAGCAGTGAATTTCCACCAGAGTTCCTGTTGTTCTACAGCCTCACCAGCATTTGGTGTTGTCAGTTTTCCAGATTTTGGCCATTGTAATAGGTGGACTGATTTCTCATTGTTCTTTTAATTTGCGTTTCCCTGTGACATATGATGTCGAGCCTGTTTTCGTAAGCTTATTTGCCATCTGTATATCTTTGGTGAGCTTCTCAACATTATGTCTGATAATAGCTGTAGGTTTTTTTGTGGATTTTTTTTTATCAAGTTGAGGCAATCCCCACCTTTTTTCTAGTTTACTAATAGTTTTTATCATGAGTGGATGCTGAATTTTATCAAATGCTTTTTCTGCATCTGTTGATATCATCATGTGAGTTTTCTCCCTTAGACTGTTGAAGTGATAGATTATAAAAATGGATTTGCAAGTGTTGAATCATCCTTGCATATCTGGTATAAATCTCACTTAGTCATGGTGTGTAATTATTTTCATACACTGTTGGATTCAGTTTGTTGATATTTTGTTGAGAATTTTTGTATCTGTTCATGAGAGGTATTGGTCTGTAGTTTTCCTGTAATTTTTTTTTCTGGTTTAGTATTAGGGTAAGGCGGGCCTCACTGAGTGAATTAGGAAGTAGTCTCCCTGATTCTATCTTTTGAAAGATGTTGTAGAGAACTGGTATAATTTCTTCCTTAAACGTTTGGTAGCATTCACCAGTGAACCCATCAGAGCCTGGTGCTTTCTATTTTGGAAGCTTATTAATTATTGATTCAATTTCTTTAATAGCTGTAGACCTATTCAGAGGGTTTGTTTCTTGTGTGAGTTTTGACAGATTGTGTCTTTGAAGGAATTGGTCTATTTCATCTATATTTTCAGTTTTGTGGGCATAGAGATGTTCATAGCATTCCTTTATTAGCCTTTTATCATCCATGGGATCTGTAGTGATGTCCTCCCTTTTATTTCTGATATTAGTAGTTTATGTGTTCTTTCTTTTTTTCTTAGTTAGTTTGCCTATTGATTTCATTGATCTTTTCAAAGAACCAGCATTTGGTTTCATTGATTTTTCTCTGTTGGTTTCCTGTTTTCAATTTCATTCATTTGTGCTCTAATTTTGTATCGTTATTTCGTTATTTTTCTTCTACACTGTTTGCATTTAATTTGCTTTTATTTTTTGTTTCCTAAGGTATATACTTAGATTATTGATTTTAGATTTTCTTTTCTAATATATGTATTCACTGCTATAAATTGCCCTCATGCACTGCTTTTTCTACATCCATAAATTTTTGATAAGTTGCATTTTTATTTTTTATTTAGTTCAAATTGTTTTTAAATTTCTCTTGAGATTTCTTCATTGACCAAAGTATTACTTAGGAGTGTGTAATCTCCAGGTATTTTGGACTTTTCCAGCTATCTGATTTCTAGTTTAATTTCACTGTGGTCTCAGAGGAGACACTGCATGATTTCCATTCTTTTAAATTTATTAAGGTGTGTTTTATGGCTCCGAATGTGGTCTATCATAGTGAAATTTCTTGTGAGCTTGAGAAGAATATGTATTCTGCTGTTTTTGTATGAAGTAGTTTATAGATGTCAATTCAGTCCAGTTGATTGATTGTGTTGGTGAGTTCTCCTGTGTCCCTACTGACTTTCCGCTCGATGAGTTTGTTAAAGTGACTGTTTAGCCCTGGCTGGGGAGCTCATTTGGTTAGTGTGGTCCTGATATGCGAAAGTTATGGGGTTGATCTCCGGTCAGGGCACATACAAGAATCAGCCAATGAATGCTTACATAAGTGGAGCAACCAATCGATATCTCTCTCTCCTTCTCTCATCCCTCCCCACCCTAAAAAGTCAATAAAATAAAAAAAACAAAGTACCATGAAAAGTGAAACATGAGTGTGTCTATCCTCACTGGAGAGAATGCACATGCTTGCCTTTCCTTTATACATTTGTGTCTGTCTGTTCAGAAGTGTGATGGGAAACTGGGATTATTTGCTATCTGTAAACCCTTCTACAAGGATGAATCAGAATTCTACCTTTAGACACTTGTAGTGCTTCTCAACCTTCCTAATGCCACGACCCTATAATACAGTTCCTCATGTTGTGGTGACTCCCAACCATAAAATTATTTTCGTTGCTAGTTCATAACTGTAATTTTGCTACTGGTATGAATCGTAATGTAAATATCTGATATGCAGGATGTATTTTCATTGTTCGCGACCCACAGGTTGAGAACCGCTGCGTTGGGGGAGGACCCCAAGGGTTCTTTTTCCATGTGCTGCTCAAGCTCACCCTTCTCTTAAAGGTGCCATATTCTGAGATCATGGTATGTTAGCTATCCAAGGCCTGTGGGTTGTACTCTGAAAGCAAGAGAGTAGCATGGTTATTAATAATGGCATTCATAATGTTTACTCCTGAAACTGTTCCTTCCCGTATCCTGAGGTACAGCCTCTGACCACGCATGGCTTAATAGCTCAGAATGAAAGCACGTGGCTGCCTGTTCATTGGTCACCACCATCATCCATTTTGTGGATGGTCCATTAGACCCTGAAAGGTGCCTTGGGCTCCACCAGCAGCAGAGCTCTGGTTTGAATCTTGCCGCTCACCTCTGACCCCTATCCCTGAAATGTGCCCATCATTTCAGGCCTTTGGGCGCTTTGCTTCATCTCTCTTTGTTTCGCTCAAGGTTCAGTTGCACGAACTCTTAGTGTGCCCCTCATTTCCCTTCCTTCTTTCTTCTTCCTCTTTTCAGTTGTTCTCGGTACTTTAATGTTCCTTTATTTGGACACCAAATAGCTCTTTGGAGTCATGAAAGTTAACTTTCTCGATTCTCATTTTGTTCTCTAAACATGATCCTTCCTCCAAGGCTTACAAGAAGACCTCAATTAAAAGATGCTGCTTTGTGATACAGAGTGTTATGCAAATAAGCCAGTATGTAATTTGTTTGAGGTTGCATAGAAGGAATGTTGGAAACCTGTTTGGTGAGGGTGTCTGATGTGGGTAATAACGGATAAGGTAAACCAAATAAAGTTTTTATAGTTAAGTACAGATTATTCCTTTTCTAAAACAAGCTTCTCATAAAATGGAAGCAAACTGCTGATAACTAGTGAGGAGGCTCGAGTAAACAGCCTCTTAGAAATCTTAAGACAATGAAAGATTAGGAGAGGAAAAAAAAATTGAGGAAATACATGACAGAACCAAGAGACCTGAATGGCTGGGAATCTACAGGAGACTTCTAAGCAAGAGCTGAAGAGTAAGCATAAGTTTAGCTCTAGCTCAATTACTCAGGTATAAGCTGGCCTGCTCATTCTGTTAACCTACTCTGGTGTGTACACTAAGGGTCCTTGAAGTTTTCTAATACTTATGTATATCCTGAGGAGTTACTCTGTTTCTTCCCAAATATCCCCTCTCCCTCACCGGAGGTGAACTCTCTCGGGAAGCCCTATTTCTAATAATCCCCACCTCCCAAATTTGTCTCTATCTTAATTCATATTTATCCATGTCTAGTTTCATTTTTATTTTCAAAGAGAGAATTTTATTTGAGCAAGAGTAATAATCATAGTAAACATGTACATTTTAATTTTATGAACTATATAATTATGCTATATTTACCCAGAGAGGCTAACCTTGCCATATCACCACACATGGAATCTTGCTGAAAAGAAAACTTTTAAGTTTTCAGGACAGAGTATTTTTATTTGCTTGCCCCACACATAGTGACCAAAATGAAAAAAATGAGGTTTACTATTTTTATCCTTAGTACATAATGATATTAAATAGACTGTGTACTTATTGCAATAAACTTTTTAAAGAGACTGTTAATATGGTAGTTGATACTTAAAAATTTGTGTTGGGAGTTCTTAACTCATCTTTTCTCTTTTACTTGTTAGTGATAATAACAACTCATGTTCATTTCAGAAAATTTTAAACCTGGATAAGCAAAAGGAAAACTTAAGTCATCTATGTATCTATCACCTGTTAACATTTTCATTTTGCATTATCTTTCCAGCATGTTTATGCTTACACATACAACTTTAAAAAAAACCCACACAGAATAGCCCCTGGCTGGTATAGCTCAGTGGTTGAGGTCGACCTATGAACCAGGAGGTCACAGTTCGATTCCTGGTCAGGGCATATGCCGGGGTTGTGGGCTCACTCCCCAGTGTGGGGTGTGTAGGAGGCAGCTGATCAATGATTCTCACCACTGATGTTTCTATCTCTCTCTCCCTTTCCCTCTCCCTTTCTCTCTGAAATTAATAAAAATATGTTTAAAGAAATTAAAAAAACCAGAATAAATAGGATCATACATATATTGTTTTGTACATCTGACTATATCATATTCCATTGTCTCCATCCACCACCATTTATTTAAGCAGTCCCCTGTTGTAGGACACTTTGTCATTTCCAGTTTTTCACTGTTATTAACAGTGTCAGAGACTCAGAGCTTAATGTTTGTTCACATTCTTAATGTACTTATAAAATATTAGAAATGTATTTTACGGTAGTCCTGGAGAGCAGCTTGATGATGGGGGGGGGGGCGCCGATTTAATATGCAACACATAGTAGCTCGCTTTTTTGATTTGCGTTTCTTTGTTCAACAATAAGAGTAAACACTTTTGCACTTTCAGTGTAAAGGTATAAAGGGGTTATTTCCTTTTGTTGCAGAAGGTCTGAAAGCATTTCAGTAAGTTAAATAATTATTTAAGTTTCACTGTACATGACCTTCATGTCACTCTAAGGAGTTTTAGGAGTCCAGGCATAACAATAACAACTTTGTGTCAAGAAAGAAAGAATTAGATCGGCAGTTGTTTCTTCATGGAAGACCCAACAGAAAAACTATAGAAAGCAGAGGTTGCCAGATACAGGGCATTTTAATCTGTTGTTCAGCCTTACTCTCTGGACTTAAAAAAAATCTTATTTCTGGGATGTTTTGAATGCAACCTGTATTAGGCCGAGGAAAGTACAGAGTGAACTTTCAAGATATTTTAAATTTAAGTCTATAATTAGAAAACACTGTTTGCGTTCTCATGATACTATTTCATCCTGAAATCATCCATCTAAATTAGTGGGTCATTCCTCCCGCTCCGTGTTCTCCCTCCTCCTCTCTCAGATCTGCTTCTGAAAACCTTCAAGGCATCCATGGGCTTTGTAGTATTCATGTCCTTCCCTTTCCCCCTCCTTTGTAAGATCGCTTCAGTGACATCCTCTTCCTTGCAAGGAGCTCACCTGGGACTTCTCAGGGGCACAGCTGGCTGGCTTGTAAAGCGGAAGCTAGTGCACAGGCAGCTGTGTGCCGGGAAGACAGCAGAGAAACTAACAGGTGTGGTCGCTTCCCTCATGGAGTTTGCAGCCTGACCGAAGAGAAACAGGTTAAGCTTTACCAATACTTGATTAAATAATTACAAGGAGCAAACTGCGATGGTGGAGAAAACATGTGGAACCACGTGGAGCTGATGAAGGGGCTCTAATCCAGTCTGAGAGAGAATCGATAGAGTGTCTCCTCACTGGAGACACTCTATCGATTCTCAAAAGGCGAACCTTTTGAGCTCGGCGTGTCAGCATTTTGAAAAACCCTAACTTACCTCTGGTGCCGTGTCACATATAGAAATTTTTTGATATTTGCAACCATAGTAAAACAAAGACATTTTTGATATTTATTTTATATATTTAAATGCCATTTAACAAAGAAAAATCAACCAAAAAAAATGAGTTCGCGTGTCACCTCTGACACGCGTGTCATAGGTTCGCCATCACTGGTCTAGGAGGTGGTGTTTGCCCAGGGTGCGTAGGGTTCATCTTAGGTGCATCTCTCACTCTCCTTCCTCGAGGAATGCTGAGGCCTGTGAACTGCA
This sequence comes from Myotis davidii, assembly GCF_000327345.1. Classification (NCBI taxonomy): domain Eukaryota; kingdom Metazoa; phylum Chordata; class Mammalia; order Chiroptera; family Vespertilionidae; genus Myotis; species Myotis davidii. Next base: position 813,795 of record NW_006383014.1, on the reverse strand, counting down.
AGTGGAGATACCTCTTTCTTTTTTCTTTGGTGGCTTTAGCGATACCCCGCAAACATTAAAATGAAAATACGTTGCTACAGTTGATTAACAACTTTAAGATGAACACTATTTCATCTGAAGAAAAAGTATTTAAAAAATTAGCCTTAAGGGCAGCATACTTTGGCCGATGAGATGAAAAAGGTGGCCACATCGCTGGGACATCAGCTCATCCGCAGCCGTGTGGACTAGCCACGGAAGCTCAGCTGCATCGTGCCTTCCACGTGCAGTACGGGAACATCGAAGGAACGAAGGTCCCTTTTTAGCTAAGATTTGTTCTCTAATAACTAGTCTTTCCAAAAAATATTACCTGTTTTCCAACTTACCATAGAATGTGCCTTAACCACAAGAGTTTTCGTAATTGGAAACCCCCCCTGTGACTGTTAGTTAGAACCTGAGGTAACTGAAAAATGGGAATCTTTTTCTGAGCTGTTTTATCCCCTGAGATGATTATGGCTGTTCCTTCGCCAGGCAGTGACTCCCAGGTCCTTTAGACTTAAAACACAACCTTGTGGGGGAAATCGCTTTTCAACGCATCAGTTCACTTGGTATGTGGCCGTACTTTTGTCACTTCCTGACGTTAGAGAACTTGTCCCACCAATTTTGGAACTGCCGCTCCTCAGCCTATTGGAAGCGGGGCTGGGGAGATGGGCATAAGGGGCGGTTTCTGGAGCAGCTGTTTCCCTGTCATTAGAGGTGCTTCTGTGAGCCCATTGCCGTGGTTCTTCCCAAAGAGACTCTAGAAACTTAGGCTTTGGAATTTACTCAGGGGCACAGTGAACTACTATCGTGTAATGTCTTATGGGAGTCTCCCTGGTCTTGCAGTTGCTCACTGTCTCTTGTGTACAGACATGAAGGGACCATTTTAGAGCTATATGAAGAAAAGCTTGTTTTCCCTGCTTCCTCCCAACACACACAGGGGTGGACATGCACACGCTTTCTCAGAGTTTGGAACAAGGGGTTGAGAGCCAGAGTCATTTTGTAAGACTTAACTAGTACTAGTACACTCGAGAACCCCTGGTCGGGTCTCTGTTTTAGCCAGCTAACACATGGATAGTGCATACTGTATGCCAGGTGTTGTTTCTAAGCTTTTTATAAGCACTAACTCCTTCAGAGCTCTCAAAGACCCTCTGAGGTTAGTGCTGTTGTTTTCCCTACTGACAGATGAGGAAACTGAGGCACAGGGTATTGTGCCAGGAGTCCCACAGGTGCTGAGTGTGATGCTGGGTTTCAGAATCCTTGCTCCCTGCCCCCGAGCTTTGCTGCCTCGGCAGGGATTCCCTCCCAGGAGCAGGTGGGACAGCCTCCAGTCACAGAAATGGCAGCCCTCTTCCAGCTTGTCTGTGGTCAAGGACCCCTGGCCTCTGTTTCTGGCCCTCTGACTCTGCATTGTTCTCCTCATGGTCACATTTCATACGTTACATACTTTATTCTTTTCTGAAGTTATGCATGGTACATATATGTAAAATTAATATAAATCATGAGTGTCTGTGACACTTTAAAAAATGGCTCCTTTTTAAACATGACACAACATGAGAATGTATACAAAAAGAATCTTTGGACTAGTAAGCACAAATTTGCATTCTACCACACCCCCCCTTTTTTCTTTAAAAACATTTTTTAAATATATGTTTATTGATTTCAGAGAGGAAGGGAGAGGGAGAGAGAGATAGAAGCATCAATGATGAGAGAGAATCAATCAGCTGCCTCCTGCACACCCCATACTGGGGATCAAGCCCGCAACCTGGCATGTGCCCTGAGTGGGACTCGAACCAGCGACCTCTTTGTTCATGGGCCAACGTTCAACCATTGAGCCACAGCAGCCAGGCAAGGGCACACATTTTGAATATGACTGGATGAAAGTCACATTTAGCCATGTAATTGAATAAAATCGGTGAGCTGACAGCATTATTAATGTAACTAATACCATGTCATAAATAATTATAATTATCCACAGACTTAAGTTGTGGCCCAAGAGCTGCTATCTGCTTGTTCATTTGGCTTGTGCTTCCTACCTAAGGAACAAAATGTTGCTGTTTTATGAGCTACTTTGACTTCAGCTTCTCCCAGTTGGACGCTCTGGGCTTGTTTCTATATATGGCTGTGTGTGTAGGTATCCGAAAAGCCTTGGCCCTTGGGGATGTGTCTCCTTGAGAAATCTCTTTGTTAGTCCAGTTCTTACTTGAGCAGGCATTTCTCTAAAGCTTGATTTTCAAGTTTTCCTTCTCCTGGCACACATTACTAGCATTCTGTGGCACACCAAAAATATTGTGGTTTTTTGCTGATCTGACAAAAAAAAGATATGTTTTTGACTCATTCATACCAGACAGCTATTGTCTTTTTCTTTCTTTCTTTCTTTCTTTTTTTTTTTTGCTTTTTATACCACTTTATTCCAACCTGAGCACCTCAATATAAAACGAAACATTGGTGAGTTGTGCTATTGTCAGTTTTTAATGTGACAATCCAAAGGAAAAGAGATCAGTGCCCCTGACTAAATAGTCCCGTATTGCATGTTTTGAAAATTCGTGTGGCACACCATTTGAAATCGCTGCTCTGAACAAATTTACTTTATTTTTTTATTGATTAAGTTATTATATGTGTGTCCTTATCCCCACGTTACCCCATATCCCTTCCACCCCCTACCCCCCACTCATGCCCTCTGAACTAATTTAACTCAACTTCCTAAATAGGTAATTATATCGATTCTTATGATAGAGCAGCTCAAGTTGGCAGGTACAAAGCAAAACCCAGTGAGATCTTTGGTGGGTGTTAACACTCCCGCAGTCACTGGAGGCAGGGACAGATGCCGTTTAAGGTGCCTGGAGGCTGCATTTGTAAGCACCTTCAATATTAAGGGCCACATGACCCCTTTGGTTCGTTTAATAGTGGTTCTCAACCTTCTGGCCCTTTAAATACAGTTCCTCATGTTGTGACCCAACCATAAAATTATTTTCGTTGCTACTTCATAACTTTAATGTTGCTGCTGTTATGAATCGTAACGTAAATATCTGATATGCAGGATGGTCTTAGGCGACCCCTGTGAAAGGGTCGTTCTACCGCCAAAGGGGTCGTGACCCACAGGTTGAGAACCACTGGTTTACTAACCTGACTGAATATACATTATTTTTCCCTAATAGAATCTCAGTGCTGTAGAAATGTCTCAATTATGGGGACCTCTGAAGGGTTTAAAGTAGGAGAGTAGAATTTTAGGAAGACTGATGTGGAAATTCGGGGGTGGGGTAAGGAAGAGATTGCTGTAATCCAGGGGAAACATGACAGTGGCTGGGAGCAGGGTCAGGTGAGTGGAGATGGGAGTGAAGTCGAGAGAGAGGGGAGTCAATAGCTGGAGTAACGTTTCATGTGAAACAAGAAAAACACCCTCCAAGGGCGGGTGGTCCTTCCAGAGGGTTAGACACGTCCCACTGAGAGTGTTGTACAGGGTGTGAAATATGAAATTAAGCTGCTTACCTCTATGGTGGGCCTTACTGGAACATGGCATTTTTGATCAGTAGACGTGTATTTCATCTCCACACTGCATTTCAGGTACACTTCTGGTCTTTTATTTTTATAACAGTTTTATTGAGATATAATCGCATACCATAAAACCCACCCTTTTAAAGAGGATAATACGGTGGTTTTACAGAGTTGTGTAAAACCCACCACTAGTTTTAGAACATATGCATCCCCCCCAAAAAAAGAAACCCATTAACTTTCACTCCGTTTCCCGCTACCCCCAGCCCCTGACAACCACTGATCTACTTTCTGTCTCTGTGGATTTACCTATTCTGCACCTTTCACTTAAATGTGGTCTTTTGAAACTGGCTTCTTTCATTTAGCATAATGTTGTCAGGGTTCATCTACACTGAAGCATGTATTGCTGCTTCATTCCTTTTTATTGCCAAATAGTTTTCATTTATAAGATGCACCACATTTTGTTTACCCACTCATCAGTTGGTGCACACTTGGATTGTTCCCGCTCCTTGGCTATTAGGAATTATGCTGCAGTGAACATTTTCATACAGGTTTCTGTGTGGACGTTTCCCATGGGTATATTCCTAAGAGTGACACATTCATTCTTGAGTCTCTGCCAGCAGTTGAATATTTTTGGTGAAAGTGATATCTCAATAGAAAATCAGTTTCTGGCTGCAGATAGGTAGCTATCCTGGGACTGTTAAACATGAATTTTAACAAAATTTGTAAGGTGGTTAAAAGATACATAGATCAACTGTGTTTGTGTGTGTGTGTGTGAGTGTGTGTATGTGTGTGTGAGTGAGTGTGTGTATGTGTGTGTGTATGTGTGTGTGTGAGTGTGTGTGTGAGTGAGTGTGTGTGAGTGTGTGTGTGAGTGAGTGTGTGTGTGTGTGAGTGTGTATGTGTGAGTGAGTGTGTGTGTGTATGTGTGTGTGAGTGTGAGTGAGTGTGTGTGTATATGTGTGTGTGTGGGAGTGTGTGTGTGTGAGTGTGTGTGTGTGTGTGTGTGTGTGTTGATCTCAGGCTGTGCTCTTAAGATATTCATATTGTGGTTCTAGGAACTGTATAGACCTGGACTTTGGCAGCATATGTTTACTTCCACCCACAAGCCAGAGTTTAGTTACTTAAAATCCATTAAAAGAGGAGAGGGAGCGATGAATAGACAAGAGCACGTAGGATTTTTAGGACAGTGAAACTGCTCTGTATGATGCCATAATGATAGGTACCCATCATTATAAATTTGCCAAACCTTGTAGAATGTACACACCAAGAGTGAGCCCTAATGTCCAGTAAACTATGTGATACTGGGTAACAATGCTGTGTCCATGTAGGTTCCTCAGTCATAACAAATATACTACTCTGTGGGGGATGTTGATAATGGAGGGGGCTGTGCATGTATGGGGCCAGGGGAACTATGAGAAATCTCTGTGCTTTCTGCTCAGTGTTGCTATGAATCTGAAATGGCTCTAAAAAATAAAGTCTATTTTAAAAATCCACTAAACCAGCGGTTCTCAACCTGTGGGTCGCGAACAATGAAAATACATCCTGCATATCAGATACTTACATTACGATTCATAACAGTAGCAAAATTACAGTTATGAAGTAGCAATGAAAATAATTTTATGGTTGGGGGTCACCACAACATGAGGAAGTGTATTAAAGGGTGGCGGCATGAGGAAGGTGGAGAACCACTGCCACAGCAGCTGTATGTATTTCGAAGGGAACTTTCCACCATTTGGTTTGAAGGCGACAGATTGTATACAGGTGGTCTCCTGTTTGCCCTTATGCAGCCGGTCCTTCTGCCTCTGTGCAAAGCCCTGGGTGGCCTGGCCTCTGCCCTGTGCCTTTCTTTACTCCTTGATCCTATGGCCTTTCTATTCTTTTGCACCTACCTGGCTCATTCTTGCTCAGGGCCTTTGAACCAGCTCCTCCTTAGCCTGGAGTGCTGTTCTTCCATGGACACGTCCCCCATCCCCCCGCCCAATTATCCTCTTTACATTCCCTCAGAGAGACCCCTTGACTGGTTGCTCTAAATCAACCTGGTCTTATTTGACTGACTTCTCTAGGTGACATTTACCACAGTCTTCTTGTTTATCTGCTGGTTTGTTCCATGTGAGAAGGTGAGCCTGTGAGGGAAGGGAATGCTGCCTCTCCCGCTGCACCTCCAACAGGGTCTGTCATGTAGTAAGGAGATGTCCATGGGATGAACGGCCAAGTTGCTTTTCTCCTCCTGAGATGCTGGTACCTGTTAGCGCCAGTGTCTTCTTGGGGGCAGGGTCAGATAGCTCTTGATTTCACCGCCACCCCCGGGAAACCAACAAAACATAACAATAAAGCATCATCGTTATTTAACCTCTCACTTTTTCCACCTTGTAGAGCTACCCTCCTCCGCCCCACACCACTCTTCGCAGAAAGGATCTGCTGCGACAGTGTCAATTGCTGTGAGGACCAGGGTGGGATTCGCTTGGCACCATCTGCAAACAGTAGGTTTGGGGCTTCCTGGCACTATATCATACATATAATTTGCATCAGTGGAAGGTTGGCTGCCTCCCAATTGTCCTGCAACTTCTCTGCTAGCTTCTGTTTTCCAGTGAAGACATTTTTCTCATAAATGCCTTAGCAATGAGAATGTCTATTTTATTCTCAGGAGAGGCTTAGATTTCAAGCATCCTTGAGTGCTTGAAATCGGGTGCATGGCTGCTTCCTTTATCATTGAATTGTTGTCCCAAATGCCAGCAAGAGAAATAGAGGTAACACCAAAATGTTCTGACCTCTTCCCATTACTGCCAAGAGGTTCTTTTACACATACCTGGCTCATTCTTGCTCAGGGCCTTTGAACCAGCTCCTCCTTAGCCTGGAGTGCTGTTCTTCCATGGATACCTCCTCCGCTCGCCCCTCCCCCCCGGCGCCCCCCCCCATTATTATCTTCTTAAGTAACATTCCCTCAGAGAGACCCCTTGACTCAGTAACTGCCTCAGCTGTGCATTAAGAAAAGTTGGTCATGCTTGGCCATGTGGTTCAGTGGTTAAGCATCAACCTATGAACCAGGGAGGTCATGGTTTGATTCCTGGTCAGGGCATATACCCCAGTCTCAGGCTTGATTCCCAGTAGCGGGTGTGCAGGAGGCAGCCGATCAGTGATAGTCATCACTGATGTTTCTATCTCTCTCTCCCTCTCCCTTCCTCTCTGAAATCAGTAAAAATTTAGTTTTTTAAAAAAAGTTTGTGGTACTAAAGATCTTCAAAGAAGCATCAGTCAGCTCTGCACCTATTCAGCAACTTTACTGCAATTATTACTAGCAAAATCATTCTGCTTTATAGTTATTTAAACCAAGGTTAAAACGGAGTGGTAATTACATCCATTCTATGTCCATTAAGGAGGAAGGAGGTTTCCTCTTTCGTGATTGACATTTGCAAGTCAATTCACTGTCTATACCAATTTGGATTTCATTTCAATGATAATTTTATTCTTGAAAATAAGAATATCAGTTGCATTTTTATTGCAAAATATTTTCTCTCTACATATGTAAGCCCCTTATAACTGGGGCTCATTTGAGTCTTAGGATAACCATTCTTTTTCATCATTACTAATTAGTGTGGTGTTTGCCTAAAAAGACCAGTCCTAAATGCGCTCCAGGGCCTTATAATTCCAAGTTAATCAAAAAGAAATCTTTATGAACATTTAAGAGTTTCTGTTCAGCACAGCATTCTATAGACTTATTTGTCTTCGGTAAAATTCAAAATAATTCTAGAAATGTTGCTGGCATTTGAATCCCTCTATCAGGCAGATACTAGGAATGACAACCATTTCTAAATGTTTGACCCCAATGATGTCTCTCCCTTTGTCTGGTGGTGTCTGTCCCATTGCAGCTGGGCAAAGAAAAGAATTCATTTATCCTACAGGTACCTACTGAACGATCTCTGGGCACTTTTTAGTGTTGAGAACAAGGCAGTGAACAAAGCAAACTCCCGGCTTTCGTGGAGCTTTAAAGAAGCTTCCGAATGTCCTCAGCAAACACATGAGAGAAGGGAGGTGCAGAGAACTTGACTCACTCCCAGGTGTCTTGGGGAACCCCCTTCAAAATGACAGCCAGACCCAAGATGAAAACATTATTAGAACCTGGTTTGGAAAACAAGATAAATGCAACCTTAGGTTCTAGATCAGAGGTTCTCAACCTGTGGGTCGCGACCCCTTTGGGGGTGGAACGACCCTTTCACAGGGGTCGCCTAAGACCACCGGAAAACACATATATAATTACATACTGTTTTTGTGATTAATCACTATGCTTTAGTTATGTTTAGTTTGTAACAATGAAAATACATCCTGCATATCAGATATTTACATTATGATTCGTAACAGTAGCAAAATTACAGTTATAAAGTAGCAACGAAGATAATTTTATAGTTGGGGTCACCACAACATGAGGAACTGTATTAAAGGGTGCGGCATTAGGAAGGTTGAGAACCACTGCTCTAGATTAATCATTGCAAAAATATAGAAGCCTATTAAAACAACAAATAAAAAGATGCCAGGTTGGGCTTAGGAAAGAAAGAGGAATTACTTCTCAAGTATACTATTTCAATACATTTTTTTCAGGTTTGCAGATTCTGCCCAAATTCTGTCTCTATCACCCCTCCCACCCTCCACCCCCAGCTTCCATTGCCAGTGTCTAATGCATCCTGCCTGTTTCTCCATGCACAGACAAGCAAATGTGACTGTGAATTCATCTTGGCTCCCTTCATAAAGTAAAAGATAACAAACTATACCTCTCTGCAATATATGTCTTCTAGTGTCTGTAGGAGCATTCATCACGTTAGTACTAAGAGAGCTTCCTCATTCTTTTTTTGTTTTTCTCCAGTTACAGAGTAGTCCATTGTATGGATGTACCACAATTTAAATAGTGACCTATTGATAGGCATTTGGGTTGTGGCCAATCCTTTGCTCTTAAACAATGCTGCAGTAAATAACTTTGCTCATAGGTTATTCGGCATGTATGCAATGATATCTGTGTAAATTTTCAAAGTAGAATCACAAGTCATAAGGTTTGTGTATACTTTTGATAGACATTATCAAATTGCCTCCCAGAGGGGGTTTTTCTTCTTCTCAGCACTGCTAGGAATGTGTGAGAGGAACAGTCCAGGGTCTGGATCTTTGCCAGTCTGGCAGGTTAAATGGTGTCTCAGGAGTTTCAATATAGGAATATCATTTGTTCAAGTTTTCAGTGGTGCTTCTTTTTTTAAAGAAGAAAATGCATAGAATTTGGCTGTTTTTATTGTACAAGTGGACTCCTAAAGGCCATCTTAAATCTTCTATTATGTAATTTAAAATAATGCTTGTTCATGTTAAAAATGCTCCATTTTAAGTTCTGAAAACACAGGATAAAAATGCTTCTCAGGCTCATGAGGTACCGAGGTGACCTGCTGGAGAAAGTCCTTTCCTCCTGTAGTTTGGTCCTAGATGATATAGAGAATTGAAACAGGACAAAATGAGGTATCACAGCGGGCCTGAGACAGCTGTCCTTAGTTAGACGGGCCTGCTTGTAAGGTTGGCCCTTGGCTAGCCTCTGGGAATTTAGATTGGAGTAGGGTTTCCACCATAATGTCTCTGGGCCTGAACTGTTTTCGCAGACAGTAATGTTTATGTTGAATATCTGCGTGCCTTCTGGGAGGAATTGGGGTAAATGCCTGGCAGGTGCCTATGTGGCCAGCCCAGTAAAAACCCCAGGCACTGAGTCACTAATGAGCATCCCTGGCAGATAGCATTGCACAGGTGTTGTCACAGCTGCTGGGGAATTAAGTCTGACCTCTGAGATTCCGCTGGGAAAAGGCCCTTGGAAGCTCACTGCTGGTCTCCCCGGACTTTGCTCCATGTGCCTTTGCCTTTGCTGAGGTTGCTTTGTGTCCTTTTGCTGTAACAGCCATGAATACAACCAAATGCTGGTCCTCTGAGTCTTCCCAGTGAATCACTGAACTGGAAGTGGTCCTGGGAACCCTGACACAGTTAGTGTTGCAACGATTTTAATATTCTGTCTGCAGTGTTAGTGGTGAGTGACACAAAAAATTTAAGCATGCAATTAACTGACCTTTGGCATTATATCTTGACTTGCAGTCTGTGTTCTGTTGTAAAATGTGTAATCCCTCAGGTTTCTGAGCAGTGATTTAGCATTTACATCTACAAATGGAGGCAACAAGAAGGCTGCGGGTATTGAACGGTTTTATGTTTAGTGCCCAATCCACAACTGGTCCTTTGATCCTCCCAATGTTCATATTCAGGCTTAAAAGTTTCTTGCTTTAATTTTCTATAATTTGATGATTGGATAAATACATTTACTCAAATTCCTTTGGATTTATAGCCACAGGATTTTGGTTAGGCAGTCTGATTTCTAATCCTGCTCTCATTCTAAAACTTACCTACAAATAAATAATCCTAGAGACTTCACTCAGGACAGCAGATCTTTATGTAAGAATTAGTGACCCGGTGCATGGATTCATGCACATTGAAAGGAAATTAATTAGAAGAAATACTTTAATATCGCTATTCGCCCTTCCTCTATAATAGAAGTGTCAACCAAATTCACGATCAACAATGACAGATTGAAACACACACTTGCGATTGGCACCAGCGAGAGCTTTATATGTATCGCACATGTGAAAGTCAACTTAGCCTTTTATATAGAGAGAATAAACTTGCTTAAATAGACCAGTTTTCTGACTTAGCTAAACTTTTTCCAGCCCAGTGAAGCACCCCAACTTCTCTTTCAGGTAATTGTTAGCAACACAGTAGTAAATATCAACACAAAGCAGATTATTATTGTAGATCACGCAGGGAGAACAAAGTGTGAAATATTTAACTGCAGCAGTGATTGACTATATTCTGCACAGTGAGAAAACCTGAAGTCATTTTCAAGGTCCACCATTTCTTCTTTTCAGTCGGGTCAAGTTTCTTTTTTTTCTAAATCTCTGTTTTCTGGCTAATGCAAAGAAACTAAGATTGAGTCTCCCATCTACCTACATCAGGACTTCTGTGAGGATCAAATGAGATGAGGCACGGGAAAACACTTCACAGACATTTGGTTAAAGTGTA
>NW_006383014.1:801871-802557 GCF_000327345.1 Myotis davidii | reverse complement strand
GATCTGGGGTAGCCCTTAGGGTAAGGAGATTTCAATGACACACATATCAGCAGACAATTTCCAGGAATAGACAAAGTATCTGATTAGCTCATCAGTAGATGATTTCCAGGAATAGGCAGAGTATCTGATTAACAATAATCAACAAGGATCTACACAAGTATCTAAGGAATTAAGTGAACTAAGGTGGGGATGATGCTTCAACTACCATTACCTAAATTAACTGGGTGGTTCCTAGATTAACTGGGTGGTGCACAGTCCTGACCTTTGCTAGGACTTCAAAGGTTACTAGCTTTTGGGGGGTCTCTGCCTAAACTCAGCTGGTGAAGACAATGAATGGACTCCGGCAGAGACAGGTATGTGTATAACAGTTTTTCTGGCCTGAATGTGGCCTGCCACATGAGTCAGCCCTCTAGTTGCCTGAAAACATTCTTTCATGACTTGAGATCAAAAGTAGTGACTCAGTGCTGTTTGAGAATGTAGTATATTAACCCTTTGCGGTCGTTTGTCTACTCTCAGCCACCAAAGCTTTTTTACCGTTCTGGTCGTATGTCTGCTCTCAGCCACCAAAGCTTTTTTTTTAAATATATTTTATTGATTTTTTACAGAGAGGAAGGGAGAGAGATAGAGAGTTAGAAACATCGACGAGAGAGAGAAACATCGATCAGCTGCCTCCTGCACATCTCCCA
>NW_006383014.1:772056-801833 GCF_000327345.1 Myotis davidii | reverse complement strand
TCTTAACTCTATTCATTCATGATCAGTTCATAATTTCTCTGAAAGCTCTTAAGTGTCTAAGCGACCTTGTCACGAACCAAAACATTGCCCCGACAAATTGGACATATCGAAACTCAATATAAACAAACGCGGCTGTTCCACACTCGCCATGCAAAACACCATGGCGAGTCAGTCGCCTTTTGAGAGTGAAGAAATCGACAAGCTTCGGAGATACTTCGCAGAATTTCAAATAAAGCTTTACAAATTACGTTTAACTGTAATTAGGCATTCTCGCTTGTTAAGATATTTCAAAATAATACTCCAAAATGGCAAAAAGAAAGTTACCGAAAGAAGTGTACTGCGAATCTGAAAGTGACGATGAAGAGTTTTATTTTGGCAGGAAGATCATCGGCCTCAGATAAAGATGAAAGGCTTAATGGGAAGCTGCATATATTGCGGCACTGTGAAGGTGTGAAAAGTAAAGATTGCTCTGTATGTTCGAACAGAAAGATTAGGGGTGGAAGACGCCAAACTAATTATTTTTGCGATACATGTAGTCAAAAACCAGGACTGCATATTGGAGACTGCTTTCAAAGATACCACACAATGGAGGAATATAAAATACAATTTTTACATAAAAACATGTTATTGAAACACATTATTGTCTAAACATACATCTAATGTCCAAAAAAGAATTAATAAATCTTGTTTATCCTTCATAATCTTGCATGTTATGTATCACTGCTCTTTCAATGGAAATTAATTCTGACCAGTACGACACCCATGTCCAAATTTAATACGACCGCCAAGGGTTAACTGAATTTATGAGAGAGAACTGAGTTTTATAGGGATGGCAGGTTACTTTTCTGACACCACATAATTTTAGTTCTCTTCATATGTAAGAGTCAAGTAATGATCTTTTGTCTTAAAGCTTTTCTTCAGAATTCAGTCAGTACAACAATATAGCATATATTTCAGCTATAGTGCCTTTTGAATGTCCCTGTCTTGGACAGAAAGGAAGGAGTCTCTCTGAACAGTGAGTGATATGGGAAGCAACAGTGTCAAGGTTAAGCGTGAAATCAACAGCCAAGGGCTGGGAGCAGGTCATGCTTAATAAGTATCTGCTTTAGGTCTGACTGTACCTGTGCCTTAGTCACCTTCCTCCTGCCAAACACGAACAGGTTTCTAGGCAACAGGATTGATTCAGACACTAAACATCTCATTACAGTGAAATGTCCACCTGCAGTATTTCCAGGAAATGCCCCTCTTATAAGTCACTGGAAAGTGGGATCAACATCCTCTCAGCCCCTGAAGGCATCGGATGAGCCAGAACTGGTAACCATGTGTTAGAAGGTGGGGCTGGCTAATGTTTGGAAGGAAGGGCGAACTGAGACTATAACCTGCATGGTAACTGTGGGGAGGAAGGTTGGAGGGAGGGGGCAGGCTGGAATCTCTCCCCAGAAGGACTCATGGGGAAGAGAAATTAATTGCTCTTAGTAGGAAAAAAATTAGTACATTTCTAATTGTAAAGTAGACCAGAATCTTGGAAAATCAATCATAGCATAGAAACTAAGAAGGTGAACTCTGGACTTGAATTTCTAAGTTTCACTTCCTCATAACTCAAATGGTGGTGATAAGGGTACCTACCCCATAAAGTGGTTGTGCGTATTAACATGTTAGTATTAACATGTTAGTATTTGGGAAGACCAGTCTCTTATCAGAAGCGCTGGGGCAGTGGCCTCATATCCTCTTCCCTCTAGATAACTCCCTAAGTGGTGAGGGCAGAACTGTGAGGGAATGAAGGAAAACCCAAAGATAGGTAAGAACTTTTAAATGATTTTTCTATTCTTTTATGACTTTGGGAACTGTAATTCAGAATTTATCATTATAGCATCATTTAAGAAACCTCTCCAAAGGTTTTCATCATTGTGTACTACAGTTAATTTCAAAATGATTAAAAGCCCTGGTCAGTGGTAAAAAAATAAGTACCTGATACCATCTTATTCAATAACTATTGAGATTTCTTTATTGCCAAAATAATAGCCTCATGACCTAGGTTAACTTTTGGATCTCTGTAAAATTAAGAAAAAAAAACTTGAACTGTAAAATTTTCTGACATTCCTTGAAGCCACAATACATAGTGCTTCACTGAATTTGGCATTGAAGGTAGAATCCGTGCTTTATATGCAGTCTTATACTTTGAATAACTTTCTATGAGTTTGGAATGTCACTTTAGGAGAAATGCTTTCAAGTTTGGTTTGTTTTATAGAGAACCTAGAGTTTTCTATTAATTTAGATTCTCAGTCTTTCATTGGAAATCTTTATTGTACTTGATGAAAAGCTGTATTAATCATTAATCATAATGAACAGACAACTTCTATTCACAAATGGAAGAAACCATAAATAATGCTTTAGAGTTCTAACATGTGACCAGCTGCTTTTTAGAAGTTATTTAGCTCAGGAGTATGTGTCATGTCTGGGATTAAACCTGGAATAGCCTGTTACACAGAAAAAATAAATAAATTTAAATGTAGGCTTGCTGATCCATTACCAGAGACATCTAGTCTTGTTTGATAGTGTAAATTGTCTGCCTTAAAACATTAACGCTAGCAGAACAGATGAACTCTAAATCAAGATACAAAATTTCAGATCATTTGGGAAATTTTTTTCAATGTTAAATATTTCAGTAAAGACCTTTTTAAACACCAAGTATTTTAAATATAGCTTATGTTTAAACTAATCTGTATCATATTATTATCTAATTTTGAATCTGCATTCATATAATGGTCAATTGGTATAATAAAACATAATACTTTATTCTTTTATAGCCTTTGGTATTGGCCTCTGAGCTCACCCAGTAACTTTCCGTCAGTTACCTTGCATCTAATTAGCTATCTCTTATTCTAGGAGATAAGACCTTTCACCTTCCACCTTATTAAAAATTTTTTTTTTTTTTTTTAGTTTTAATCTCACTTTCTCTATCTCTTTCTTTCTCTCTTTGTTTTAAGCCTGAGATCAGGAGCTATTCATTATAATGTTATTTAATTGACTCAGTCCTGGTGGAAAGAAGGTTCTGAATCAGATTGCATGTAATAGTCTACTCCATTCAGATGCCTAAATAGTGAATGGAACCTAATGGATGATTCTCCCATGAATTTATTTCCCTTTTCATGTGGCCTATTCCACAAAGTCATTTCTGACCATGAGAAATAAAGATATAAGATAAACCATGTTTTCTTATTGTAATATGCAAATGAACAATCATTTAACATAGTCCCTTATTTGAGAATTGTGAGAAAGGCGGAAGAAACTGAGGTCAAAGGAGATTGTTGTACTTTTTTCCCCCTTTTTAAACAAATTAAATTTATTGGGGTGACAATGGTTAATAAGATTATATAGGTTTCATGTGTGCAATTCTCTGATAAACATATGGTGATGGAAGAAGGTTTGACTTTGAGTAGTGGCTCACAATACAATATACAGATTAATTTACATCAAGTGATAAAGTCAGGGTTAGAGCCCACGTTTCTGCCGGGGAAGGGGTTAATAAACCCATATGGAGCTGTTACCCGTCATTTATCTACATCAGGCTAAATTAAAATACCCCCAATTTTTAAATCTTTGAGGGAATTGATTTCTTACATCCTAGGACCAATCACATGGTAGTATTTCGAGCACTAAGAGGAAATACCTAGAACTTCTGATGGTTCTTATACACTCATCAATAAGATACCTCACCCTAGTTCTTTTATTTCTGTGAGAAATGGGATTTTTAACTGTCATTGGTGAGATCACTAACATATCTTTGCTTTCTTTTTATAGAATTATGTGCATGTACAGGGTGGGGCACATGTAGGTTTACAGTTGTTCATATGGGAAATAACACAATAATTAATAGAATAGACTCTGTGTTTCATGTACTCACAACTGTAAACCTACTTGGTCCTACCCTGTGTATATTTGAATATGGCAAAATGTATTAGAAAACCGAAACCTGAGGTTGCTAAATGACCCACCCAGGGTTAGTCATGGCTTCTCTGTGGCCAAATATAGATAAGGAGGGTGGCCTGCTAACTTCCGCTCCAGGGCCTCGCATTGACATAATTTGTTTTTAAACTTTTTGGCCATGGAACCCAGATTTCAACTGAGATTTTGGGTAAAAATAGAAAGCAAAGTCGAGCTCTTCTAGTTGAAGCAAGATGGGGCCTGGAGACATGTCCACGTGATTGGTCTTCACTGTAATGGATTTCTTATCACAACACAGGGAAAGACAAACCCCTCGGGTCAAACATACCCTGGTCTTGTTCTTGTTCTATTTCCCTTGAGCATTCCTCCCGCCACCCCTCCCCCCATCTGAAAGTGAACATAAATGGAAAAGCTGGAGGAGGTGAGTTGACACAGACGGGGAGTCACAGCTATAAAGGAAGTGCCAGGTGTTCCCAGGTGGCTCAGAATGTTTTTACTGTGTGTCCGGAGGAAGCGGCAGGGGCACTCTGGCTGTGCGAATCTACTGGTCCCCAAGGTTGGTTCTTTTTTAAAAAATTTATCTTTCTTGTTGAAAGTATCACAGATGTCTGCTTTGGGTTTTGTTGTTGTTGTTTTCCCCATTTACCCCTTCTTCTCTGCAGCCACCCCTCCCAAGCCTTTGCCACACTGTTGTCTGTGTCCATGGCTATGCATATAAGTTCCCTGGTGATCACCCCTACCTTCCCTCTGAGATTCATCAATCTGTTCATGGTTCTATGTCTCTGGATCTATTTTGTTCAGTAGATTCCATATATGAGTGAGATCATATGATACTTACCTTTCTCTGACTGGCTTATTTCGCTTAGTGTAATATTCTCCAGGTCCATCCATGCTGTGGCAAATAGTAAGAATTCCTTCTTTTTTACTGCCATGTAGTATTCCATTGTGTGTGTGTACCACAGTTTTTTTAATCTGCTGATGGACACTTAGACTGTTTCCAAATCTTAGCTATGGTAAATTGTGCTATTATCAACATAGGGGTGCGTATATTCTTTCTGTTTGGTGTTTCAGGTTTTTGGGGATATATTCCTAGAAGTGGGACTACTGGGTCACATGGGAGTTCCATTTTTAATTTTTTGAGGAAACTCCGTACTGTTTTCCACAGTGGCTGCACCATTCTGCATTCCCACCCTTTTTTTCCACATCCACAACAACACTTGTCTTTTGTTGAATTTTTGATGATAGCCATTCTGACAGGTGCAAGATGATACCTCATTGTTGTTTTAATTTGCATCCCTTGAATGATTAGTGACTTAGAGCATTTTTTCATATGTCTCTTAGCCTTCTGTATATCCACTTTAGAGAAATGTCTATTTAGGTCTTTTCCCCACTGTTAAATTGGATTGTTTGTCTTTCTTTTGTTAAATTGTATGAGTACCTTATATATTTTTGGAAAATAACCCCTATCAGATGTATCATTGGTCAATATGTTCTCCCATACAGTGGGCTCTCTTTTCACTTTGTTGCTGGTTTCTTTTGCTCTGCATAAACTTGTTATTTTGATGGTCCAATTTGTTTATTTTCTCTTTAGTTTCCTCTGCCCTAGGAGACGTATCAGTAAAAATATTGCTATGAGAGATGTCTGAGACTTTGCTGCCTATCGTTTCTTCTAAGATGTTTATGGTTTCACAACTTATATTTAGGTCTTTTTACCCATTTTGAGTTTATTCTTGTGTATGATGTAAATTTATGGTCTAGTTTAATTTTTTTGCATGTACCTATCCAGTTTTCCCAACACCATTTATTGACGAGACTGTCTTGACTCCATTGTATGCTCTTGTCTTTGTCAATATTAATGGAACATAATGGCTTGTGTTAATTTCTGGGGTCTCTCTTCTTTTCCATTGTTCTATATGCCTGTTCTTGTGCCAGTACCATGCTGTTTTGATACAGTTGCTTTGTAGTACAACTTGATATCTGGTATTGTAATCCCTCCAACTTTGTTCTTCTTCTCAAGATTGCTGCAGCTATTAAGTATCTTTTGATTCCATATAAATTTTTGGAGTGTTTGTTCTAGATCTGTGAAATATGACATTGGGATTGCATTGAATGTATAGATTGCTTTGGAGAGTATGGACATTTTAATGATGTTGATTCTACCAATCTGTAGACACAGTAGTTTCTTCCACTTGTTTGTATCTTTCTCTATCTCTTTGAAGAAATAGAGAGAAAGAGAAGAACACAGGCATAAAGAGTAAGAATGCCAACAAATAAGTACCTATAAATAATAACCTTAAGTGTAAATGGATTACATACTCCAATTAAAAGGCATAGAGTAGTTGAATAAGAAAACATGACCCATGTATATGATGTCTACAAGAAACTTACCTTAGAACAAACGACTCACACAGAATGAAAATGAAGGGATGGAAAAAAAAAAAGCTGGGGTAGCAATACTCATATCTGACAAAATAGACTTCACAGTGAAGGCCATAACAAGAGACAATGAAAGTTACTTCATAATACTAAAGGGATCAATACAATAAGAGGCTAATAACTCTGGTAAACATATATGCACCTAGTACAGGAGCATACAAAATATATTTAAAAAAACTCTGCAGGACTTTAAAGGAGAGATGAACAGTAATGCAATCATAGTAGGGGACTTCACCACCCCACTAACATCACTGGATAGATCTTCTAGACCAGGGGTGGGCAAACTTTTTGACTCGAGGGCCACAATGGGTTCTTAAACTGGACCGGAGGGCCGGAACAAAAGCATGGATGGAGTGTTTGTGCAAACTAATATAAATTCAAAGTAAACATCATTACATAAAAGGGTACGGTCTTTTTTTCAATAGTTTTATTCATTTCAAATGGGCCGGATTGCCCACGGCTGTTCTAGACAAAAAACCAACAAAGAAACAAATCCTAAATGACACACTAGATGAGATGGAATTGACATTTACAGACATTTCATCCCAAAGATACAGAGTATACATTCTTCTCAAGTGCACATGGGGTATTTTCAAAGATAGACCACATGTTAGAATACAAACTAAGTTTCTGAAAGTTCAAGAAGGTTGAAATTATATCAGGCATCTTCTCGAATCACTCTGGCATGAAATTAGAAATCAACTATAATGAAAACACTTAAAACATTCAAATATATGGAAGATAAATAGCATGTTATTAAACAATGAGTGGGTTACCAAAGAGATCAAGAAAGAAAGAAAAAAATTTCCTGGAAACAAAAGAAAATGAACACACAACAACCCAAAATCTGTGGGACACAGTGAACACAGTGAAAGTACTCCTGAGAGCAAAGTTCATAGCACTACTGGCCTACTTCAAAAGATAAGAAAAATTAATAATAAACGATTTAACCCTACAACTTAAAGAATTAGAGAACAAGAAAAGCCCAGGGTAAGTAGAAGTAAGGAGATAAAGATCAGAGCAGAAATAAATGGTATAGAGACTTAAAAATATATATAAAAGATAAACAAAATTGATGAACCTTTAGCCAGAATCATTAAGAAACAAAGAGTGAGGACCCAAATAAACAAAATCAGGGACAAGAGATAAAGTAACACTGACCCCACAGAAATACAAGGGATTGTAAAAATAAAAATAAAAAAAAATACTATGAACAATTACATTTCAACAAGCTGGACAAACTGGATGAAATGGACATATTCCTAGAAAAATACAGTCTTCCAAAACTCAATCAGGAAGGATCATAAAACTTGAAATAGGCCCATAACTACTGATGAAACTGAAACAGTAATTTAAAAAACACACCAACAACTCCAGCAAACAAAAGCCTCTGGTCCAGATGGCATCATAGGGGAGTTTTACCAAATGTGAAAAGAACTAACACTTATCCTCCTCAAACTATTCCAGAAAATCCAAAAGGAAGGAACACTTCCAAGCTCTTTTTACAAGACTAGCTTAGCCTAATTCCAAAACCAGATAAAGGCACTACAGAGAAAGGCAATTACAGGCCAATATTCCTGATGAACATAGATGCTAAAATCCTCCACAAAACATTAGCAAATTGCATCCAGCAATACATTAAAAGCTCATACACCATGGGCAAGTGGGCTTTTTTCCAGGGATGCAAGGCTGGTACAATATTCACAAATCAATAAATGTGATACAATATAAACAAATTGGAAGACAAAAATCACATTGAGCATATCAATTGATGCAGAAAAAGCATCTGACAAAATCCAACATCCTTTTTTGATGAAAACTCTCAGCAAACTGGGAGGGGGTCATACCTCAACATAAAGGCCATAGATGACAAGCCTACAGTCAACATCATACTCAATGGGCACAAACTAAAACCATTTCCCCTAAACACAGGAACAAGACAGAGATGTCCGCTTTTGCCACTATTATTCAATATAGTACTGGAAGTACTAGCTTCAGTGATCAGGTAAGAAAAAAATAAAAGGCATCCAAATTGGCAAGGAGGAGGTAAAACTCCTTTCAATATCATGTCATCATTATTCACAGATGATATGCTATTGTACATAGAAAACCTAAAAGACTCCACCAAAAAACTACTAAATTGAATAAATGAATTTGGCAACATAACAGGATAACACCCAGAGTGTATGGCATTTTTATACACCAATAATGAACTCTCAGAAAGAGAGACTAAAAAAACAATCCCATTTACCATTGCAACAAAAAAATTAAGATACTTAGGAATAAACTTAACCAAGGAGGTGAAAGACCTGCACTCGGAAAACTGCAGGAGGTTGGTTCTTCTGTCTTAGGAGGGCTGCCCTACCCCTTTTCCTTGTGTTTACTGTAAGAATTTGCCCTGAAGCTGTGTGCTTATTTGTAGATGCTTTCCCTAAAAAGTGGTAGGGCATTCAGAGTCAAAAATGACCAAAGTACTGAATGCTGGCCCTACTACTTATTAGCTGGTGATCGTGGGCAATTCACTCAACCTCTCTAATGGGGGTAACAATGATCTCTACCTCATAGAGTTGTGGTGAAGATTAAATAAGATAAAGTATTTAGAATAGTGTTTGGGCCATAATAAGTACTGTGTCAGTGTTAACTATCATTTTTATTCGTAAGTTTAGACCATATAAATATAAGTCATTAATGGGATACAAAGTCAACATTTTTTAAACGCTTAAGCATTCTAATGTAGTATTTAAAGTGTATGTGTTTATAAGTACTTTTTCAAACAAAAGCTTTCTTAGAGTAATTACAAAGCCAGAAATATAATAATCAATTAGCTTCACAATATAAATTAGACTTCCTAGGCCCCAGAGAAATTTTTACTTTTACCTGGTTATTATTCATGACCTTATGTTATAGATAAGGCAAGTTACACAAAGTAGTCAACCAACATTTTCCAAAAAATTATTTGGTAGTTATTCTTCAAATATAGGTGTCTGATTGTACTTGAGTGAAAATCTCCGGAGAAAAAGTCTATTAAGCTAGTCAGTTATCTGTTGAAAAACAGTAACATCCTCGATGGGTGCATTTTTATGTTTAGGAGTTGGTGGCACTTTCAGAATAAGATGAAGCCGTTTTCTGTTCCTGTAGCAACAGGATTCCAGAGCCTGCTTTAGAGTTCCGGGTAGCTCTGTTGTTCCCGTCTGTATCACACCCACATATTATCCAAATATCTCATGCAAATTTGAAAGGCTTTATGATTACTAAATGTAATGTTTACATAATTCGGTGGATTTGCTTACTCTTGACAACCTCTGAACTGATGTCTGATTTGCGTTTATAGAACACCGTCTACAAGGGGTGTGTATAATAATTGTGCATGAATATGAAGCACGGCAAATATGAAGCACCCCAGAGGGGAAGGTTAGTTTCTAAGAAGCTGGAAGTTATAAATTGGCATTTGTATTTAAATGGAAACTTGAGGAGAGGGGATGGTAGGTTTTTGTAACCTCACTGGGCAGTGAGTGCTGTACAGTTCGTTTCATGGTCCAGGAGTTGTAGCAGGGACGGTTTCTTGGGTAAAGTGGCATCTAAACTGAGACCTGAAGCAAGAGGGTAGGGCTGAAAAGAGGTTAGGCTGCTAAAAAGTTATATGTAAAGACCTAATAAAAGGAAACAGAAATTAAGGAAATATGGCTGGAAGCACAAAACTGAGCTTGAAAGGAAGGCAGAGGCCAGACCA
Organism: Myotis davidii; assembly: GCF_000327345.1. Classification (NCBI taxonomy): domain Eukaryota; kingdom Metazoa; phylum Chordata; class Mammalia; order Chiroptera; family Vespertilionidae; genus Myotis; species Myotis davidii. Next base: position 791,722 of record NW_006383014.1, on the reverse strand, counting down.
TGAAGGTCCTTGTAAGTAATGCCAGGAGGACACACCACCACGAAGTGGTCTGGAGAAAAAGTGGTGTTTGTTACTGTGACATTTTAGGTTAATTTTGTCTGGATGTAACAGTGGCATTAAGGTGGGGTATTTTTGTGTGTTTTTTTAAAGAGAGCCTTTATCTTAAAGAGGCATACTGAAATATTTCCAGATGAAATATGATCTCTGGGATTGCTTCCAAAGGAAATCCAGGGTAGAAGAGAAATTAAAAAGATTTTCTATGATAATTGTACCTGAAGAGGTTGTTCACTGTCCTATTCTCTCTACTTTCAAGATAATATGTTTGAAGTTTTCTATTATAAGTTTTTTTTAAGTCAAAATAAGCAATGGATTTTTGACCATGGAGAGATGTTTAAGGGCTTTAAGTAAGTCAGTAAAGCAGGAAATGGACCGGGAACAAACCCGGAGAGGGAAGGAGGAAGGGCTGGTTAAATACCTACGCAGTCCGTCCTTCCCCCACAGGTTGTGGCGCTTCAGTTTCTCTTGTGCAGGAATGAATGCTCATGGCTTTGTCTTCTTAGTAGACTGTTTGCTATTATCCACTTTCTCTCTGTACTCTAGCAGTGCAACATACTAGCAGTGCCTGATATTCCTAGGACCACGTGGGCTTTCTTTTTGTTAAATAAATAATGTTAATGTGTCTTCTTTGGTGGATGGATTTGATTTGTTGTGGCTATTGATATGTGTTCGGACGAATTCCTGTCCTCTGCGGGTATGAGGTGTTTGTGAACTGAACAAGCTCAACGGAACAAGAAGTCATAGATGGACGATTAAAATGGACAGGACTTGGGGTGACTATCCGGGGAGCAGACACGGGAGAGTGAAGCTGGGATGATAGCTGGGATTTTATTTACCCTGCGTAGCTGGGTGGATGGTGGGACAGTTTGCAGAGATAAGGAGCCAAAGAGGAGGCACTCACTTGGTGGAGGGAAAGGACGGTTGCAGTTGGGGATGTGCGTTGTAAGCATCTGTTTTCTCTGTACTTAGGGCCTTGTGTCCGTCTCAAGCATAAACTCATGGAGGACGGGGCCGCATGCGAGATTGACATTCTTAAGATGTGCCCCTAAAGTGCAGATACATGTTAATCAGAATATGACTTTTGATCTTGTTCAATACAAGCTTTGGGTCCCAATCTACTAATACAGATATTTTAGAAGCAAAAATAAGACCCCCCCCCCCCACCCCCAAAAAAACAAAATAAATAACCTCTCATTTTCTAGGCTGTTACTTTGTTTTAGTTTTTTAAACTCTGGGTTTGTTTTTTTTAATAACATGTTTATGTTTACAAACCCATTTCAAGTGATTATTTATAGTCAAATACTTTTATTTGTGTAGGGCCATCAATGAAAATTAGATTGAGTGGAAATAAGATTAAGTATGGAATTACATCTTTTAGCTTCCTGGTACTAATTGGACATTGAGTTTCAAGTGTTTCCCGGCTCCCTCCTGACAGTGCTTTTAATCATCCTGTGCTGTTGTTCTAAATCTGCTTCACTCCATAGAAAAAGCTCCGACCGTAGTTGGCTCCCAAGGACAGACCAGTGCTAACCTGAATAGATAACTACTTCACTGCTTTTCTGTTCACTACTGAGTTTTGGAGCTTGGTGTTTTTTAAAGGCTCTTTAAAAAATAAAGGCTACTCTTAGGTTTTTTTTTTAATTGTTTAAAGTATTACATATATCTTCTTTTTCCCCAATTGACTCCTTCTTAACAGCATTCCAGTAAGGTTTGTCCTCACTGTGCTAGAGCTGATTCCCATGCTGGCTGCGGCCCTGCCTGGGTGCCGTCCTCATTCCTGTTGGACTCTTATACCACACTTTACACCCCCCCCCCCCCCCCCCACACACACACACACACACACACACACACACACACACATACACACACACACACACATCCTTCCCTGCCTTCCCTCTGAGGTTGGATGGTCTGTTCGGTGTTTTTTTGTCTCTGGATCTATTTAGGCTCATCAGTTTATGTTGATCATTATATTCTACAAATCAGTGAGATCATGTGATATTTATCTTTCTCTGACTGGCTCATTTCATTTAGCATAATGCTCTTCAGGTCCATCTATGTTGTTGCAAATGGTAAAAGTTTCTTCTTTTATATAATTCAACATAATAAAAGCCTTATATGACAAACCGCAGCCAGCATCATACTCAATGGGCAATCACTTGTCGGCTGCCTCCTGCACGCCCCCCACCAGGGATCGAGCCCACAGTCCAGGCATGTGCCCTTGACCAGAACTGAACCGAGGACCCTTCAGTCTGCAGGCCCATGCTCTATCCACTGAGCCAAACCGGTTAGGGATTAGTTTTAAATTTTTATTCTCATCCCTGGCCAGGTGGCTAAGTTGGTTGGAGCATTGTCCTGTGCACCAAAAGGTTGTGTTCAATTCCTGGCCAGGACACAAGCCTCAGTTGCAGGTTCGGTCCCCATTTGGGGCGTGTACAGGAGGCTACTGATCCATGTTTCTCTGTCACATTAATGTTTCTGTCTCCCTTTCTCTCTCTAAAAAAAAAAAAAAAAAAAAAAAAAATTTATCTATATAACCTAGATTTATAAACTTCCTAAATGATACATAACCAGGATTTTTTCCCCCATTTTATATTCATTATTTGAGTTTTCTTTTTACTTTTACTTCTACCTGGTGTATGGTTTTACTGAACTCCAAATATTTTTTCAGGTACTTCTCTAAAAGTTGTTACAAAAGTTGTTTTCATTGCTCATAGTTTTGTTTGTTTGTTTTTAAGTGACTTCTGGTTGGAAAATGGGAAAGTTACTTAGTCGAAAATCCCTTGAGGATAGGAACCAGCCTTCATTTCTGTTCCCTTCCTTGCTTAGCACTCAGCCCACTGTGCCCAGGAAGGAAGCCTGAAAAGGTTGTCTTCCACGTGGCTGTGCACGCATCTGCCTTCCCACCCAGGCTTTCCCGCGGTAGCACAGTAGCTATATACTTGCCCTCAAGGACTGCTTACATTGAGTTTATTCATTTCATTAACCTCGGTGTGGTTTTTTAAAGTTTTCTATATTGCTAGCTTCTATCCCACCTATCCTAATATATAAAAGCCCAGGGTTGTAACGACCAATTACGACTGGAGGCTGAGCAACCCGGAAGTCCTTCAATCAGCACTGGGTTGCCATGGTGACCCAGCACTGACTGCCCAGTGGGCTGAGACCCAGAGAGAGGCAGGGTCTGATCCTCAGCCTCAGTGGCAGCTGTTGATCAGTACTTGCCTCTCTCTTTCTCTCCCTCTTTCTTTCTGAGCTTCACCAGCAGCTGGGCCTTTCTTTCTCTCCTGGCCTCGGTGGGGGCTGCTGTTCAGCCCCACCTCTTTGATCAGGTCCAGAGATAGTCCCGGAGATGCTGACTGGCATAGGAACCGACCAATCAGAACCAAATCTGGGTGCTGTGGGGAGCCAATGGCTGCCTAGGAGGTGGAGTTTTTGATGCTGGCATAGAAACTGACCAATCAGGACCAAATTGGCCAGCAGGGGAGGGCAGTTGGGGGCAAGATACTTCTTTTGTCTGTGAATGAACAGTCTTGAGGACTACACACTAGGGTACCTATAATAATAAAAGTGAAATATGCTAATTAGACTGGACTGCCGAATGACCTTCCAGACATCCTTCCTGATGAAGCCATGGTGGCAGGGGCCAAGGCAGAGGCAGTTAGGGGCGATCAGGCAGGCAGGCAGAGGTGTTAGGGGTGATCAGGCAGGCAGGCAAGTGGTTAGGGGTGATCAGAGAGGCAGACAGAAGGGTTAGGGGCAATCAGGAAGGCAGGTGAGTGGTCAGGGGCAATCAGGCAGGCAGGCAGAGTAGTTAGGGGTGATCAGGCAGGCAGGCAGGCAAGTGGTGAGGAACCTGCAGTCCTGGATTGTGAGAGGGTTGTCCGACTGCTGGTTTGAGATCAGTCCTAAACCTGCAGTCAGCCATCCCCTGAGGGGTCCCAGATCATGAGAGGGTGCAGGCCTGGCTGAGGGACATTCCCCATGCACGAATTTCATGCACCAGGCCTCTAGTTTAAGATAAAATTATAAAATTTCTGCATTGAAAGTGAAATTGAATCCTGACACCTCATTAGATATTTGATAGCTGCAGCTTTTCTGTCCTTACATAATGTCTTTGTTTTTATTCTTCCTGTCTTCATAATATTGCATCTTTAACCTTTTCTTAAAAGCCTCATGTGGGTTAAACATCCCTTAGAAGACAGCACTGGGGTGAACAATGAAATAAAAGTCCATTATGACCAATATAATTAGAATGTTATACACAGACATACATTATTTTGATCTATTAGAAATAGAAAAGAACTGAAAGACAGAAATCTATAATTGAGTAAGTATGGGAGCATTTTCATTGGAATCCCTTTTTAGTTTTAGAAAGCTATATTTATACAGGTTTTAGAAGCTGTTTACTGTACTTGGGTCTCAGCAGGTTGGAACATAGATGTTCTCGAGAGTCCTTTGACTTGATGGTACTTTGATTTTGCCCAGGGTAATGAGTATTCCTTTAAAATGTTTATATTGAATGTTACCTCATAAAGCTAGTTTGAAGAGCCCTCCTGTTTTTTGTTGCCCCATCCAGCTTTATTTTTCTTCATGGCACTTAATCTTTTCATTATTATTGCTCCTGTTATATGCTAACAGAATGTAAGCATGAGGGAAGTGACTTTTTAAAAACTGTTGTATCCTTACAACAGTGACCAGTACAGAATAGGTTCTTACTAAATATTGTTGAGTGAATAATTGTCTGACTTTATAGGCAGTTAAAATAAAAGTGTGCTGCTATTTTTTTTTCAGTACATAACACAATGTTTCCTCGCTATTTTGCAACTTCATTCCCTCACCCAACATTGTGTGATATTATTTTATTGTACAAATAAAACATATTTATAATGTGACAAACCAAAAAAAAATGGGCAATGAAAACAACTTTTAGAGAAGTGCCTGAAAAAATATTTGAAGTTTAGTAAAACCATACACCAGGTAGAAGTAAAAGTAAAAAGGAAACTCAAGTCCCATCATGATGGACAGTATGGTTTTGGTCTTAATAGGTCCAGAATCATTTATCTGTGGTTTCAAAATCTAAACTCTAAGGACAAAAGGCTCCTCCTCTCTTGCTTCCCTCCCTCCCTCCCCCCACTTCCTTCCTTCCTTCCTTCTCCCCTTCCTTCTCTCCTTCCTTTGATAACCTTTGGTGTCAACACCCCTCTTGAACTGACCAAAATTCCTTTGTAGTCTATTCATCCAACTTAGTGTGAATATATCCGTATGTCTCATTCAGATATATTAATGTTTGATTATCTGGTGTTTCCCAAATCCAGTATGAGCTATGTGACCCACTATATCTAATATATGGTATATGTACCTACAATCTTTCTGAAATCCAAAGTTCTGAATTTTTAAATTCATCTTTTCCAAAAAAATCTGATTAGTGAATTTGGAAAACGATCTTTTCATGCTTATGCAGTATCTTTAAGATACATTCCTAGAAGTGATCCAAAGTAGGCAACAAATAGCTTTTGAAATTAGGGGAAACAATGCTAGTTTTTAAGTTTTTTTTTTAAATTGATTTCAGAGAGGAATGGAGAGGGAGAGAGAGATAGAAACATCAATGATGAGAGAGAATCATTGATTGACTGCCTCATGCACACCCCCTACTAGCGATTGAGCCTGCAACTAGGGCTTGTGCCCTTGACCTGAATCGAACCTGGGTCCCTTCAGTCCACGGGCTGACACTCTATTCACTGAGCCAAACCAGCTAGGGCAACAATACTAATTTTTTTTAAAAGATACAAAATTAGAATTTTGGGATACTTGGGATTGTAATTCAGTAATATTGTAATGGATTTTTGCAAACTGGATTAAGTTAATATTTCCAGTCATTCTTTAAATTTGTTAAAATGATTTCTATAAATAGAGTACATACTCTTGAACACTGTACTTGATTTAACTCATCATTTGGTAATTTTCGCTTATATCCAAAGTTTTGTTATCACAGAGAGTAGAGGAAACTGTTAGCTGATAATGAATGAGTACAATAAGGCAAGAATCCACCAAGTATCAGGAAAAATGTTTTTAAAAATGCTCAAATGCACAAGCTTATTAAAACTTCCTTGGTACACAAAGATTACCAATATTTATAAAAGCCAGCTTAGGGATTTGTGTTTCTGACTGAATCCTCTTTTCCATCAAATCCAGTTCAGCCTGACTCTATTTGGCAGCTGGTTTTCTTCAGGAGAACACCACCAAATAAGTGACTGGTTTTGGTTTGTGACGTTCTGAGCGGCATCCATTATATGAAAATGATTCACTATAAAGCAGTGCTCACTCCTTTCTTGCCCATGAACCCTGCAGAAAAGACATCATTCTTTTGTACAATTAAGTCTCTTCTTGAAAGTTGGCACTAAATAAAGGCTTAATTGTATACATGTACTTCAGATTAGGGCTGATACATCCAAATAGTTATTAGTTTATCAGGCTTCCTCAAGCAGCAGCAACATTGCAGACTTTCCCAAAAACACAACAATCAAAACATACATTTTTTTATTGCAGTTAATTGAGGCTGAGTTGAAAACATGAAATAGAGATTTCAGTTAATAAATACATCTGTGGATGCACACTAACAACTATACCTGGTTTCTGATACTTTTAGCTAGAAATTACACATTTATATGAATATTTCAAAAAAAGGGACCATACACAAATGTAGGAAGGAAAAAAATCTCACCCTCCTACCACTTCGACAGCCATTCTTAATATTTTTGTGTACTTGTCCTGACTTTTCTGTACATGCATTTTTTTACACACTTCAAATTGTACAAAACACAATACCTTTTTAAAACCAAAGCACATTCTCCCCGCGAACTTCGTCAGTACTTGTATAGTTAAGGTAGCCATTAGTATTTTCCTGATTATAAGAATGTTTAATGTGGAAAATTAGCAAATGCAATTGAGAATAAATAAAAAATAAAACCTCCCATAAATTCATCAAGTAGTGTTAATATTTGGTATATTTTTTCAAATTCTTTTCTATATATGTAATATACATCTTTGCATCACTGAAATTATAACTGCAGTTTCCTTGTCATTAAATCTTAAGCATACTTTTTAGAAACTATTTTAAAATGCTTTTATAAGCATATGCAAGAATGAATACTTTTATCACAGAAAATTTGGAGAAAATAGGAAAGTACAAAAGAAAATAAAAATAACTGCTAAACCCTACTACCAGCATTAACATCGGATATTCTTTTGGTATTTTATTAACTTGGTCTTTTTTTTTTAGTGCATATTTTTACATTTTTATGAAAAAAAGAATACAGGGCTATTTTTAAAACAATAAATTTAGTGTGCTGTATGGATACTTTAGTCTCCTACTTGGATTTAGATTGTTTCACTGAGTAAATTTTTCGGTAATTTTTTTTTCTGTATTTAAGACATGTTCCAAAATTCTCAGTCATAAAGTTACTATGTCAAGAGACACTAGCTTAAAAAAAAAAAAACCCCACAAAAAAAACACAACAGCATATGTTTAAAGAGAGAGAGAGAGACATATCTTCAAAAGAATTATACCAATTTATGATCCCACCAGCAATTCTTTTCAGTTTTCAGGCTGTTTTCCGATTATAGCTTAAATGGCATGTAATGGGCTTTGTGTCAAGGTCACCTTCCAGAATTCCTATTCATGGATTATTATGGGTAGAAGCTTGTGTGTTAATTTGTCAGTGTGACATTCTGGAGGAAGTTTTTGTTATAAATATTGGGAGATACTTAGACATAGGAGCTTTGTGGCCTAGGATTTGTCAGCAGAGGATTAGGGGAAATCAACCCCAAATAGAAAGCAAGGAAATGAGTTCTGGCTCTGGGACTGGGCCCCGGCAATGTTATCCCCTTCTTCTGCCTTCTTGCCCACACATCCCCCGCTCACTGCATGGATATCTCAGCAAACGTCATTCTCTCTGCTGCCGTCTCTTTCCAGGTTCTTGCAGTGGTATATGAGGGTGGCTTCCAGGTTAGGTTCCTGAAGTCACTGACCTTTACTGCAAAGAGTGTGAGAATGAAAAGCTGACTTAATGTGCCAAGAAAGATGAGAGCCAAGGCCCCAAGGGAAAGTCTTGAATAAATAAATAATCATAGTTGTAATATATTTTTGTATATTGTTTGTGCAAAATTTACTTATATTCACTAACAGTTTCTGCTAAATAGACTGACTCTTGTGACATGCAAACTTAATTTCAATTGTAGTTGTGTTTACAATTGCTAAGGTAGAAACGGCAGTGTAGGTTGTCCCAGATTTCCAAGACTGTGTTGCTGCGCCTACCTCTAACTCCTACCCCAGTTTGGTTTTTCGTCCAAATATTCAGGGCTGTCCTGCTTTTTTGGTTTTCTTTTTTTTTAATCGACTACAGAGAAAGAGGAAGGGAGAGGGATAGAGAGAGAGAAACAGCAATGAGAGAGAAACATAGATCGGCTGCCTCCTGCATTCCCCCTACTGGGGATGAAGCCCGTAATCCGGCCTGTGCCCAGACCAGGAATTGAACCTGCCCAGACCAGCACTCTTGGTGCATGAGTCGGTGCTCAGCCACGGAGCCACACCGGCAGGGCAGGGCTGTCCTGGTCTTGATGACAGAGACGGATGCTCGGTTCCATTGCCTCTGCGCTGCCCAGGCTGTACGCTGGCCTTTTACAGCGCGTCTTACTTTGGGCCCCTGAGAACCAACAATCATGCCTATTTTTACTTTTCTATATTTTCTTTCTCTTTCAAGGCTTCACTGTAAAAACTCTTACTTGTTCTTCTCCTTTCTTTTCTAAACTCTTTTCCTTCTTTTTCTAATTATCTCCTGGAGTATTGGCTTGGGTATATTGGAACTAAATTTCTCATTGTATGGTATTCCTAAAAGAAATACAAAACAGTGACTGTATATCCTGTTCTAGATTTTTTTTTTTGCTTAAGGGCAATGGGCAGTTGGCTAAGAATCACTACATAATCAGTGGTATGCAAACATCCTTCCACAATCTTTATACCAACAGCTGCCTATACTTTGGAGTAGAGTGTTCAAGTTCCAGGCAGGGGGAGTTGAGTAGAGTAGGCAACGAAAGACATTTATTTAATTAATAGAGGCCTGGTACACTGGTGGGGTCCCTCAGCTACCTGGCCTGCCCAGATAGGGCCAAAACTGGCCCTCCGACATCCCCAGAAGAGTCCTGGATTGTGAGAGGGTGCAGGCCAGGCTGAGGGACCTCATCGCGAGGGACCCTACTGATGTACGATCAGGGCCGGGGAGGGACCACAGGAGAGCTCCAGGGTGTGTCGGCCCATCTTGCCCAGTCCTGATCAGCCAGACGCCAGCATCAAGGTAACCTACTGGTCACAGCGTCTGCCCCCTGGTGGCCAGTGCGCATCATAGCGACTGGTCGAACAGTTGGACACTTAGCATATTAGACTTTTGTTATATAGGATTAGAAACTTTGCTTTGCAACTTTGTGAACCAGCACATTTGGACATAGGAAAAAGTCTTGAGTGAGCTGTTCTTCCTGTTTTGAGAGACAAATGCATTGGTGGGGGGCGTGGCCATACGGGGATCGGCCCGTGCGGGAGCGCCACTCATCCCGGTCAGCTGAATGGCTGTGGACCTGCCCTCTGAATGGCTGCTGAATGAGGAAATTATTCTGAGCTCATATTTCAGGGTAATGTCTTGGGTAAAGATGTGTTCTGTGTCCTAGAGGAACCTGGCTGAGTGCTTTGCACCCCAAAGCCACTGGGTGTATGTCCTTGATGTGTGATGCCAGGTTGGTGACACCATCAGGGATGTCCAGGGCAACTGTGCTCCAGGATCCTCAGCCATCAGGACAGCCTCCCTGGGGGTCCACAGTCACGTCCCCTCTTGCCATCCACCTGTGCCAGCTCCCCACACTCGTTCTAGAACACACCTTAGAGGGCCTGGTGGGGTCAGGCCAGAGTCTGGATTGTCTCGGGTATTTGATAGGTGCAGAGACTCAGCCTCACCCTGGGCCTGCTAGCGGCTGCTCCTGCTGCGGGAGCAGCTGCTCATCCCGGTCAGCCATGACTACCAGGGGGCAGCTCCTGCATTGAGCATCTGCCTCCTGGTGGTCAGTGTGCGTCATAGCGACGGGTCAACCAGTCTTTCTGGTCATTCTGCTGTTTGATCGCTGGGCTTTTATGTATATAGATACCATTTGAGAGCAGTGGCTCATTCTGCGAGTCATGCGAAAGCAACTCTAGAAAATACACATCCCTGTGTTTTTGATGGAAGCTGAAAATAGCATATACCATCTATGAGGAGAATACATTCTCTGTTACTTTATTTGTAGAACATTTTTGTGGTTGGTGTACGTGAATGAGAAATGTAGACTTTTACAGAGCTTTCTGGGTCTATCATGGTCCCTTTCCTTTCATGTTTTTTCTTGTCTTGGAGGACCCAGGCGGACTGAAACACAGGACTTGCAGAATCACAGGGCCATCTAGCCTTCCTCATGCCCTCTACCAGGGCCTGTGAAGCATGCCAAAATGGCCACAAGCAGATGGGGCTAACCTGCCGAAGGTGTACATTCTAGAACCTTCCTTCTCCTTAATTTTTCAGTGCTAATTCTGGGGATTAGGAAGTGCTCCCCTAAATCTCTCAGGCTGCATTAAGATGCTTCTTGCATTTGTGTTGTTGGCACAGAGCACTAAGCAGAAATATGATAACCAATAACCGTTGATGTCTAATTCTAGACTTTAGAACACTACAAGGGAATTGTGTAGCTTGTGTCATTTGTACAGCAGCCCTGGGACTGAGTAAGTGTCCTGTTCTTAGACACCTGCTCTCTGTCGTAAGTACATGTCTGCTCTCTGACATGTACTGCCCACAGGCACCTGGTTAAATGTTTCTCCTAAAGTCTCTGCTTTTGCCTCCACACTAGAGCAGGATTATTTAACTCCTTGCTCTGGATTCTTGCTTAAAGATAATTTCACTTCAGTCTCACTCTAATGCACTAGTAAACAGCAAGCAATGTTTCAAGATGCTGTTTTAAAATATCCATTTAAGTAGCCCCTTTATATTATTCAGTGCAAACTTTTTTTGAAATCATATAAAATATATGCACAATTTGGTCACCATGTGGTAGACAGAGAAACCAATAGGTATATTTCTAAGTAATCTGAAAGGCATGGAATAAGGGAGCTTTGTCTGTAAATGTAGATAATTATGCAATTATTTTTAAGGAACTATTTTTTTCCTTCTTTTTTCTTAGCATGTTTTTCCTGTAATAAGATACTATGCTTCCAAACTTGAGGAAACTTTTGTTGTTGTTGACAAGGAAGTACACTGTTGATTCTGATAGTGATCCGTTTATTTACTTAGAATGAGATCTCTAACACCATTTGGAAAAAGTATGGTTAGGGGAGTATGATGTTTAACTGTTAGACCCAGCTTCTGCTTCTGTCTTTCTTAGACCAGCCACTGCTCTTAGGAGAAAATATAAGCTCCGATATCAGACTTAAATCTCTTCGAAAAATAGTAAATGGAATGTTTTTTATGGTTACCAGAAATTTCTCACTTTAATAGGTAATCTGCATAGACACCTGTCCCGGAGAAATAAGTATTCAAACCTACAGGAACTAGTTTCTAGGTAGATAAGTCTTTGGGGCATAGAAGGAAGGAGAGGAATGTAGAAACAGATAGTTATCACTGTTGCTCAGTGGGACTATCAGATTTAGCCTTTCTGATAAAGCCTCCAGGGTGTTTATGCTATACAAGTGCTGGCTGCCTTTGTTTGACCCTGAAACATGGAGCTGTGGTCAGGCCAATTGTGTGGAATGATTCTAGTGACACCTACCCTGCCGATTATTCAATGTACAAATGTCTGTTTAAATTATAGAGGATGTGTTTTGCTCATCTGCTAAAGTAGGTAAGCATTTAAACTCAAAGATAAGCCTTCAACCCAGCTTATTCTCTGAGGCCACGGGTACATTAGAAATGGTGGGACGTAGAGAATTCCAGCCTAGTTCTTTTTACTCAACACTGAAAGGAAGAGACCACTGGCATTCCCCCCACTCCCACCCTCCAGGCATTCTCTAAGGTCTCCTAGACAGACCAGGAATGGGGCTGGGGAAAGGGGCAGAGGCAAGCACAGGCCAGCTTTTGGGAAAAGAGCATGATGTGTCCCCACTATACCCTTAACTCTGAGAACTTCTGATTTACAGTGTATCCCAAAGGACATTGGAAGGATTATTTTAACTATTCCCTAACCTTTGACCTCCTTTTACAGCCCTCTTCTGTCTTCAGGGCCCCAGTGGGTCTGCCTGTCTGTCTACCTTACCTACCTAACCCATCCACTCTGCAATTCTAATCTACTGATCCTGTCTTCCCTACTCCCTCATTTATTTATTCATTTGCTTATTCTTAAATTGTCTTCCCGTGTGACCACCGCTCTCTAAGGTTCCTGCCCCCGCACTGCAGGCCTTCCTTTCCCTCAGGCCATGGCCGCAGTGTGTCTCCCCCAAATACGATGTGGTCCGATCTGATGGTGGGAGTTGTCCGGCCACCAATAAAAAGTAACAGCTGGAAAATAGAAGCCGCATTTTAAAACATCCCATGGAACATTTTTCAAGTCAAATTTTGGCGATGGCCCTTTATTGACTCAAACTTAGAAACAGCTGATGTGGCTGAGGACTGCTCCGCCCCCCAGTACGTGGGGCTCCTACAAACACCCGTTCTTGGGAGATACTCCCAACCTCACGAGTCATTGTTTTCAGATTTGCACAGCTAATATTTGCTCTGTGTAAACACACATTCATTCAGCAAGTATTAAATCGTCTACCGCGCCTATTAAAAGTAACCAGTTCTTTTTAGTGAGAAATAAGACAGATCATCTTTTTTTTTTCCTTTTAATTCAACTCATAGTAAATTTTGATGAGTTCTAAGAGAAAACTCATCTGTTTTTTTTTGTCACTTTATATTATTTAGTTACAAATTTATTTTTGGAGCACGGTTTACACAGATCTTGTTAAACAGTCTGCTTTTCATTGGCCTTTGTCTGGTCTGTAGAAGTGTGTGTTTTTTCAGAATCACTGCTGAAGAAAATGCTCAGCTGGTAAGTACAACACCGTAAAGGGATATGTGAGCCTGAGCCTGGACTGTAATAGAAGATGGGATAGTCCTTGATTTTCTAATTCTTTAGGAACAACTTATCTCAGTGAGCTCTGTCTTCCTTTTAACAGCTTAAATGAATTATAACTTACTATAAAATTCGTTTGTTTTAAAAGGGCACCATGAAATGATTCTTAGTAAACGTACAGAATTGTGCAGCCATCGTGACTAATTTTACGACATTTCCTTCACCCCGAAAAGAAACTTCCAGCCTATTTGCTCTTCATTCCCACCTGCCTTCGTAGGTACCCACTATTGATAGGTGTATCTTTCTCTTACAACAACTGGATACAGAACGAATATTGTTCAGTCTGCCTTCCTATGGGGTATTTTTGGTCTGTTCTCTACCCAAGCATATCTCTCCCAAAGTTCAGAAAGGCAGTAACTGATTTTTCAATTCTGTTTTTGACATTAAAAAAAACCACACACACGTTTTCCCCAATCTATTCTCAGAATAGTGTCACCAAGCTACCCTACAAGCCCGCCCATTTCCCTAATTTAAATCTATCCATTACCTATACAAGTGTGGGGTCTACTGGTCTTTCAAGGACTCTTTTCCATGTTACTTTTGATGGGAAAGTATTTCACACACATACTAGTATATACATAATTGTTTAGTAAGCATGGATCTTCTTTTCAGGTTTCAAAAACACTCTAGTAAAAATATTTAACAAATTTTGTAGGTGCTTCTGCAATAGAATCCCATGGCTCCTAAGGTGTCTTGGTCTCAGAAAAAACTTCATGGGCATAAAATGTCTTAGCTAAACTGGATCCTGTTAACATGAAGTGATACACCTGTATTTTAAATGTAATATGGTGGTTTACTAGTAAAAGTTACACATATGCATGACAGGGAAATACTTATCAGACTTCTTTTTCTCTCCTTCCCACAAGAGAGTTGAATTATATACTAAAATTTTTGTTGGTATATATTAATTTTTGCAAAATGACAAAGATTTAAAAATACCTGCAATATTATCCAGAGGACTTTGCTGTGTATTTACATGTCTCTTTGGGGGAGGGGAGAAGCTTATAATCGATTGTCTCAATCTTTTCCAGTGACTCTGTTGTAGATCTCTGACATGTAATAAATGGCACGGAGGTAGTGGTGTGCCATTAGAACAGGAGCCCCCCAGGTCAGATTTCTGGTTCAAGTCTGGGCTCTGCCACTTCCTACCTGTCTGACCTTGAGCATCTCACTTTATCTCAATTTCTTTTCTTTACAATATTTCCTAGGGTTGGTATGAGGATTAATTAGATAATACACAAAGCACAATAAGTACACATAAGTTACATTTGCTAATGGCACCTGAGTAAGGTACTGAAAACTATTACTTTGTGGCTGTTTTTCTCTACAACTTGACTTTTTAATGCCTTAATGGCAGACAACTGAGTTTTTTAAGGCCTAAGAAAGCTTTTGTGTCTGCTAATAAAATCACTGGTTGCTTTCATTGTTTTTCAATTCAATAAATTCTGTTTCAAGACCTAGTTGTTGTTTTTTTTTAAACCTTTAAGCCCAAGGTATATATCTCTTTTATTTTCCAGTTTGTAAATGATACAAATACATTTTCTTTGATCAGTGTTTAACTTCCATCTTCACCAGGTTACATGGAAGTAACAGATCACAATAAAACCCATATATAAGCTTAGAGGCTTCCTGAATTTTTAAACGCTATTTACACATTTAATACATTTATCTTCTTAATCACCTCAAATGTATAACTAGGCGGACATACGAATCTAGCAGCAAAGAATTTCTAAGCCCTGCGACTCGAACTTGTGTTTGCTGTCAGAGGGCCTCGGGTCAGAACTGCTCGGGGAGCCGTGTCTCCAGTTTCACACTTGTGCCTCTTCTTAAAGCCTTGAGTATGTGTCACATGGCCCACTCCCTTTTTCTGATCCATACCCTCTGAAATGAATTAATGAGGTTCTACATCTGTTCAGATCTACGTTTCTACTCAATTCGATACTGTACCCTTCTTATATACTATTTATATACTTGTCTCAGTTTCATAGGTACTATATCAAAACATACATTTTATAATAAGATAACCGTAATTTATATAACTAATACCCTGTCTTTGGATATTACGCTATTTCCAATTTTCAAGCATTACTTGTAGAAATATTTTTTGTACATCTTTGTTTCCTTTGGATGACCCACAAAATAGACGAACTCGGAGCCATTACCCTGATATGCTTACGTAATACAGTCTAATACCTACCAGTGCGAACCTTCCACTGACTCTCCCATCTGCTGCCTGCTGAAGCTGAGAATCTGTTTGTCAAGTTAAGGAACAATCCTATTGAGATTCTTAAGAGAAAATGACTACTGATGTATATTATATGGTAATATCCAGCCCTCTATGGTATAATAGAGGTAACAGAAATAAAACATAGAAGCAAAATGATGTGCTTGCTTGTAATTTCACACAAAAAAACTTAAGTTCTCCTAGGGATGAAAAGAGGAGCAGCTGTGGAAGCCTTTCACCAGCGACTAGAACACGTACTACAGAGCTAAAACTGTGATATGGACATCGAAGGAGCGTAGCTATATGTACTGCTATTTCTACTACTGAAAACTTTCCCAAAAGTCACGTGGGTGTTGAATTTTATCAAATGCCTTTTTGACTTCACTCAAGATGATCATATCTTTTCTTTTTTACATATGTTTGTATTTTATTACAATCACTTTCTCATTTGAAACCTTCCTTGAATTTCTGGAATAAATCATACCTAAAACCCAAAAAACAAAACAGTATCGTGTACTAAAAGTTTCAGAGCTTTGCATTTGCCTTCCAAAGGAAGATTAGCCTATAGTAACCTTTAGCTCTTTAATGATCTAGGTTAACTTCTAGTCTTTTGCAATGTAAGAGGCCGTGAAAGCCCTCCATCCGCCTTGTGCTCAGGTACAGCTCCCTAAGCAAATGAGCTAATGGGATTGCCATCCATGGAGAGGAACTACTGTGGCCTTTGTCACTTCCCCAGATACTTACCGGTGGGGCAGGGTCACCGCAGGAATGAGTATGTTGTAATCGTCATCTTGATGACAGTGCGCCCCAGGATTGGCTGACACTTGCTGATTGTGGTTGGTATATTGAATCTTCTTAATGAAATCCCAAGGAAAATAGCAATCGAGCCACTAATGCTCTTACTCCCAGGAGCACAGAGCTCTTCAAGGTTAATTATTTCAGTCATCCTCACAGTTGTCCCATGAGGTGAGTGGCAGAGCACTTCCTCTTTAAAAAAAAAAAAAAAAGGTGACTAATTGGATTTTCTTCTGTTCTACACTCTGTGTTCTAGAACTGGGTAGCCACCTTCTAAAGACCATCTGTGTGTCCATTGGTGGACCTGGGTTTTAAAATCGCAGGCTTCTTTCACAAACAAATGCCAGGCTCGCAGCATGTGGAATAGGAAAGTGGGAGGAAATCTGGATGGCGTTTGGCAAGATGCTATGAGAGGGATAGCCTAGAGTTGGTAAAGAGAGGCAGGTCATGGCTGAGTTAGTGCTTTGCTACCTCCATTAGGAATAGTCATCGTGGTGTTGAAGGTTCGTTTTTGACTCTGCCTGACTGAGGCACCTCTTCATTATGTTTACTCTTCCCACAACCTTGCGCCAGGTTGCAACAGGGAAACCAGGGATCCCCGTTTTACAGAGGGACACTGCTGCTTTCTCATACGACTCTAATGTGTTAGCAGCTGGGGTTTTCACAGGGACACGAGAGAGCGAGACGTCCGAAATGCTTAGCCCTCTCCCTTAGCGGGGATGTGTGTCCGTCCTCCAGCCATCCTCTGTGTCTGCCAGGCTAACACTGCTCCTGCGTCTGCTTCCTCCCAGATGGCCTGTGCCCGTCTGTGGACACATCCCGTCAGGGGAGCAGGGACCAAGTAAAGCTGCTTTGTCGAGGGCCCACCTCCTCCCTTGTACACGTGCCATTCAGTCTTCCCACATAGCCTGCTCACGTCAGTTCTGCCTCCTCGGTCAGACTGTGAGCCCTTCGGGTGGATGTTCAGGTCGGTGTCATTTGGTTGGTTTTTTGCTTTTCACTCCTTTTAATTGCCCCCTCCCCGTACCCCTCATCGCTGGGGCATTTGGGTGCACAGTAAACACTGGTGGTTGCTCTGTTTACCATCCACAACTCCCACCAAACATGGCCTGTACTTATTAACTGTGTCATTTTAACAACTTTTTTTTTTCCTTTCGGCAAATGAAGGCTTAGCTGTCACCACTTTGAGTTTTTCCTCCCCCTTAATTTTTCCCTGAAGTTACCCTGAAAGAGAGGCCTTTCAAATGCAAAGGATTATGCGTAAATTGTACAGTGTGCCCAAGCCCAGGACTAATTAGAAGGCCTGGAAGCCTCTTCAGGTGGCCGGGATCTGCAGCCTGGCTAAATGCTGCTTCCCAAATTGAGAACAGCTGGGGCCGTGTGGCCAGCGGGTATAAAGAGCGGGTGCCGGTGCCCTGGGCTGTGAGGGCGCCTTTGCTCTTTGGAGCCTGCGGAGCCTCTGCTGAAGGCACCCCTTCCTCCCGGGGGTCGCGGTGGGTAAGTGCCCGCGCCGGTCCTCGCCGTGCCTGTTTCTGTTGTTTTGCCAGAAATGGGGGTGGCTGCACCGAAATGTTACTAATTTGCCACGTCGGCTGTAGGAAGTTATTTCATCCTTCGGGAAACAGGCGGAGTTTGTTGCCTCAGTGAGATAGAGCTCAGGTTTTGTGTCTCGAAGGCTTTGTGTTATTTCGGAGGCTGTCCGCCTTCCTGGTGTATGGGGTGCATCTCTGACTATAAAAAGGGTAAACCGAGGCAGTGTCATTTAGTTCTCGAATGTTCTGAGGTGTGGTCACTTAAAAAGATTACAGGTTTTTTTGTGTATTTTTTTAAAATCCTCATCTGAGGATATGTGTATTGATATTTTTTAGAGAGGGAGAGAGAGAGAGAGAGGAGAGAGAGAGAGAGAGAGAGAGAGAGAGAGAGAGAGAGAGAGAGAGAGAGAGAGAGAGAGAGAGAGAGAGAGAGAGAGAGAGAGAGAGAGAGAGAGAGAGAGAGAGAGAGAGAGAGAGAGAGAGAGAGAGAGAGAGAGAGAGAGAGAGAGAGAGAGAGAGAAAGAAAGATTGATCAGTTGCCTCCCATGTGAGCCCCAACTAGGGATTGAACCTGCAAACCTGCTAGGTGTGTGCCCTGACTGGGAATCGAACCCACAAACTTTTGGTGCATGGGTTGGTTCTCAGAAAGAGAACCAACTAACTGAGCCACCCGGCCAGGACAAGATTCCAGAGTTTTAATAAGAAATAGAAAGTTTCTGACAAATGCAGAGGGTAACAAGTATTCAGAGCATGTAATCATCACAGTTTTTTAAAAACATATGTGTTTTTATTTATTTCAGAGAGAAAGGGAGAGGGAGAGAGAGATAGAAACATCAATGATGAGAGAATCATTGATTGGCTGCCTCCTGCATATCCCAACTGGGGATTGAGCCCACAACCTGGGCATGTGCCCTAATTGGGAATCAAACGATGACCTCCCGGTTCATAGGTTGATGCTTAACCACTGAGCAACACCAACCAGGTTGGTTTTTTTAGAGAGAGACGAAGGGAGAGGGACAGAAAGATAGAAACATCGATAAGAGAGAAACATCAATCGGCTGCCTCCTGCATGCAACCCAGGCATGTGCCCTGACTCAGAATGGAACTGGCGACCTCCTGGTTCAAGGGTTGGCGCTCCACCACTGGGCCATGTCGGCAGGGCAGTCATCACAACTTTTTATCCTGTAAGGTTCCTGGAAAAGATGCAGTCTTAGGAAGGAGTGATGTGATCTGGGGAGGTTCTAGCTCATTGTGACTTCATGGTTAGCAACAGGCATCAGTGGCTGATGAAGTGGTTGCAGTGTTGGGTCCTGGCTTCTATTTAAAGAAATTTAAAAGGACTTGATTATTAAAATGTTCCTATTTATACTGACATCAGCTCAAAATGAGAAGAATTCCAAGATAAAACAATTCAGTATTTTATAAATAAACTCGTCTCGGCAGCTATAACTATGTTCTGACGATACATTTATAAAGCAAATGGCTTTGGTATTTGTTTCCATATTTTGATCATGCTCTTTTTTGGATGGTTGACAGTTGGAGGGGCACGATATCTGATCGTAGTTTTGTTTTGTTTTCACAGGAGCTGCAGTGAACTCTCTGGGGGAAAGAGAATTGGCCTGCTTCCCTGGCAGCGGCGGATGCACAGTGGAGAGCTGCATGGGAGGACCAGGCATCTGGTGGCTACTTTCTACGTTTCACACCAGGAAACAGAATCAGATGAAGAGCCCATGTTTATCCTGGAAATAGAAGGATTAAAAAACGTTTCTACTAAGAACACTACCATTTCCTTTTGGATCTGAAGACTGGGGGACAATGGATATCATAGAGACAGCAAAACTTGAAGAACATATGGAAAATCAAACCAACGATCCGGCCAATACGT
>NW_006383014.1:763527-771997 GCF_000327345.1 Myotis davidii | reverse complement strand
CCTGCCGAAGAAGAAGAGAAAAATGGCCCCGGTAAACCCAAGAGCTTATCCAATGGGCTGCGCAAGGGCTCCAAAAAGTACCCAGACTATATCCAAATCTCGATGCCCACGGACTCCAGGAGCAAATTCCCCCTGGAGTGGTGGAAAACGGGCATCGCGTTTGTGTATGCTGTGTTCAACCTCGTCCTGACGACGGTCATGATCACAGTCGTGCACGAGAGGGTCCCTCCCAAGGAGCTCAGCCCTCCACTCCCAGACAAGTTTTTTGATTACATTGATCGGGTGAAGTGGGCATTTTCTGTATCAGAAATAAATGGGATTATATTAGTTGGCTTATGGATCACCCAGTGGCTTTTTCTGAGATACAAGTAAGTAGGTCTAACACATTTGGGATTTTTTGAGGGGAGGGGATGCGGGAGGGGGGCATGTTGGGCAGAATGCGCCATTAGTTTGTACTTATGTGAATAGATGTGTGCTTGGAATTATCTTTCTTGGTTTTATGTCATAAATTCAGTCTTATCCAGGCATTTGATGAAAGGGATCACTAGAAAGGTCTGCCACATTGGATAACCAGTCACTATTCAATAAGCATTGATGGTACAGCTGTGCCTGGAAGTGACAGCTGTATAGGAAAGAACAGAGGTGCTGTGGTGGGTGACTCAGAGTTTGAATTTAAGGTGCAGTTCTGATTTCAAGCAACTTGGCACTGTGGCACTTGCATGATAAATCAAGAGTCGTGGGGAGTAAGAACATTCACTTCATCACGCTTGAGTTATTTCAGGCTCTTGACAGGCGGGGTCAGTGGAGTGCTGGGAACTTTTCTCTTCATTGCTCACATGCAATGACTATACATGAGACTATATATGTAGTTCTGTGTATGAACTGTGGGTCGTGACCCCTTTGGGGGTCGAACAACCCTTTCACAGGGGTCGCCTAAGACCATCGGAAAACACATATATAATTACATATTGTTTTTGTGTTTAATCACTATGCTTTAATTATGTTCAATTTGTAACAATGAAACGGGGGGTCACCACAGAATGAGGAACTGTATTAAAGGGTCGCGGCATTAGGAAGGTTGAGAACCACTGATATAGACGGTAGCATGCTTTGAGGTTTGCTTCTGTTCAGGAGTTCTCACATTTTGCATTTCTTTTCCTTGGGCCTGGTGGCAATCCAGTCCCAAGAATCTGTTTCAGAAACTGAATTTAGAAGTGGGCCATGCGGTTTTGGTTTTAGATTTCTAAAGTAAACGTCTGGTTTCCAGGGCACCACAAAGGAGCTTTTAGTTCCCGGTTTCGGTCTCCCTGTTTGGGAATAGCAGAATCAGGAAGTACTAAGCCAGGTACTTTTGCTTTGAAGACACTTGAAAATAGGACATAGCTCTCAAGTGGTTGTTTCTTTCCTGTTAATTCCATAAAAAATAAAGCCCTTCCCTTTCCCTTCTCACTTTATTTTTCAGATATATGTTCTCTAATAAGATGCTAGTAATGAAACCACTAAAATAAAAGTTTGATCAAAACATTATTCACAAACTGAGGCCTTTGAAAATGCAATGTATGCCGATTTAATCAGTACAATTCAAAAATTCAGAGTTCAGTTGGATTTCAATACTGATGCCACAAGATCATTTTTAGAAGAGGGAATTTATGCTATATTGTTCTTTCAATTGGTTGTTGCTTTGAGATTAGAAGAATTCAATCTGTCTTTGCTGAACAGTCCCCTACATGCAAGTTTGCAGTTTAAAAAACTGAGTCCACCAACAAGTCATTCCTAAGCATTTTCCTTAAAGTGTCCCTCTTAATATGTTTCCTTCATACAGGGGTCCTCAAACTTTTTAAACAGGGGGCCAGTTCACGCCCTCAGACCGTTGGAGGGCCGAACTATAGTTTAAAAAAA
The DNA here is from genome assembly GCF_000327345.1 of Myotis davidii. Taxonomy (NCBI): domain Eukaryota; kingdom Metazoa; phylum Chordata; class Mammalia; order Chiroptera; family Vespertilionidae; genus Myotis; species Myotis davidii. The sequence continues at coordinate 770,098 of NW_006383014.1, read as the reverse complement.
AACTATGAACAAATTCCTATGCACACTGCACATATCTTATTTTGAAGTAAAAAAACAAAACGGGAACAAATACAATATTTGTATTTGCATGTGGCCCGCGAGCCGTAGTTTGAGGGCCCCTGCCTTAATATGTGTAAGTAAAATAGCTATCGATTTTCTTTTACTTAGTAGAATTTTTTTGCTGCTAAAGTTGTCAGTTATGTCATGCTTAGGCTGGAAGTAAACTACATTTGTTGAACTTTAGTGTTTTTTTAATTTATCTTTATTGTTGAAAGTATTGCAGATGTCTCCCTTTTTTACCCCCACTGACCTCTTCTACCCGGCCCCCATGCTGCCCCCCAACCCCCATAGGCCTTCACGACACTGAACGTTAGTGTTTTTCTCTTCTCTGTCTGGAATTGACACTGAATAGGAGACTGCTTGGGCCAAAGATGTGCTTTCTCCTTTAACTTAGAGCCAAGTTTTATTCATATATGTGTGAAAAGAAATCTTCTAGCTTCCAACCTGAGGATCTTAATTTGTTTGAATCTTCACCTGGTTGTTGCTACCATGTCAAAACTTGTGGTCACATAGCTGGCCACATATTTTAGTCATATCTACTGCTTTGGTCACAACCCATCATCAAAAAGGTGCTGGGGAAATCACACTAATTTTCCCTTTCGTTTTTGAGGTAGAATTGGAGAGTATGTTTTAGGAACTAGTGGAGTAATTTTTATAACCTGTTTTGAGCCATCCTGGCTGAATGTGAAATCTCAAAATCTCTCTCTCTCTCTCTCTCTCTCTCTCTCTCTCTCTCTCTCGTCAAACACCTTCGTAGCTATGGGAAAAGTCATTGGTTGTAGCTCTTTTCCTAAACAAGGCTGCAGAGGGCATGCTTTCCCTTCTTAGTTAATTTTCTGTACAGCTGAACTCAGAACAGTGGAATGAGTATAATTGACTCATGGAATTCCTGCTTATCACTTCCCTACTCTAGCACATGGAGCACAGCTCAGTCCTCTTTGAGGGCCTGGGGTTGAATCAAAATGTGAATCATCTTTCACTCAACCAAATGGAGAGACTCCGCAGTGTCTACCCCCTGTCCCTTTTCAGTGCTAAAAAAGGCAGAGCCCGAATAGCAAGCCTTTGAAAGCAGAGCCTTGCAATAAATGCATACTTTCATCAACTCCTCAAGGTGGTGTTCCTCTCTATTTTGACCCCAGAAACCCTGGAATATTCTTAAAATAGCTACTGGAAATAAGGTTCTAAAAATATATTTGTCCATGATTCTTTAAAAGAGAAGCCCCAGCAGTTACCTGATATGTTTCAGACCGCAATCTTGTAGAAAACTTAAAATCAATCTCTCTCTCTCTCTCTCTCTCTCTCATCAATAAGCATGTCCTCCAGTTAGGATTAAAACACATACATACATACATACATACATACATAAAAATATGCCACATGCCTCAAACTGCCTGTTTGTCCAGAAGTCTGACCATTACCAGCTTTGGAAGTTTGAGAGCTCTGAAAATGGGAGACCTGGAATAATATAGTGTGTGTACTAGGGAAGTTCCAACTAGTAATTCTAGGGATCCCACCGGCCTCTTAATCCCCAGAGCCCAGAGTTTGTAGACCCACCCCCAAACTTCACAACAGAAGAGGAGTTTCCGTCTTCACCTGTAAGTGAGGCTACTCAGAACCCTTATGCCCATTTGGTACCGTTGCGGCAGTGGTACAAATAGTGTGCTCAAGGTCAGCCGCTGGGAACCGCCGCCTTAGACCGAGGACATGGATGGTGTAGGACGGGCTAATGTCGGTCAAGACAACGATCTCCACCAAAAATGATAAAGTGAAAAAGGACTTGTGCTTTTGTTTATTTTTGCCTCTTTTGGTCAAGATTGAATAAGGGTAGACTAGTCAGTTTATAACTTCATTATTAAATATTCTTAAATGCACGAGGATACTCTGAATATCTTCAGCATATTCTCTGAAAATCTATAGTGTAGTCATAGACAAAAGTTAATGCCCAGGTTGTCAAAATACTGTTGGATGGTCCCCAAATAATCCTTGTTTCTTATATAACAGGTTTAATGAGTCGTCCCATTTCCCTGTGTGTCCAATTATGTGGCATGACCTGAGCTCTTTTGTTAATTCCTCAGTGGCCGTGGGTTGCTTATACCTTTGGTATGTTCCCGAGAGGGCTCTATAATGCACTGAGTTGACTGGAAACAGACAGGCTCATTGAATTTTCTCTCAAACAGTGACTTCTTTTGGAGAGGTGGTTTTCTAGAACCCTCAGTCCCCACAAACTCAACTCCTTTAGGGCCCAGACCACCTAGACTGATTACAGCATGTGAAGAATGCGGAGCAGCCGCTCTGTGGAATTGTAAGGAGGGGTAGCTCAGAAATAAGCTGTGAAACTGCAGTCTGTTAATGCCATTCTGTCAAGCACTGTTTTACGTAACATTAGAAGCAAAAACAGCGAGTAACCTTGTTTCCCCCCATCCCTCTTCTTCCCTTAGGTCAATAGTGGGGCGCAGGTTCTTTTTTATCATCGGAACGTTATACCTGTACCGCTGTGTTACCATGTATGTCACTACGCTGCCTGTGCCCGGCATGCATTTCCAGTGTGCTCCGAAGGTAAGCACCTCTGATTGAAAACCCTTATTAAACATCTGCTTTCTGTTATAATCTTCAAAACACTTTCATGTGTTAACTGAAATATTATTTAGGACTAGAGGCCTGGTGCATGAATTTGTGCACCAGTGAGGTTCCCTTGCTCTGGCCTGTGGGATCGGGTCAAAACCGGGACCTCGGGAACCGGCACTTAGCATATTAGGCTTTTATTATATGGGATATTTTCTGTTTTTCTTTAGATTTAGGGGTAAGAAAATTGAAATGTGTTCATAAAATGTATACTTTGTACATAAAAAATTCATTTTCTGCTACCTGAAAGTTGCTATTGGGAATTTGACTCCGCTGTTGTACCTTTACTTACTCACTTATGCGTTCATTCTGCAAGTGCTCTGCTCCTATTATGTCCCAGGCACTGTGTAACAGCAGTGACTAAAAGAGTTCTTCCCCTACAGCTTACATTCTATTGAGGGATGACAACTGATAAATGTATAACTTGTGCCCGGCCAGTGTGGCTCAGTGATTGAGCGTCATCCTATGCACCAAGGGATTGCAGTTTGATTCCAGTCAGGGTACATGCCTGGATTTCGGGCTTGATCCCCAGTGGGGGTATGCAGGAGGCAGCAGATTCTCTCTCATCAGTGTTTCTGTCTCTCTATCCTTCTCCCTTTCTCTCTCTATAAAATCAATAAAAACATACTTTTAAAAAGAACTGTGTAACTTGTCACATGGTGATAAGCCAGGGGGCTATCAGGTGCGTGGTAAACCTGAGTCAGAGTGAAAGGGACTGTGAAGGTAGGTATTAGTTTACAGAGGGGGTCAGAAAGCTTCTTTAATGAGAAACCATCAAGGCAGCAATCACATGAGGGAGGGAGCTCTATGGATGAGGTGAGAGCCTCAGGCCAAGGAAATAGCTCAGTCACAGAGCGTGAGAGAGAGAGAGAGAGAGAGAGAGAGAGAGAGAGAGAGAGAGCAAAGAGGCCAGTGCGGCTGGTGGAACTATAGGTCAGGGTGGTACAGCTACAGATCCCATGGGGCCTTGTGGCCATTGTAGGAACTTGAACCATGGTTGTGGCAAGTGAGTAAGAAGTGAGGAGTCGTCGCTTTGGGACATTTTCAAGGTGGGGATGACCGGTTGTGTTAATAAGTTGGATACGGCTTTAAGAGAAAGAAGTCAAGGATGACCCCGGTTTTCAGCGATTGAAAAGGCAGAGGGGCCTTTTGCTGAGACAGCGTGAGACACTGAGACTGCCTTAAGCAGGATTTACAGCTTCTCTAGGGAGAGTTGTTTCTCGAGAGAGCTTTTCATCATCCTGGACCCCAGTGCACCCTGGTTTATAACAGAGGAGACTTACAGATCCTGCCTGTGCTCTCCGGACAGGGGAATGAAGTCTAACGTCATATTTCACTGAACACTAAGCAGATGTCCAAGGTGGAAGGAAAAATAGAGTTGTTGTGAAGTAGTCAACAGTCTCCCTCCCCAAATATAGGTGTGGTTTGGAGAAGCTGTAATTTTCCAAAGCCATCAAAGCAGAAAGTGTCTGTGATTAAAACAGTGTACATATTGAATGTAAACACTGGCCGATTCTTTAGCGAAGCTAAATTCAGGCACAAGAGAAGTTCAGAAACATAATAAACATTTCTGAGGGGTTATTGCAACGTGTCAAATGAAGACATGGCCACAGGAAAAAAGGCAAGCGTCCTCTAACGGGTGAGGTTTGCAGGGGCGAAACGCTGTGATTACGGACAGAAGGCATCCTCGGTGGAGGAGCTGCAGTTTCCAGAAGCCACATTAGTAACCATGGCCCTGACTAGCCCCGCTACAGATACAGTGGGCGCTCGGGCGGCGCCCTCACTAACCAGCTCCCACGTTCCTGAAGCACGAGCAGGCTCTCGGTGCCCGACGTGCGACTCGGTGAGGCAAACACGGTCACCTTGTTCGATAGACGTGATCGATCGTTGTGTTAGAACAGGAGTCAGAATTGCGTTCTGAACGTGGCTCCGTAGACTGCGGTTACCGGCTCTCAGGTAACCTGCCTGCCTCCTTTGTCGCGGACTCTATGGAACACCCTTCGTGTCTACAGGCGACGACAGAGCTGTGTGTACTGAAACCACTTGCTATGGCAAGAGGTCAGGTCTAGCCACTGAGGCCTAACATGGCTTGCCCCTCACCGGATGTGCCCCCCCACCCCTGCCGAGGAGCCATCACAGCTATGGTTCCTGGTGAAACCGTGGCGCTCTCCATCGTCCAGCTGCCTGGCCCCATATCTACCCTCTGGTTTCCCTTAAGTCCTCTGTGTATGATTTGCTTTAAGCCGCCAACCCAAGCTTTTGTTTGCAGTCACCAAAGCTTTGTTCTGAAAAGCGTGTTTAAATAAATGGCACATGAAATGATGTCGCGCTCTGAGCCCATCTGGCCGCGTACAGGAATGTTGGGCTGGCACAGATGCAGCCCCTTCCCTGAGAAAGCTCCCGCCACCCTGGCTGCAGATGCCGCAGGACTTCTCCTCACTGAAGGGACGTGTGGACGGGAAGGTTTCCGGATTGGCAGATGTCAGGCTGGGCTCTCTTGAACCTTATTTATTTTTGTGGGAAATGGGGTGTGGTGGTCACAGTTTGAGGAGCCCTTAAGATCATTGAGCCCCGTTTGCTTTGGCTGTTATGATTGATGCTTCTCCGCTCAGCTTTCTGCATCTTTCATTCCATATCCAGTGATGCAGGGGTGGAGAGCGTCTGGCCAGCAGGCCGCGATCATTTAGTCTGGCCCTGCCAAGGTGTTAGGGGGGAGTTCATTAAATGTTGGACCCAGTATAGCAGGCTAATGCTTACGGTGATAATGTTGTATGGCCCGCGAAGGATGTTATAAACCTCCAATGGTCCTTGGAGGAAAAAGGTTCCCCACCCCTGCAGTAATGGCATAGAATAGTGTCTGAAAAATGAGGGAAGTAATAGGAACTGGATGCTTATGTGGTGTGTGACGGGGTTCCAGTGAACTAGAACAGAACCAGAAAACAACCCAGTCTTTCCCAGCTCTGTCCCCCCACTTCCCAGTATTCTTTCTACACTCTTGTCTTAACTTTTTGTTTTGCGGTTCTGTTTATTTTGGGTGTGATCTGACACCTGGGGTGACAGTGACAGCACTGAGGGGGGAAGGCCTGGGAGAAGACAGCGAGGAGAGAGTGCCCCCTCTGTTCTGTGGAGGCATACTGAATTGGATGCTCTGGAGCTCCATTCACCAGCATGGCTGAAAGAAGGAGGGAGGGAGGGAGGAGAGAGCGTCTGCCTGCTTTTGCTCCTGGTTTGTGTGTGCCTGGGGCCCGTCTAGCCCGTGATGGCTCCAAGCATGGTTGCTCTTAGAAAACTAGAGTGATGAGTTGGGATGAGTGAGTAAATTTAAAAAAAAATTATTATGGTTTTGAAATAAAGAGTAATGCGTCCTTTTAAACTGGGAGCAGAGCGTAGGTACCTTATTTGATCTCAGCGTTGACAGTTGTTTGTACCAGCCATCCGACAAATCCCTCCAGGGCTGTGGCTCATCCGATGCGGCCCAGGGCCGGATCGGGTCCTCCACTTCAGCTCAGCACAGAGGTGCATGTGGCTGGCGGCACCTGAACTGAGCCCTGAACTGTCAGCTGCCGGCCTTCCTCGGTGTGGGCGCTTTGCCGCTTCTTCAGCCTGTCTCTTCCAGGCAGGACCCCCTCTGGCATGTTTGCTTTAAGAATTGTCAACTCTTGAGGAAAGTACACAGGTTCTCTTGGTTTCTTATTCATCGGCACTTGCCCTAAGCAAACTTTTGAGGAAGGTTAAATTTCTGCAAAGCCCCAGTCTCCAGCCTGCCCGGTGACCCTGGGTGATGTCTTTTTCTTAACTGTTAACGAGTTGCGGTATGGGCTTTTTCACAAGATTCACCGAAAACCAGAAAGCTCCCCAGACCCATAAGGTTGCTATCCACTGGGAAAGG
>NW_006383014.1:760123-763479 GCF_000327345.1 Myotis davidii | reverse complement strand
GATTGGGTGGGTTTCCACGTGCTAGAGGCTACCTTAATTTCCCTGCTCCGACCTAGACTCTCTTCCCATCCATCTGTACACGTCTCCCCTCCTGCACCACCACACATCCACCTGGACTAGACTCCCCTGTCTTTACCACTACACAGCCGAACCGCCAGCGTGGCCGAGCTGGTCGTGCTGTGGGGACAGCTGCCCGGAGCGTCGGCGTTGAGTACAAAGGGCCGCCTGTCATTCAGCTATTCCCCAGGTCCCCAAAATAGTCATTAATGCTCTGTCTGTAATTCTCTTCGGATGTGCTGTGGCTTAGTCTTATTTCTGAGTATCACCTTTATTTTTGTAAACATAGTCATTTTATTCTAGATTGATCTTAAATCCTCCCTCTGGCCTCCCCGAATGTCAGTGTTCCACTTTTGTGCACCCACCATACTAAGCAGCTCGGCCCACTCCTCCTTGTAGGCTTACATTTTAATGGCTATAAGCTGGACGGTTGCCTCAAACTCCTGCCCGGCCCATCACTGTTCCCCATACCAGCATGATGGCTTCTGCGTCTTTGCCCAAGGGGCCCTTTCCTGCCTGTTGCACACAGGTTATATCTTCAGGGATATTTTGCCTGATCAGGGCTACTCATTTTTAAAGCTATCAATACGTTGCTAATACATTATTTCCAAACTTATTTAAAGTGTTGCAGCTTCCCTTTTTAACTGTGTCTGATCAAATATTAATACAGCCATACACACACTCGGGCTGCCCACTTAACGCGAGGTATGAACACACTGTTCGATATTAGTAAGGTGCTATTCAGCTAAATCAAATATTAGCCATCAAAACCATGACATCTCCCGGCAAAGAGGGAAGAAGGTAGCTTTGATCTTTTTTAGCACATAACTGTGGTGAGGTCATTGTTATTAATATTTTTAAAAGCTTTGCTCAAGGATACGACATCGCCAAAATGTATTATTAGTAACATATTGAATAATTCAAAACCTGTCACAAAAACTGGCCAATACAATGAATAAAACCCAGTTTGGGGAACTTCCCCCTGGGATTTTTTTGTCTTTTTAAGTTAAAAAGAAAAGTCACAGCCTGGTGACCTTTCTGAGTGTCACATAAATTAGGCTGAAACACGGTTTTACCCGCTTGTAAAGTTTCCTCCTGGTCTTCTTGTGTCATTCAGCTCAATGGAGACTCTCAGGCAAAAGTGCAGCGGATCCTGCGGTTGATTTCCGGGGGAGGACTGTCCATAACCGGGTCGCACATCTTGTGCGGGGACTTCCTCTTCAGCGGTCACACGGTCGTGCTGACACTAACTTATCTCTTCATCAAAGAATGTAAGTAACTCATTCCCGCTTGATGGGTTGTTGTAGTGGGAGCCCTTATTCTATTGGAATTGATAGGTGTGTGTGTGTGTGTGTGTGTGTGTGTGAGAGAGAGAGAGAGAGAGAGAGGGGGGGGGGGTTGGGGGGGGGGATTTGTTGTTCCACTTCCACTTATTGATGCATTCATTGGTTGCTTCTTGTGTGTGCCCTGCCTGGGGATCAAACCCACAACCTTGGTGGGATGACGCTCTAACCAGTTGAGCTACCCAGCCAGGGCTGGCATGAGGTTTTTTAAATTGTGTAAGTTTACATACAGCAAGGAAAGAATTACATTCTCCTTGTTCCCATCTTTGATGGGAAGTAAAATGGCAAATCTGTTACCTTAATACAACTCAACTTTAAAGTCAGCTCGCCACATAAACAGGGCACTCCCTGTTTATGCCCGTTTCCCGTGCAATTGGGAAAAACAGCCAGTTTCTAAATTATACATGTGCTATTGTCCTGAGTAAGCAGTGGTTCCAGTGGTCTCTTTGAACAGCCTGCTTCTGGAATTAGATGCATCATTTATATATTTTTTGCTTTCCCGCCTTTTGACCAATTTGGACTCTCCTCATTTGTCCCATTGTCATGAGTGGATTTGAATTCAGTCATGTGAGCAGAAAACATGGGACCAGGACGACTTTGAGGTTAACGACAGAGGGCCTCACCCAGCTGTGCAGATACTACCACTGGGCCTGGGTTCCTATGACATCAGCCTGGCTCCTGGTACTCTGTGTCTTGCTGGTGGAGAAAACATTTTGTTAACCTTGCTACCACACAAAGTCCACTGTCTCTATTTATTGACAGCCGGGCTAGGCTCCCACAGACAGTGGGGTTATTAATGATTGTGTCATTGACTTTTAGACTTGCTACCTGTGGCGCCCCCTCCCCCCTTCCTTCCTACCTGAGCGAGCCCTGGGCTGTTCACAGCCCCGCGTTTTGGGTTATTGGTTTTCTCCTTCCGGAGACTTGTTGACCTCGGGCTATCCTGATTAAGGCCGGTAGGACAGACTAGTCATTGAGCGCCTCTCCGGGAACCTCATTACTCCCGTTTTCCCCCCTGCAGACTCGCCTCGTCACTTCTGGTGGTATCACTTAGTCTGCTGGCTGCTGAGCGCCGCCGGGATCATCTGCATTCTCGTGGCTCACGAGCACTACACGGTGGATGTCATCGTTGCCTACTACATCACCACACGGCTGTTCTGGTGGTACCATTCCATGGCCAACGAAAAGGTGAGAGCGGTGAAATGACCCTTGGATAACTTCTTTACAGGCAAGGGAGCCCTTTTTGTACAGTGGGGTTTGGGTGGCTTCGTGGGAATGACTGCTGTTGCTGCCCAAGTGTGTGGTTAGCTCAGGTCAGTTCTTACCCTTATATCCATTATTGCGTTTTAAAATAAAGGACATCACACGTCTAAATAACATCTATATATATAAAAGCCTAAGCGACTGAAAGACCATACGACCAATCAACCGGTCGCTATGAAGCGAACTGACCACCAGGAGCAGGCGCTCAACGCAGGAGCTGCCCCCTGGTGGTCAGTGTGCTCCCACAGCCAACCTCCCCAACTGGCCAACCTCCCATGGTCCCTCCCCGCAGCCAGCCAACCTCCTGCGGCCCCGATTGGCCTGATCGCCGGCCAGGCTGAGGGACCCCACCCGTGCATGAATTCCTGCACCAGGCTTCTAGTTTAAGGATAAAAATGTATGATTACAGAGCACAGTGTTATACTAATTCAACTACTGTAATTTATATGAGAATTAAAGAAGTACATATGCTAAATTAAAATGCAGGCACCTTCTCTGTAGCAGCACTGAGGTGCAGCTAGGTAACACCCCTGCCTTCAGAGAACTCAAGTTTGAGAACAACTTGGCAACTATTTTTGGAAGTCAGGCAAATTAAGCGCCTTATGACTAACCGGATTTAGTACATCTTTTGGTGATGTGCTCTCTGGCTTCTTTCTTATTCTGATTTCTGCTGCCCTGTTTCCAGAGGCACTG
>NW_006383014.1:756410-760023 GCF_000327345.1 Myotis davidii | reverse complement strand
GGCAACTATTTTTGGAAGTCAGGCAAATTAAGCACCTTATGACTAACCGGTTTTAGTACATCTTTTGGTGATGTGGTGCTCTCTGGCTCCTTTCTTATTCTGATTTCTGCTGCGTCCTGTTTCCAGAGGCACTTTTTTCTTCTCCCACACGTTCTGAGAGAGCTAGCTCCAATGCCACCTCTTCTGGGAAGCCTTCCCGGACTTCGTTCTCTGCCGCTAGTCCCGCGATGGAATTGTCACTCCCCGCACTGTGCTTTCCCAGCCTTGGCGCATGACCAACAGTTAGTCTGTGCGCCACGACCTACCCTGGGGTCGTCTTGCCATTCTGTCTGTTGCATGCAGAGTATGGAGGGTTTGGGAGAGATTGAAATGTTGTCCTTCCCAAAGGCTGTAAGTTCAGTTCTCATGGAGTGGTGCCCACTAGTGAGGGCCCTCTCTATGGACCTGTCTTGTAGCTCTGTCTCCTGTTTTATAGTCTCCTGTTGCCATCTTCTGTTTAGTGATCAGCTGACTCTACAGAAGCAAGCTTTTATCTTTCCTCTTAAAAGTGCTCAACCGTGTGAGCTCTCCTCTCTCTTCCCTGGTCGCGTAGGCTTTTATATAGAGAGATCTGACCACACAGTTCCTGAACATTGTTCCACCCGGGGAACTGCCACCTGCATTCCGCAGTCTCCACTGTCACTGGAGTTGCAGGCAGGCAGTCAGCATGAGCCACGAGAGGGAAGACGGAGGGGCTGGGAGGGCTGGGGCATCCGGTTGGGAAGAGGTGCAGACAGTATGCCTGGGACCCGGAGGCTGCTGCTCCTCTGCCGTTACAGCAAGTGACGGTTTAATTAATGGGGAAAGTCAGGAAGCGTGAAAAATACGCCTCATTTCGCTCTTCCCTTGCCTTTTACAGAACCTGAAGGTCTCTTCACAGACTAATTTCTTATCTCGTGCGTGGTGGTTCCCCATCTTTTATTTTTTTGAGAAAAACGTACAAGGCTCGATTCCTTGCTGCTTCTCCTGGCCGCTCTCCTGGCCTCCGGGCTGCTTTAAGTCTTCGTGCAAGAAGTACTCGCGGGTTCAGAAGATCGGGGAAGACAATGAGAAATCGACCTGAGGAGCAAAACAAAGGCTTCAGCTCTTATACCCAAAGAGGTATCGCTGTAACCAAAGGGATAGTTTTGTTTGTTTTTTTATTTTAGGAGAACTGACTGGTAAATGAAGAAGTGGACCAAGTTTTGTGTAAACGATTAGAAAGATGAACAAAGCGTTACGCTTTGACTGTTGGTTTTTTTACGCCTCCTGAGAAAGTCGTCTTCTCCTGAGGCTCTTCCTTCACGGTGACAAGCCCTCCGCCGGGATTCCCTGACGAGCTTGGAAAGAGGTGCCAAAGAACACGTCCGCCTGCCCTTCGTCTTTCTCCACTAAAGCATTTTTTCAGGATTTCTTTTCCTCCAGGGTCAGAAGGATTTGCCAATGTTTTCAATAAACTATCTGGACAGTTACAACCTAATGTTGAGGGTGGATTTGAGCACTGGGCCTCTTAGTGAGGGGGAGACGCGGGGGTTGTGAGTAAACCTCGGGTGAACTTATTCTCCCTGTCCTGGGGAAGGTCAGGGTCAGGTCTGCGAATATGTACTGCTGCTACCACCCAATGTACTATGTGTCACTTTTACTTTATTCTTTTTAACTGATGATTTTATTTAAAACATGAAAGAAACGTGATCTAAGTAAATATGGAAATATTTGACACACCCCACAGATTTTACTTGGGCGTAAATACTTACTTTTAAGATCTCTCTGACAGATGTACAGGGAGCAGGGCGGTTCCCGCTCACAGTGGTCCTTGTTTGCACACTGGCTGAGCACAGGCTGAAAAACACGTGCGTGAACTGTGGCTCGTGCCACGTGGGAAACAGGCCTGCATTTCTCGCCCGGGTCCCCCCTGGGTGAGGTCTGTTTCAGAGCTGCTCACCGGAGCTCAGAAATGCAATTGGTCCCATCTCACTAAGCCCACTTCTTGCTAGTTACATTCTGCTTTATGGGAAAAGGAAGGCGGAGCCCAAAAGTTGCATGAATGCATCCTTTTTGCCGGAGGCCCAGCTTCTTGTAAACGGAGCGTTTATAGGAAGGAAGGACTGAGGAGCCAGACCACAATGAAGTCGTTCCACTCTGACCCTGCCAGGACACCACTGCGCTGCACGCCGACCTGCTGCTGGAATCCAGGCGTTAGCACAGCTGGTCGCTAAAGGGGGCTGGTCGTTTCTAAAGTTCTTTCAGGTGATGCGGGAAAAAAAAGATGGACTTGATCAGATTTAATGCTGTCAGAGTTCGTGCATTGTTTCATGCTGTTGGGGCTGTGGACAATTCTTAATTTCTGACAACTTCTAGGACCTTAGGAAAAGATCTAAAGTTACACAGTCATCAGCTCAGAGAACAGAGAGGCCAACTCTGTGGGAAGGCAGTTACATTTATATTGAAGGCAACCGTTTCCCACCCCTTAGAATGAAAACAAAAACCAAAAACCACCCCTAAATTTGCCCTCAACCAGTCAGCCCTGAGTTGATAGACAAAATGGACCTTTAAATGACTTGAGCGAAGCACAGTACACACTGACATGTGTTCAGGAAGGGTCTTCGTCCTTTGGTGCTAAAATTCTCTGTGCTTCCAGGGTAGCTCCTGCTCTGTGTAATAGAAGAATCACTAAAGGAAACGTAATTGAGTTCAACACCAGGAAGAAAGATTTTTCTAACCTGGTATTTGAAACAAGAAACAAAACCCTAAACCTTCTTGGCAGGTTTTCAAATGCAGGAAGTTTTCCTGGTATTTATCAGTAAACCAATAAGAAACATATCCATACCTTACCAGATGTTTATCTAGAATTCCACATAATTTTCGCCTACGAAATATGGGCACGTGTGAAAGAAACCAGGTGTTCTGTGCGAAGACACTGATGTTCAATTCCCGTTGTCCAATTGTGAGGAAAACATGTGACGCGGAAGCCTGGGCTTTGCTCTCCTAACACTGGTACATTGAGCCTCTGACTTAAATAAGACAACCTGGTATATCTGAGAGCCTTATTCCTACATTGTAGATAGCCCACTCTTCATCAAATTAAATTAGGGAACGTATTTAAGCTTTTAAAATCCTGGCGCGTTGATTGCTGGAGGCCCTCGAAATAGTAAACCTTGCATTTTAGTCAGGTAACTAGTTTTGTGTTTAAATAATGCCATCACCTTTTCAAGAACTTTTAAAAGCACTTCTGACTCCACCTGTGGACACGGCTGCTCCCATGCCCCTCACAGTGTATGCCATAGCCCTGTCATGGGCGCTGTGGGAGCGTGTGGTACCAGCATAAGGGTGAAGGGGAAATAGCGAGTTTCAAGGTGCGAAGGTGAGAATAGTGAATCTCATTTACATTTAGAAAAGCAAACTTGATGTCTAACCCAACATGCCACGTTAGAGTATGACACATGAACAATGACTAGAGGTAGGGTGGTGATCACTTCACAGTCTATAGAAATAGCAAATCATTACGTTGTAAACCTGAAACTAATACGTCACTTGTATCTCCGTTTTAAGAAATTTCAATCTTGCCTCTCAAACAGTAAACTTTTGGCTCCTTTTC
>NW_006383014.1:755464-756365 GCF_000327345.1 Myotis davidii | reverse complement strand
CAAGATATAACATCGATTATTGTTTTTGTGAACTTGTGCTCCTCTTGGAAGCTTTTCCTATAATTTAGTCCTCTGTGCAGTATCTGTAACATGTAATTCCTCTAAGTTATAACACTTTTTTTCTAAATTCTTTGAAATGGGAACGAATTCCCTCTCATTATAATTTTGGAGCTCCTCCACCAGCTCTGAAAAGAAAGCGTTCTTCCTCAAGTCCAATGGAAGTAATTTGGAATTTTTAATTTAATTTACCGGCATCTTGGAAAACAAGTTTTGCTGTGGAAGTTAGGCTGGCTGGAGTGAGGGCGAGTCTCTAGTCTGCTTTAGGGATGACTTTGCATTAGGTTCTTGGCTGTGTACCAGCGCCCCCTTGTGGAAATATGTTATATGACTTTGAACACAAACCTGCCACTTTTTAAAGTGTATTTTCAAGTTTTTAAAAGGCATATGTTTTTTATTTATTTTTTTGCGAATAATCTTGAAAGCATAATGCAAATGGAATTATGTTAAAGGTATTTTAAACCTTTCCCAAAGGGAAAATGTACTTAGATCACAGGGAGTTGCAATTCTAATCTTTTATCCATTTGATCAAAGAAAATTTGCAGACCATTTTTACCTCTCACCGTCACAATCATTAATGTCTCCCTTTATAACTACCGACACTTTGTTTACTTTGAAACACCAAGTTGGCTGCCTTTTTTATTATACATGTTAGATAGAACTCATGCAGTTTCTTTTTTTTTATCACATCTTGTTCCTTGAATATTTTGAACATTTTTGAATTATTTTTTATTGTGTATTTTTGTTTTGCACTGTAAAACCGATTAAAAATTTAAGCCGGTCTTAGCACACTTCTGTAGTGTCAGGAAGTGTAAGAAGGAATTTCATAATAAATGTGTTTGCA
>NW_006383014.1:744336-754796 GCF_000327345.1 Myotis davidii | reverse complement strand
GTACTTGGTTTCTAATCTCTTTGGCTTTGCTTTAAAAACCACACAAAAAAGCAAGAGCCTCTACTTCCTATTTACCCAATAAACCACCGTGACAGCAACAGTATGTTCAAAATCAGTACTACTATTTCTTTCAATTAAAAAAATTGTTGTTTTCTTTAAAGATTTAAAAAATGTATTTAGTCTTATATGCTTATTAAAACCACTAGTGGGTTATTCTTTTCAAGTACTATTTTTAAAATGAGCAGATAACTTAAACTGAGTGTTATTTTTCCTGCCCTTGGATTTAAGATGAAAAAAATAACTCAGCCCTGGCCGGAGAGCTCAGTTAGTTGGACTGTTGGTCCGTGCACCAAAAGGTTGTGGGGTTTGATCTCTGGTCAGGGTGTGTATGGGAGGCAGCTGGCCAATGCTTTCTCTATCTCTCTCTCTCTCGCTCTCTCTCTCTCTCTCTCTCTCTGTCTCTCTCTCTCTCCCTCTCTCCCTCACCCTCTCTCTCCTTCCCTCCCCCTGCCCTTTCTTTAAAAATCAATAAACATATCGGGTGAGGATTAAAGAATAATAATTCATAACAACATAAGGTCATTCGTGGAGAAGAAAAGCCAGTTCCCTGCTCCATGATTCTGATTCTCATTGTTCACAGAGACAAAATCATGCTTCATCGAGGAGAGCAGAGTCCTTCCTGTCAGTCAGAAAGAAATGTCATCTTCATTCCTGCACAGAGGGCACACCGGGGTGATGTCCTCGACTAAACCCTGACAGCATAGTCATTGCAACAGTGGACTGATGCCTTGTCCTTGGACCCTCTGATGAAAGATGAAGGCGTGACTTCCAAAGACAAGTTCAGTAGAATGAAGGGACTAGGGCAGTGGTTCTCAACCTTCTGGCCCTTTAAATACAGTTCCTCATGTTGTGACCCAACCATACAATTATTTTCGTTGCTACTTCATAACTGTAATGTTGCTACTGTTATGAATCGTAATGTAAATATCTGATATGCAGGATGGTCTTAGGTGACGCGCCAAAGGGGTCGCGACCCACAGGGTGAGAACCGCTGGACTAGGGTAAGATAAATAGAGTTCAAAGGCTAAGTTGTTGGATATAGTCCAGGTTACTATGGGTTATCTGGGAACGATAAGAGTAGAGATCAGGAGAATCTTTTGCCACCTGCACCCAGGCCTCAGATGAAAAGCTGGTCCCTCCTCCCGTTTGAGACGTGTGCCCGCCAATTTTGCTGGCTATGGCCCAAAGAGTGTCCTTACCCAGCGTACGTTATACCAGGAGCTGATGTGCTGCTGCACAAACCTTGACATCTAACATTTCATTTTCTTCTAGTAAAATACACGAGAATATCAGAAGCATGACACTAGATGATTCACTGATACAAGTTAGAACAGCACAGCGTATGCACTGTGTCGACATGATGCACATTACTCTGTGCGTGGCCCGTGTGATGAGGCACGGCATTTTATAGTTTTTATGCTCCACCTGCATTCTTTAATCTTCACAAAACCCTGCAAGGCAGGCAAAGAAGTGGTGACCCCATTCCGTGAGATGAAAGAGTTCCTAGTGTCACAGCTTGGAGCCTGAGTTCTGTTTTCTCTGTTTGGCGGCCTCCCTGGCGTAATTACTGGGGTTGCCACCCCAGTTTGTTAAAGGTGCTGCTGCTGTTCATTTGTTAGGGGACTTGATTCCCTTTTCAACCAGTTAGTTTGTTTAAGAGGGAGACTGGTCCTTGGAACAAGTTCTTTGTCAAATGCTACTGATTTTTCTTACAGTTGCAGTTTACATTTAAATAGAGTTTACATTTCAGAGGGGAGGAAATTCAATGTTTCTGGTGCAAAACAGCATTGAAGGCAAAAGGACCCCCAGTGTTGGACTCCCAAGTTTGTTCGAATTGCAAGTATCACTCATAGCATAGACACTGTTGTGCACTTAGCCTGGCACAGGTTAAATGGGGAGCATAAAAGTGTGTAGGCTTTATCTCTAAACTAGTGACCCGGTGCATGAAATCTGTGCACATTAAAAGGGAATTAATTGGAGGAAATATTTTAATGTTGCTATTTGCCCTTTCTCTATAATAGAAGTGTCAGAGATGAAAGAAAATTAGTAAATATATATGAAAATCTTCCTCCTGTCAGAGTCTGGGTGTGCCACAGGAATCAGAGTCAAGTCCCCGCCCACCCACGTGTGTCTCGAAATCACCCCAGACCCAGACCTGGCTGGGCTGCACCCCCATTGGGCTAGATCTAGACCCAGCCAGCCCCAACCCCGTCAAGCCCCGCCAGGTGGGGGGTGCAGCCTCAGGTCACCTGGCCCGAGGTGGGAAGTACACCTTGAGGTCCCCTGGCCCAGCCAGGGGGCGCGGCCTGAGGTCACCCATCAAGCCCCACCAGGCGGGGAGTGCAGCCTCAGGTCCCCCAGCCCGGGGCGAGATGTGCGGCCTGAGGTCCCCCAGCCTGGTGCCGGGGTGAGGAGCATGGCCTGAGGTCCCCTGTCAAGCCCCAACAGGCAGGGGGCGCAGCCTCAGGTCCCTGCTGATTGCTTGTTAAGGCTCATTACGGGAACTCGGCCTCTGCTGTGGGCGCAGCCATCTTGACCGTTACGGCGTGACAGTCAATTTGCATGTTCCCTCTGTATTAGAGAAGATGACTCTCAGGACTTATTCCCAAGGGAATGGAAAAAGGAGAGAGAGATGGCCTGCTTTCAAAGGACAGCACAGCTCTGAGGGATGGTGTGGAATTGGAGTCGGTGTTGTCCTGATCGATTCCGAGCTCCCCAAAGGACCAAAGTGCAGCCGTAGGATTGTTTGATCCTGGCATGAACTGGAGAGTTTTCTGTGCTCAAAATCTGGCCAAACCCATATGTGTGCTTGCTTCTGGCCAAGTCTCAGGGCACACTTCACTTCAGTTGCTAGATCCAAGCACTAATCTCCTTTTCTTCCTAAGTTCCTTAAACTGTGTATTTATTTGAGGAAAAGGAAAAGAAGCCGCCATACGCGAGGCTCATAGGATTCCCCTCACCGGCCAGGCACAGCAGCCCTGCCAGGCGAGTCCCCTAAGCCCCACTCACAAGCGAGGGAACTCCAACGGAGCGGTGAGTGCCAGGCCAGGGGCACACAGATGCTGATCCCGAGGACACCCAGGCCCGTTGTTTGCTCGCTGCGCAGTGTGACAGGAGAGTCACCCCCAAGCAAGGAATGCATACGAAGAAGACGTACCTCCTCTGGAAGTCTTGGCCACCAGGTTTTGTGTTGAGAGCAAGGCGAAGGGGTGCTGGCACTGAGCCCTCTGAGATCCCGTGGCCCACATGTAGCAGAATTCCTGTTTCCACGTGAACTCCAGTCCTATCACCCATAAATATGTGCTCTTCCTCTTTATTTTCTCATGCCTTGTCATTGATGTGTGATGAGTGGGGCAAAACTGTTGCTCCCTTCATTCATCACATCGCTGCCTGAGGCCATGGCAGACGATGGCAGAGGGGTATTGGGCCCAGGGGCGACTGAACTCCCCGAGTACACACCCAACGTCTCCAGGAATGAGAGCTTTGCTTAGAGATGGCACTTGTGAATGTATTTTTTATCCGGTCAGTTTCCTAGTTCATGGTTTGAAGACAATGTTTATATCTGACACTGGGAAAAAGACATGCCCTGAAGTCTTTGGGAAACAGCACGTTCTTAAACTATGAACATACATGTCTCTCAGTCCTGGTGGCAAGGGAGCCTGAGACCAGGGTGCCAGCATGGGCAAGCTCCCTTCCAGACTTCCTCACACCTGGGGGAGAGATCTCTAGTCTCTTGCTCTTATAAAGGACACAAATCTCATCATGGGCCTCTATCCTCCTGACCTCATCTAAACGTAATTACATCCCAAAGGTCACATCTCCTAATACCATCCTATTAGGGGTTAGGGTTTCACATATGGATTTTGGGGGCACACAAACACTGGGCTTTTTAATTTTAAAAAGCACATCTTTTTAAAGCAAAGTGCACTGCTCATAGCACAGTCTCAAGCTCTGCGGGTTTCACGGTTCCTCCTAATCAGGGCCCTGACTATGCCTGGCACTTTCCCACTGCTGTCAACCAATCGCACCCTCTGCCCGGCTCAGGCTGCTCTGTCCCTGTCCTCTGCTCTGCAGTCATCAGTCCTGCCCTGTGATGTGCTTTCAGAATATCACCTGTCTCCCCAAGAGAGAGCACGGCGGCCCTGTGCTCTCTGGGTTTGCATCTCAGTTCTTCCAGTCCTACTTTTTAAAGAAGACCTTAGAAAGCTGCCTAACCTCTCTGTGCCTCGGCTTCTTTATCTGGAAGACAGAAATAATGACAGTCAGTGTTGCATGGAGTTGGTAGGTGGACTAAATGAAAGGTGTTACAAGACACACATTCAATAAGTGTTGGCCAAGGTCAGTTAACAAAAACTTTAGTACCATGGTTCTATCCCTGAAATGATCTTGCCTGTCCTGAGAGTTAAGATGAAGTCGTATCTCCTGAAAGCTTTACCTTCTCTGAATTCCTCCCTAAAAGATACATACAATTGCCAAAAGGTGAGCTACAATCCCTACTTTAAGATTTAAAAAATATATCCTGTTTCCATACCAAATTAAGATTCCTTTAAAGAGGATTGTCTTAGTGTTCATTTCAGTGTCTAATAAAGTTCTTATCACATAAAGGTTATTCAGCAAATATTTACTGAATGAATATTTTAAAATGCCTTGTGTATTTGGGTTATTAGCAGAATTTATGAAGATTCAATGGAAAGGAAATTGTCCACTAGTTGGCCCCTAAGTGGCCCCAGGCCTGACACTAGCCACAGCCAGTCTTGGTTCACAGCTTGGTCTCACCTGGGCACCTACAAGCCCAACACAAGAAGCAGCCATCTGCAAATCACTTTGTAGTTTATGCCTGGTGGCCCTGGAGCAGAACACAAGCAGTGCTGACGACCTTGGCCGGCATCTCCTGGGAGGCCCCAGACCAGTGCATCCAGTAGACAGCTTTAGACCACATCAAAGCAACTCCTCAAGTGACATACTCAAGGGCACATTCAGTGGGTACCAGAACCCTATAAAGTATTTCTCTCTTTACTGTGTCCAGCGCAGCTAGAGAACCGACAGGAGTCCTGAGTAGGGACAACGGGGGATTAAGAAAATGAAAGAGACAGACACAGAGACAGTAGAGAAATCTGGGACCAGGTGGGACAGCTGGCCCTCTGATGGAGAGACAGTGACCCAGAGCCGGTGCAGCGCATTTATTTTATACAGTATAATTCCAGGAAGTTTTACTAAAGTTTAAAACAAATTATGTGAAATCATGGTTAAAGATCAAGCTATAATTCTTGTGGCTTCTTTGTAATAGTCACTCCTGGCTACGCCCAGATAATTGCGTCGCCGGCTGAACTTAGATAATGAAACCTACCCCCTGGCACCTGAGCTAAGGGTCAGGCTGACAACGTAGCTGCCTCTGGCATGATGCATTTCCAGGACGTGGCTCTGCCAACACCACTGGACTCAGCTGTCAATAATTACAGAAATGCTCAATGTGCCTTCCCAGACGCTCTCTACAGGACCCTACTGAAGTGATTCTTGCTCTATGCAGTGGGTCCCTGCACAACGGACCCTCCAAGGTGGTTGAAGGTCACAGCCAGTCCTTACAGCTGATCGGCCTGGGTAAATCCCTCCCATTGATGTGCCAATAGCAATCAAGACTTAACTACATAGGAGGTGTACAGCTCACATGGGGGTGGGGGGTGCACCTCTAGCATCCAAGGAGGCTGTGCCACTAGCAAGCATGTCAAACTCCAAGGCTAACACAGGCCAAATAAACAAGGTTTACGTTTATGTGGGCCACAAAAAAACAAAAGCTTCAATTTTCATAGAAACGGAGGTTTATTGCAATAGAGACTTGCTGAATACAAAGGGCTGAAATAAATGAGTCATCGTTAACATAAATAGAACATTTCAACAAAAACCAATATTTTTTTCTTGAACATTAACTTACCAGACACTGAATAACTGCACAAATTGATAAGTGTAATGCAAATAAACCTACTTTGCTTGTTCTCCGAAAGCAAAATATTTCCTGTTGTGCACACCGAACAAGTCAGTCCAAGACTAATGATGTGGCAATCGGCTGCTGAAATATTCACTGCTAGTATCAGTGGAGAGAAATGGTGCACCAGTGTGTAAGGCTTGTAAGGGAAATGAATGCAACACGATTATGGTAATCAGTCATTAGCGAACATTGTAGTTCATTATTAATAATTATGTAAAACAGGACATTATAAAAATTAAATTATGACATTTTTATTAAAATGTTTCTTATGTACCATTATATTGGCTGGGCCGCAAAAATATTCGTTGTGGGCCACATGCAGCCCACAGGCCACAAGTTTGACATGCTTGCACTGGACCCTACAGGACACCTACTACATTAGGCCATACTACCAATCCTGAGAGATGTAGCAGCTCTACCTATACTTATTCCAGCACTATTTGTAATAAAAAGAAACTGGTGGTAACCTAGATATTATTAACAGAGGATTTTGCTAATAAATTGTGACATACTTACATGGATTTCCTAGTGATCTTGGTTTCACCTCTGCCCCTTTCCAAAGCAGCAACGATTCTATTAAAACTAAGGCAGATGTTGGTATTCCTTCTCAGAAACCCTTCTATGGTTCGCCATCTTCCTCAGAGGAAAAGCCATGTTCTCCCCAGTGCCCTCATTGATTTCATCTCTTTCCGCCCCTCGCCTCGCCTTCTTCACTCGAGACTTGTTCCTGGAGAACTCAGCATGACTCAGCCTCAGGGCTTCTGCACTTGCTGTTTCCTCTGTCTAAACTGGTCTCCCCCCGCCCACCCTCTGACCCCCGGTATCTGCAAGCTTCCCATCAGGTGATCACCCATCAATTCAACACAAGTCTTCCTTCCCTGAATACCTTATATAAGACAGCACACACACACACACACACACACAGCAATCTCTGCCACCCCCTTTAGGTGCCTTATTTCCTCCCTAGTACTTATCACTAACTGGTACAGTAACATTTGTCCATCTGATATCTGTCTTCTCTCACTAGAGAATAAGCTCCTTGAAGTACAAGTACTTTGTTACGCATTTTAAGGAGAGTTGTTATGTTCACATAATATTCTCAGTGCCAAGAACAACGCATGACACTCAGTAAATATTTATTAAATGGTTCCATTTAATGAAAAACCGGACAAATGTTTAATCAGGATGAGGGAGGCAGGTCAATACTCAGTCACAAGATGAGATTCTCAAAAAACACCGGTAAGTAGAAAGAGCAGGTTGGTGAACTAAAAGCATGATGCCATCGGAGGGAACGAGGGCCGGGTGGGTGAGGGGGGAAGCTATGTCAGCATTAAGAAATCTGAGAGGATAGATATCATACTTTTTTGTTGTTAGTCCTCACCTGAGGATATTTTCCCATTGATTTCTAGAGAGAGTAGAAGGGGAGAGGGTGAGAGAGAGAGAGAGAGAGAGAGAGAGAGAAACATGGATGTGAGAGAGACACATTGATTGGTTGAATCGGTCATGTGTCCCAACCAGGGCCAGGAAACGAATCTGCAACCCAGGTACGTGCCCTTGACTGGGAATCGTACCCACAACCCTTTGGTATGTGGGCCAACACTCTAACCTCTGAGCAACACCAGCCAGAGCTATATCATACTTGTAAATAGAGGCATCTCTGAGGTAGAAAAGCAGGTGCATGCCTCTTTGTGTGAGTGGGTGAGTATGTCTGTGTACGTTGTCTTATGTAGTAATAGCTTAATACCAAAATTCTATGTTTTAGTTTATTCTGCTGGAATAATCAAAACATATATATCACAGCATTGCTCATAATAGAAAAGAAAAGGCGAAAGGAAGACAGAAAGAAAGAAAAAAAGAAAGGAAGAAATTGGCCTATGTGTCAACAACAGGATATTGGTTAGATAAATTTTGAAATATTCCTAAACAATGGACAAGGTTTTTTAAAACCCAGAAGTCAGCAAATAATGGCCTGCATGCTAAGTCTAATTGTTGTCTGTGTTCTTTTCATAAATAAAGTTTTATTTAAATATAGCTATGCCCATTTACATACATTGTCTACGGCTCCTTTCCCACTCCCACAGCCGAGCTGTGTAATTGTGATAAAGACCAAGTGGTCTGCACAGTCTGAAATACTTACTCTTTGCTGAACCCTTGGACTAGAATAAAGTAATTAAAAGTGACTTGTAGAGAACATTATGGAACATGTTAATTATATATTTAATAAGTATGCAAATGTTATAAATGGAAATATAACGCTTAAATATTATTTATATAGTTTTTTAAAAAAAAGAGTGGAAGGATACATACATCAATGCTACAAATTACCTCTGAGTGGAAAAAGTAAAAAGGTGATTATTCCCTCCTTTACAATTTCCTGCATTTTCAAATTTTCTATAAACACTAGGTATTACTTACTATTTTAAAAAATCTAAGTGAAAAATCGACTTCTTAATACCTGATTTTCTTTGAGTCTGTTCTTGCTTAAAAGAAAGAGTAGGTTAACTTTCAATGTCCTTCCTATAATGTGATTCTTCCTGAGGCTTAGAAATGAGGCTTCCTTATTAGGCGAAGGGCCAAGCATACCTGGTAGAAGTAACAACCCTGGTAGTTTTGTTCAGGTAACTGGCTTATGCTTTACTTTGTAAAAGTACTTTTTTTCATATTCTATTGACTAAGAATGTTATTAATCAGGGCCCAAGTTCAAATTCTCACAATCCACTCAAGAGGGTGAGTATAAGGGCTTGGAGGAATATTACAGCCCTTGCATTACAGCTCCCTCATTTTACCACCTGAAGAAAACAGGAGGCAGAAGCGTTTCCTCTGTCTAGACTGCTCTTCCCAAGAGAAATCCCAGTAAACAACCTAACATTACCTCTTAAAGAGTAAGAAAAAGAACTAAAGCAACACAAAGTCAACAGAAGAAAGGAAATAATAAAAGAGCATAACTGAATGAAATAAAAAACAGAAAGACTATACAAAAAATTAATCCAACAAAGAGCTGGTTCTTAAAAAATTTTTAATAAAATTGACAAACGCCTGACTAGACTCACTAAGAAAAAAAGAGAAAAGATTCATATAAGCAAAATCAGAAATTAAAGAGAAGTTACCATGGACATCACAGATATACAAAGAATCATGCTAGAATACTATGAAAGACTATATGCCACCAAATTCAATAACCTAGAATACTAGTAAATAAATAAGTCCCTAGAAATATATAACCTTTCTAGACTGGGTCATGAAGAACTGGAAAATCTAAATAGATTGATCAGCAGTGAGGAAATTTAAGCAACCATCACAAACCTCCCCAAAAATAAAAGTTTAGGACCAGATGGCTGCACTAGTAAGTTCTACCAAGCATTCAAAGAAAATTTGATACCCAACCTCCTCAAACTTTTCTAAAAAATTGAAGAAGAGGCAATACTGTCTAAACACATTTTATGAGGCCAATATAACCCTGGTGCCAAAACTGGCTGTATAAAACACACAGAAAGAAAACTACAAGCCAATATCTCTGATGAATACAGATACAAGAATCCAAAACAAAATACTAGCAAATTGAATAAAACAATACAGAAAAAAATAATAATAAATCACAGTCAAGTGGGGCTTATTCCACGGGCAAAAGGATGGTCCAACATATGCAAATAGATCAATGTAAGCACCACATTAATAGAACAAAGGATAAAAATCATATGACCATATCAATATATGCAGAAAAAGCATTTGATAAAATACAACATCCATTTATGATTAAAACACTCAATAAAATGGTTATAAGCCCAGCTGGTGTAGCTCAGTGGTTGAGCATCAACCTATGAACTAGGAAGTCACAGCTCGATTCCCAGTCATGGAATATGCCCGGGTTGTGGGCTCAATCCCAAGTTTCTCTCATCATTGATGTTTCTCTCTCTCTCTCTCCCTCTTTCTTCCTCTCTGAAATCAATAAAAATTTAAGAAAAAAGGAATATAAGGACCCTGGGATTCTTTTTTAATAAAAAAATAAAATGGGTATAGAAGGAAAGAACCTCAATAAAATAAAGGCCAAATATGCATATATACATATACACAAGCTCTCAGCCAACATCATACTCAATGGTGAAAAACTAAAAGCTTTTCCTCTAAAATCGGGAATAAGACAAGGATGCCGACTCTCACCACGCTCATTCAACATAGTTCTGGAAGTCTCAGCCAGAGCAATCAGGCAAGAAAAAGAAATAAAAGGCATTCAAATTGGGAATGAAAAGTAAAAGTAAAATCATATCACTTTTTGCAAATGATATGATTCTATACATAGAAAACCCTAAAAACTCCACCAAAAAATTATAAAGACAGTAAAGTTGCAGGATACAAAATCAATGTGCAAAACTACACTGCTTTCCTATGTACTAATAATGAAACTTCAGAAGAAGAAGTA
>NW_006383014.1:735625-743834 GCF_000327345.1 Myotis davidii | reverse complement strand
AATTCCGGTCAGGGACATGTACCTGGGTTGCGGGCACGTCCCCAGTGGGAGATGTGCAGGGGGCAGCTGATCGATGTTTCTCTCTCATCGATGTTTCTGGCTCTCTCTCTCTCTCCCTTCCTCTCTGTAAAAAATTGAACAATAAAGATTTAAATTTAAAAAATAAAATAAAATAAAATAAAATTTTTTCCTAATGATTAAAAAAAAAAAAAAAACTACACTGCTTTCCTATGTACTAATAATGAAACTTCAGAAGAAGAAATATAAAAAACAATTCCTTTTGCAATTGCAACAAAAAGAATAAAATACTTAGGAATAGTCTTAACAAAGGATGTGAAGCACCTATAGGTTCTGAAAACTACAAAGTGTTATTTCAAAAGATTGAAAAAGTCACAATGAAATGGAAAGATATTCCATGTTTGTGGATTAGAAGAATCAACATAGTTAAAATGGCCACATTACCCAAAGCAATATACAGATTTAGTACAATCCCCATCAAAATCACAAAAAGAAATATTTTAAAGAAATAGAACCAAAAAAAAAATCAGATTTCTATGGAACCACAAAAGACCCTGAATAGCCAAAGCAATCCTAAGAAAAAAGAGTGAAGCTGGGGATATCACATTACCTGACTTCAAGTTATTCTACAGGGCTACAATAATCAGCATGGCATTGACAGAAAAACAGACACACAGACTAATGGAACAGAATTAAGAGCCCAGAAACAAAACCATGTGTATATGGGCAAATAATTTAAGACAAAAGACCCAAAAACACATGCTGGAGAAAAGAAAGCCTCTTCAATAATGGTCCTGGGAGAATTGGAAAGTCACAAGCAAAAGAATGAAACTAGATTACAGTTTTTCCCCATGTACAAAAGTTAATTCAAAATTAATCAAAGACCTAAATATAAGCTCTGAAACAATAAAATACATAGAAAAAAAACATAGGTACTAGACTTATGGACTTTGGTCGTAGAGAAATTTTATGAATTTGACCCAAAAGGCAAGGCAAGTAAAGGCAAAAATAAATGAATGAGATTAAATCAAACTAAAAAGCTTCTGCCCAGCAAAAGAAACTGCCAACAAAACAAACGTAACCCAACCAAATGGGAGATGATAGTTACAAACCACCACTCCAACGAAGGTTTAATATACAAAATATATAAAGAAATCACACAACTCAACACCAAACAAACAATCCAATAAAAAAAATAGACAGGAGCTTATTTTTGTGGCTTAGTGTTTGAGCATCAATTCAGGAACCAAGAGGTCATGGTTGCATTCTCAGTCAGGGCACATGCCTGAGTTTCCGGCTCAATCCCCAGAAGGGGGCATGGTGTGCAGGAGGCAATTAATAGGTAATGTTTCCCGCTCTTCAATGTTTCTATCTCTCCGTCCTGCTCCCTTCCTCTCTCTAAAAATCAATGAAAACATTTTTTAAAAAACCAACAACAGGCAGAGGACCACTCCCAAGAAGACATACAAACGCTAACAAATATATGAAAAGATGTTCAACTTCACTAGATATTAGGGAAATGCATACGGAAACGATCGTGAGATACCACCTCACACTTGTTAGAATGGCTACTATCAACGAGACAGACAATAACAGCGTTGGTTAGGCTGTGGAGTAAAGGGAACCCTCACCCACTGTTGGTGGGAATGTAGAACTGGTACAACTACTATGGAAAGCAGTCTGATGATTCCTCAAGAAATTAAGAATAAAGTTAGCATATAACCCAGTAATCCCTCTCCTGGGTATCTACCCCCAAAATTAAAAAACAGAAACACATTTATTCACAAAGATATACACACACCCCTATGCTCATTGCAGCATTATTCACCGCAGCCAAGACATGGAGACACCAAGTGTCCTGCAATAGAGAACAGGATAAAGAAGGTGTGGTACATATACACAATGGAATACTACTCAGCCATAGAATGGATGAAATACTGCCGTTTGCAACAACATGGATGGACCTTGAGAATATTATGTTAAGTGAAATGTCAATCGGAAAAAGCTAAGAACCACCTGATTTCACTCATATGTAGGATATAAAACTGAAACTCAGGCGCAAACAGTATGGTAGTTACCAGAGGGAAGGTGGGGGAAGAGTAGAGAATGAAGGGGGCCAAATACATGGTGATAGAAGATGATCTGACTCTGGGTGGGGGGCACACAATGCAATAATGTACACTTGAAACCTATATGATCTTATTAATCAATGTCAACCCAATAAATTTAATTTTAAAAGAGAAAAAAATTTTAATTAATTTTTTAAAAAACTTTTTAGAAAAAGAAAGGTTTACAGCTTGCCCAAGGCAACCCAGGTAGATTTGGGCAGAGCTCTTCGCGTGGTTTCCATGCTGACTTCTGCATAATAAATGGAGTCAACGAGGCAGAAGAGAGGAACAGGGATTTCAGAAAGGCTTCAGCTCACATAAAAATCAAAGATTAGGGGTTGGCAACAATTATGGGCAGGCTAACTGAAGTAAGAGTAAGTTTATTTTTAAGAGGAATGCTACTCTTCATTTTCGCTTCTGATCCTCTTTACTTACATACCAGACTACTAGTCACTGTTGTTATTATAACAACTAGTGGCCCGGTGCACAAAATTCATGCACATTAAAAGGGAATTAATTAGAGGAAATATTTTAATATTGCTATTTGTCCTTTCTCTAAAATAGAAGTGTCAGAGATTAAAGGAAATTAGTAAAATGTATATGAAAATATCTCTCCTGTAAGAGTCTGGGGCACGTTGCAGAAGCCAGAGTCAAGTCCCCACCCACCCACACGCTCCTTGAAATCACATGATACCCAGACCTGGCCAGCCCCACCCCCATTGGGCAAGATCTAGACCCGGCTGACCCCACCCCCATCAAACCCTGCCAGGTGGGAGACACAGCTTCAGGTCCCCTGGCCTGGCGCTGGGCAGGGGGCGCAGCCTCAGGTCCCCCAGCCCAGCACTAGATGGGGGGCATAGCCTCAGGGCCCCCGTCAAGTCCTGCCAGGCGGGGGGGGCAGCCTCAGGTCCCCCAGCCTGGCACTGGGTTGGGGGGTAGGGGGTGGGCACAGCCTGAGGTCTTCCGGCCTGGGCCAGGGCAGGGGGCATGCCTTGATGTCCCCTGTCTAGCTCCACCAGGCAGGGGGCATGGCCTGAGGTTTTCCAGCCTGGTGCCAAGGCAGGGGGCGCGACCTCAGGTCCCCTCCACCCCCACTTGGCCTGGTGCTATGTAGCCTCAGGTCCCTGCTGATCGCTTGTTATGGCTCATTATGGGAACCCCGCCTTTGCTGTGGGCACAGCCATCTTGTAATGGTGTTATGGCGTGAGGGTCAATTTTCATATTACCTCTTTATTATAAAGGGTACTAGAGGCCTGGTGCATGGATTCATGCACTGGTGGGATCCCTCAGCCTGGCCTGCAGGGATTGGGCCAAAACTGGCTCATCGACATCCCCGAGGGGTCTTGGATTGTGAGAGGGAGCAGACCAGGCTGAGGGACCCCACTGGTGCATGATCGGGGCCAGGGAGGGACTACAGGAGGGCTCCAGGGCATGCCCAGCCCATCTTGCCCAGTCCCAATCGGCCGGACTCCAGCAGCAAGTTAATCTACCAGTCAGAGCATCTGTCCCCTGGTGGTCAGTGTGCGTCATAGCAACTGGTCAAATGGTCGAATGAATGTTAGGGCATTTACATATTAGGCTTTTATTATACGGTAGGTCCTTGGATTACGTGGGAGATTCCTATGGCACAACTAACCGTGATTTCTGCTGTAAGTCAGAATCTACCTACATAAGCACCTACGTCACTCACATGGAGCACAAACACAGCAGTAATGAACTAAAACAGTAAAAAAAAGTTAAAAGAAAGATAACAATTTCTGACCTTTACTTGTGGTAAATAAATAATAAAAAACATAAAGCACATATGTACATACATCAAAATGATGGAACTTTTTCTTTAAATAAATAAATGGGAGATGGCGACGTAACCACAAAACGACATATGTCGAGTCTGACGTAACCTGAGGACTGTCTGTATAGGATATTATGTAACTGTTACTGAGGGCATTCACTTCATAATAGGTAAGTCTTCTTTCTTCATCAAGTCTTTTTCTTCCAAAATATTGGATTTTATTAATTTTAAAATTTTGTTCTACTGAGCCCAACCACAGTGTCTCAGTGGTGGAGCATCAACCTATGAACGAGGAGTCCATGGTTTGATTCCTGGTCAGGGCACATGCCCAGGTTGTGGGCTCAGTCCCCAGTGGAGGGAATGCAATAGGCAGCCCATCTATGATTCTCTCTCATCATTGATGTTTCTATCTCTTTCCCGAGGCAGCTGATCAATAATTCTCATCATTGATGTTTCTCCCTCACCCTCTCCCTTCCTCTCTGAAATCAATAAAAATATACTTAAAAAAATTTGTTCTACTGAGATTTAATTTACCTAGCTGACATGCACAGTTCTGACAATTATATATACCCAAGTAACC
The DNA here is from genome assembly GCF_000327345.1 of Myotis davidii. Classification (NCBI taxonomy): domain Eukaryota; kingdom Metazoa; phylum Chordata; class Mammalia; order Chiroptera; family Vespertilionidae; genus Myotis; species Myotis davidii. The sequence goes on along the minus strand of NW_006383014.1, from coordinate 739,336 downwards.
AACACTCTGATCAGCATATAGAACATTTCCACCACCTCAGAAGAACGCCTTATGTCCCTTCACAGTCACTCTCACCCTTGATCTTGATTTCTATCACCATAGGTTAGTTGTCCCTTTCCAGCACTTATAACTGCAGTTATTCAGTATATAATTTTTTGTGTCTGGCTTTCACACTCAGCATATTTTTTGAGAATGATAATGCTGTGTGTGTGGGGGGGAGGCGGGGGTGGTGGGTAGTAAAACATATTCCTTTTTTTTATTGCTGAGCAGTAAGTAGTCTATCTTACAAATACACTGCAGTTTCATCCCACCCACTTTTGTTGAAGGAAACCTGGACTGTTTCCAGTCTGGGCATTAAACAAAAAGTTGGTTCCAATCCTAGCACCATTTTGTCCAAATAAAAAAAGTTTGGGGATTTGGATTTTGTTACTTTTCAGTCTGCCTTCCACTAATATTTAGATTTTTTTCAGAGGCCTCCCTCCCTTGCTCTTTTCTCCAGGAAAATCATAGTATATACATGCAACTGCAAAGGAATTCAAGAGGGTAATATTGAAGATGGACACGTTTATATATTCATATTCATCACACAAGCATAAAGGCTAAATATAGAAAACAAGTTAATATCTTGGCCAGTCTCACAATCTAATTTTGGAAAGGGCAGGTAAAGCTGCAAGGGGTAAAACAAACAAACAAACAAAAAACAAAGTGGTGTGCGTGGGTGGAGAGAGCAATAGTGTCAATCTGCAGAGGTTAAGGCATTATCAGGGCCCCAATGATAATTATATTTACAGCTTGTTCTTATTGACCTTTAACAAATGCTAGACATTGTGCTAATGATTTCATTTAATCCTTATGCTTGATGTGATACATTCATTATCCCAACTTGAGGTAGAGCATATGGACATTCAGAGGGTACGTAAAAAAGGGCAGAAACATTGTATATAGAGGACATTCATAGGAGCATAAATCATAGGGACTTAAAGGAATTGGAGAGGTTAGTTTTTAAATAGCGAGTGGTGCAGCTAAATAGTATAAATAGCATTTTTACTTTCTCTTTTCATTAGCATTTTGCAAACTCTTCTTAAGCCATAAGCCCTCTTTGTTCATGCTCACTGGGTATAGTGTGTGACATTTACCTCCGAGGGAACTATAAACCAGCTGGACAATTGTAGTTTTACAAATGGAGTAATTTAACACCACTCCTCACGACAAAATAATAAGTACTTTGATATTGTGGATATACTGTTACCAACAATTCTGGCCAAAATCCATGTACAGCAAGAAAGAATTTCAGTGGAAAAGTGAGTGGTTTAAAAGTCATCTTTGGGAATTCAATAAAAAATTAATTTTTTCCTAATGCTTTCTTTTCTTCCTTTTCCTCTCTATCCACCCCAAAGATTGTTTAGTATTCTCTTCCTTTACTGCTACTGATTATTATATTACTGCCCTATTTAAAATAGAAACGATGGCCCTGTTGGTGTTGCAGAGTGGTTAGAGTGCCAGCCTGCACACTGAAGGGTCTCGGGTTCAATTCCTGGTCAAGATCAGGTACCTGTGTTGCAATTTTGATCTTTGGCCTGTTGGAATACGTTTGGGAGGTTAACCCATTGATGTGTCTCTCTCACATCAATATTTCTCCCTCCCTCTCTTCCTCCCTCACTCCCAACCTTCCTCCCCGCTCCCAATCTTCCTCCTTTCCTCCCTCCCTTCCACTCTCTCTAGAAATCAATGGAAAAAATATCGTGTGAGGATTAACGATAAATAAATAAAGAGGAAGAATGGAGAAGAAAGTATTCTTTTTTTCTGATAAGAAAGCCCTGAATACAATTTGGAGAAATCCATCCTTAAGGAGCACTGTATGAGCCAGTGGCTTCACATTTAAAATAGCATTGTGCACAACGTAGCTTTCGGTATTGGTTAGCTAGGGCTGCCGTGACAAAGTACACAGACGTGATGGCTTCAACAGAAATGAATGTCTTCACTGTCTGGAGACTGGAAGTCCAAGAGCAAGGTGCTGGCAGGGTTGGTCTCTTCTGAGGCCTCTTCTTGGCTGGCAGATGGCCTTCCTTTTGTGAACACGTGCCCTAATTTCTCGCTATAAGAACAACAGTTATATTGAATTAAGGTCCACTCATGCGACCTCATTTTACCTTAATTAGCTCTCTAAGGACCCTGTCTCCAAACACAGTCACATTCTGAGGTACTGGCGGTTTAGGATTTCCACATATAAATTTTTGGGGGCACATAATTCAGCCTATAACACTTCCTAACTGCATGGCAGAGCTAATGAAAAAAAAAAGATTATTTAAGAAAATGCTATCTATCAATGCAATTATAACAAGAGAGTGTCTGTTAGGGATTAAAATTAGTCACATCTTCAACTATTTTAAAATCATTTGTGAATGTAAGTTGCTTGTAAGGAAAGATGTTATTGGCTACTATTTAAGAGAGCAAGGCCGTGAAGAGAATCAGATGACATGTTGAAGTTCTTATCTGCAAACAAGTACCATAGTTTAAATGTTAAAAATTCTCCAAATTCAAAAAAATGAAAAAAGTAATCTAAAATTAATGGTTAATTACAGAAGATATGAGGTGGTGTGTGTGTGTTTTTATTAAGCTTCAAATGACTTATGAAGAACATGGCAAAAATAGTATTAGAACAGAGTAGACTGGAAAGTTAGCATAGCTTCCTGGCATCACTTGTTTATAGAAAACAGAAAGGGTCGCAGAGCAAATAAAGGAGGCTCACTATGCTGTGGTCGCACTTCTGTAAGTACAGCATGGTGTTCAGCCTTTCAGAGTGTGCAGGATACAAAACAATCAGAAAAAAGGAAACATGTTTGTTCATGATCAGTGAAGATGATTCATATGAAACTGATTTTTCAATAGATAAAATAAAACCAGAGGATTTAGCCTGTAGAAGAGGTAAAAGGAAAGTACCTAGAAGCCATTATGATGAAAGATTAGAAGATGGACTTTTGTCTTAAAATTATTATACAACTCTCATATAATGTCTTCACCTCACATCAATAATAATATCGTCACCCTTCCTTACCCTATTAATTTTCTCTGTATATCATCAGCTTCTTAAAGCAAGTTCCTAAAAGAGGTCGTGTGCTTTACCCAGGCCACGGGCTAAAACGAACTCTGAGCGTTCACTCTCCGCAAAAAGAGGCTGCCCCGACCCTAGCAGGTTCTAGAGCTTGGGATTGGCACAAGGTCTGGGGACCCTGCCAAGCCCCCCCCCCCCCCCCCCCCCGCCCCACTATCTATCTTTCGCGTAGCTTGGCCACCTACACCTACTAACACATTGCGTTTGCGTCATCGTCATCCTCCGGTCTCTGGGCAGAGGAAAGGGTCCTTTTGGACTGCAAATCCCGATCTGGATAAAGAGTAGCCCAGTCTTTTGGCCCCCAGGCCTGGGGCGGAAACTCCCTCTCCCGGCTCACGGTGGAGCTGCGGGTGGAGGCCGAGTCACCTCAGGGGCCTGTTGTCCCCGCAGGATGTATACACTCCACATACAAACGAGTGACTTAAGGAGGCCCAGCAGCCAATCAGAGCGCAAGAACGCGCAGCCAGCATCTTGGTTTTCCGGAGCTGCCACAGCCAAGCCGGGCCCAACGGAGGGGCGCTACGGCCATGAGAGACCAAACTTGCAGACTGCGCGCCCCCCGCCCCTCGTCCGCAGACGTCTCCTGCCGGGAGGCGGGG
>NW_006383014.1:727239-735441 GCF_000327345.1 Myotis davidii | reverse complement strand
CTTCGGCTTCGTGCTGCTGCCGCCCTTCCTCCGCGGGAGGAGCTGGGTCAAGTTCGGGAAGCGTATCCCAGACCTAGACCCCTCCAAGCCGGCCGCGCAGGTGCTGCTGACCAATATGGCCCGAGTCTATGGCAACATCTATAGCTTCTTCGTGGGCCCCTACCTGGTGGTCGTCCTCAACGACTTCCACAGCGTGCGCGAGGCGCTGGTGCAGCAGGCCGAGGCCTTCAGCGACCGTCCACGGATGCCGCTGGTCTCTCGAGTGACCAAGGAGAAGGGTGAGCTGGGCCCGGGAGCCTCAGGTGTCCGGGGACTTGTGAAGCCAGGAGGCTGCGGACCTGTGCCCCCGCCAGCCGCACGCACCCCGCTGCGGCACTCCTGCATCCCAGTCGCGGGCGGGGTAGAGGGGCAGCAGTGCCTCCCTTTTCCGTAGCCTTTAAGATGCCACTCAACTGTAGCTGATGGATTACTCGTTCATATTTCAAGATCAGGAGGAAGGGTAATGGGAGGGACGGGGGTGACAACAAAGTGTGAAGCCTGGCCGCGTCTCTCCAGGGGAATTCTCTCCTTCCCAGAACCAAGCCTCACTCCTCAGGCCCTGTCCTGGGGAAAAAACTTGGATCCTTTTCACCTTCTGAGTTTTGTGTGCAAGAGTTTAAGAATAGAACGTCCAGAAAAACACCGTAGGAGCCTATTGGCAAACTGAATACACTGAGTTTGTAGGCACTGTGATTCCTGCCTACTGGAGTCTATCTTGGTCAGTTTTCCAGGGTAGGAAACGAAACACATTGTTTCAATAAAATATCACATTCACTTTTCCTCTAACTCCACCCATCCACCTATTTATTTATTTCCCTGATTATTTATTGCCCTTCATCAGTCTTCCCCTCCCTTTGTCCTATTGGCTAACACAGGTCCCAGACTTTTTTTTCTGAGTCACTCCTTTATAGATATTAAATGTTTCCTCAGGGAGGCTTTTTTTCCTCACTGCTTCTCCAAAAATTAAGCTCCCTTTTTAGAACAATTTCATTGTACAAGTATTTTTCCTTTACTGCACTTACCAAAATTGAGGCTACATAATTTTGTGACCTGGGGCCAGGCTTTGGGTCTCAACACTAGACTGACCTCCAGGAGGACAGGGTAAGTCCTATGTGCCTGGCACACCGTAAATGCTCAGTAAGTATTTATTAAGGAAGTGAACTGCTACTTACTGTCTCTGGAATGTGGCATAAAGAGACCCAGGTATTTTAGAATCTGAGGAAGCCAGACTTTTGCATCAGGATTCTAAATGAATAGTAGTAATCCTATCTAATAAAAGGCCAATATGCAAATAGACCAAACAGCCGAACGACCGGTCAGTATGATGTGCACTGACCACCAGGGCGTATGCTCAGCACAGAGCTGGGCTCACGGCCGGCGAACACAGCAGCCGTGGTGGGAGCCTCTCCTGCCTCCATGGCAGCGCTAAGGATGTCCAGGAGCAGGCCTAAGCCATCAGTCGGACATCCCCCGAGGACTCCTGGACTGCGAGAGGGCGCAGGCTGGGCTGAGGGACCCCTTCTCCGCCACCCACTCCCCCCCGTGCATTAATTTCGTGCACCAGGCCTCTAGTGGTGATCATAATATTCTAAATGTCTCACTGAAAAACTGAAGTCACCCTCTCCATGCCTTCACACAGGCTACTGCTTCTACCTGGAATTCTCTTCCAATCTCATAGCTGCCTGCTTTTAGTTTTTTTAGATTGTGATGAAATACACATTATATAAAATTTGCCAACTCAGTAATTTTAAATCTTACAGTTCGCTGCACCAACTAGCCGTGGGGTATCTGAAGCTGGCTCGTAACCCGAATTTTTTTGAGCTTGCAACTCAAAGCAAAAAATCGGCCGAGAGACGGCTTGTATCTCAAAAACTCGTTAGTTGGGACACTCGTAAGTCAAGGCCCCATTGTACTCTTACATGTATGGAGCAATACGTCCATGAATGTTTTTGTACCCTGCCTTTGTCACTCTTTAGCTGCAATACGTCCACAAATTTTTATGTACCCTGCCTTTGTCACTCTTTAGCTGCGTGAACTTACACAAGTAGAAAATAGGCAAATACCAAAATTTCATTGAAAGAACACTGGATGAATTTTGTACCATCCATGTAATGGCCTTACTGGAAGATATCCAAGAAAGTAAGTAAAATAAGAACAATGGATAATCTTTTTTTTTTTAATAACACATTCTTTAGCATGCCACTGTGTAACTAGCAGCCTTAAAACTTAGTTCAAACAAGTCCTAAAGTGCTGTGGGTGGCTGGGCTCAGCTTGTGCTTTCGTTCCACAGCCATCTGGGGCTTTCCTCTGCGGGGCCGTTGGTGCTGGTGTCACCCGGGAGCTCAGCTGGGGCTGTTGTGAAGCACCTTGGTTCTTTTAATGTGGCCATTTCATATGGGTTGGGATTCTCGCAGCTGGGTTTCAAGTGGATGAAAGCAGATATTAAAAGTCACTTCTGCAGTCTATAGGTTAAAAGCTCTTCCAGATGCAGGTAGAGGGGAGAGAGATTCCACTGTCCATGAGAAGAGTGGACAGGAGATAAGAGTTTGTGGCCATCTTTAATTCACAAGCACCTGTCATTGCTGATTATATATTTATAGAAAATCCTTACTGTACACAAGAAATGGTTGATAGTGTTTGCCCTTATATAAGGGAATAGAGTTTGGGGGGAACTTGCCTCTTTGCTTGTGTTCTATGAATTTTACTATGCATTACCTATTGAAAACTCCCCTTTTAAGCCTTCTTTCACCAGTGGCACTGCAAAAACCACCACTGTTTAACAGTTTTTCATTTTTAAATAGCTTAAAGTATAGAAATGAGCTGGTGCAGGATGTCAAATCTGTTAAAAAACAACAACAAAAAACACCACAAATCTAGATGGTGGACTGCCTAGAGCAGTGATAGCGAACCTTTTGAGCTCGGCGTGTCAGCATTTTGAAAAACCCTAACTTACCTCTGGTGCCGTGTCACATATAGAAATTTTTTGATATTGGCAACCATAGTAAAACAAAGCCTTGTATTTTTGATATTTATTTTATATATTTAAATGCCATTTAACAAAGAAAAATCAACCAAAAAAATGAGTTCGTGTGTCACCTCTGACACGCGTGTCATAGGTTCGCCAACTGGCCTAGAGATTCTGAGACTGCAGTAAAATGCTCAAAATCTCTGGGTTTGGATTTAGAAGTGGGTTCAAATCCTGCCTTTGTCACTCTTTAGCTGCATGAACTTAGGCAAGCTTCTTAAATTTTTATGTAAACCAGGAATAATGGTATTTCACCCTCAAAATTGTAATTATAATGCCACTTCCTGATTGTGTGGTGTCAAAATATATGCCCTCAATCATTATGTCTCCTCTGCTCAAAACTACAAAAGGTCTTTATTGTCAGCTCAAATTCAGACTATCTTGGTGATTAGTCTTATAGCTGTACCAAACCGGTCACAGATCTTCCAGAGTCTCATCAGACATTCTTGTTTCGTAGCCTCATTCTTTACCATCCCTGGAGCATACCACACCCACTCCCAGGTAACCAAATGTGAATAGAGTGCTTGGTGCATCTGCGCGCACAGCTGGGCCCACTGTGCGGCCAAACCCCTTGTTCACTCTCCTTTATCAGACCAGGATCCTTGGCCTAGTGATTTCTCTTAACCGTCTTTGTTTCCCGACCCTTGTACAGTCTCTTTCATGAAATGGGCATTTGATGACTGAAATTGTGTTTCCAATGTGTCTTTTGGCTGATGAGCCACTAAGCAGATCCTCAATAAATAATTACTCAGTTGAAAAAATATATACTTGTTCACGTCCCTGCTTTTAATTCTTTAGGTATATACCCAAAAGTGGAATTGCCTGATCATAGTTTAAATCTGTTTAATTTTTTGAGTAGGTGCCCTAATGGCTTTCCATAGTGGTTGCACCATTTTACATTCCCGTCAGCAATGACAGGGTCAGTTTCTCCACATCCTCAACAACAGTTGTTATTTTGTTTTTCCATACCTGCTGAAATGTCACCTCTCTGAGAAACTGGTCCCTGAGATACTGCTCTACTGCCAGGTAGAGGTGCTCTATTCTTTTCTCCATGATGGTATGTATCACTTTCATTCTAACCCCTTCCCCACCCCCTACCAGTCACTTGACCTCTTGTCAGTTCCTACTGCATATGTGTGTTCTACATCCGCCCACTGCTTTCCATCTTCATTGTTAGCGTCCTCATCCAAACTGCCATCATTTCTTCCCTGATACTCAGAAGCCTCATAACTAGCCTGCTTGCTTCTGCATCACTCTTTTATCTCTATATCAGCCAAAGGGATTTCTTGTTAAAAATCATGTCACTTCCCAACTGAAACCAATTGCCTCCAGCTCCGTACTTGACCTGCTGTGCCCTGAAGAATCTGGCCCCTGCCTGCCTTTCTGATTTTATCTCCTCCCACTCTCCTTTTATTTGTATATTTCAACCTGCTCTCAGCACCCCAAGCTGATTTCTGCCAAGGCTGTGACTGCCTCAGGCCGCTGGGTTTGTCTTGGGCCCAGAATAACTTTGCACTTGACGGACTCCTTGTCATCTCTCAGACCAAATGTTGCCTTTTAGTCCTACTTTAGACGCTATCCAGGGCCACAACCTATTTTATCACATGCTTGCTTCATTTGATAAACACTTGGAAAGTATTTAGCCTATCACCAAGTCTATCTACTACTGGAATGTGAGCTCTGTGAAGGCAAAGATTTTGTTCATCTTCATAACCATTGTCCCCACTAACTGGCACAGAGGAAGTAATCAAGAAATGAATGCATGCATACAAGCATTTGTTGATGCACTTACCACATCGTAGTTTTTGTGTTGCATGTCTGTCTTTTCCTCTAGATTTTTAAAGGTAGGAATTGGATTTTCTTCTTTGAGGTCCTTTTTGGTGGCTATACAGTTTGGCCAAGAATTTATAACGAGTCAGTTTCTAAGTATTAGTTGGACCACAGATTATTATGAGCTCCCTCTTTACTTAAGAAGCACTGCGAGCCTCGGGAAACTTGGTGCTTCAGCATTTCAACTAAAGCACCCATTCCTCTAAGACAGTGTGGGGAACATCCAGCCAGAGGGCTGTGTAAAGCCCCGGAAACCATTTGTTCTGACCCTGCCCAGGCATTAGGGGTGAGTTAGTTAAAGGTTTGACCAAATGTACAGGCTAATTTTTAAGTTGATAATTTTATATGGCCTGTGAATGTTATGTTATAAATATCCAAATGGCCCTGGGCAGAAAAAAGCTTCCCCACCCCTGCTCTAAGAGACAGGATGTGTAAGGCAATGCTGCTCTTATTCTGGTGGATGTGAAAGAATTGAGAAAAATTTCTGTAGCTGGTGAAGGTGATTGACTATAAAAAGTAGAGGAAGAACCATATGTTGCAAAGAAAATGCTTGTGGACTTAACTTGGAATAGAGAACAGATATCTGGATAGAAAAATTAAGACAGTTGAGGTTTTTTTTATTGGAACTTTTTCAAGAGTGTAGAATGAAAGGAGAGAATGTCAGTTTATTTCAAGATGCTTATCAAAGGATGAAGGAGCAGATGAGTTCTGAGTAGACCTCACAGGTCAGGAAATGGACAGCATGACCCACATGAAAAAGCGAGGCCACTGAAGCTAAAAGGCTGAGCGCTCAGCTGAGCAGACTTGAGGAGCGCCCATGCTAACTTTGGCTAAAGGTTTCCAATGTCAAAACTGTGATATGTGAAACTGTTCAGATACAACATGTGCAGACTTTTAGGGGAAAGAAATGATATTATGAATTAGGGGCCAACAACATTATTAAATATTTATCACAAGATATTTAAAAGTACTTTTGCTGCTAAAGACTAGCAGTCAGGGAATGTTTCATAAACTGTGATATGCATAGAGAGGCTGGAAATAGTTAACACATTGCCAAAACAATCTAGAATGTGGGAAGGTTTCTTATTATATTTGAGTTTTTCAAAATATCATACTTAGATTGGTACTCTTTTTAAGCCCATAAATACTACAATAAACTAGACAAGCCATTAGATGCACTACATCAGCTATACCCATCACACTCATTAATTCATATGATTTTTTTCCTGAGCAGGAATAGAAAATAAAATTACAAACTCAGAAGCAAGGCTACCAAAGAAGTGATTTACTCTAAGTGTGGCCCATTTCTTCTAAAAGGTTTTGCACTCTATTTTTATTATAAATTATTTCAAATGGAAGATTCAGAGAGCAATATAAACTCGTTTATCCACCACTCCGATTTGCTTCAGATTCATAAACAGTACATAACCTAATTTGGTATGTATTTTTAAAACTTACGTATCATATATTTACAGTATTTTACTTCTAGCTTTTGTTATTTACTTATTTCCCTGTTGATAGAAATTAGATCATTTCTAATTTTGAGACACTGTTAGAGACTTGGAGCAAGAATCTAGGCCTGTGGTTGGCAAACTGCGGCTCGCGAGCCACATGCGGCTTTTTGGCCCCTGAAGTGTGGCTCTTCCACAAAATACCATGTGCGGGTGCACATACAGTGTGATCGAAACTTCGTGGCCCATGCGCAGAAGTCGGTTTTCGGCCTGGGGGAGTCTATTTTGAAGAAGTACTGTTGATAATTGGCTCTGTTGACTAATGAGTTTGGTCGGCAAACTCATTAGTCAACAGAGCCAAATATCAACAGTACAATGATTGAAATTTCTTTTGAGAGCCAAATTTTTTAAACTTAAATTATATAGGTAGGTACATTGTTATTAACTTAATTAGGGTACTCCTAAGGCTTAGGAAGAGCCACACTCAAGGGACCAAAGAGCCGCATGTGGCTCACGAGCTGCAGTTTGCCGACCACAGGTCTAGGCAAATGCCAAAGCCATACAAATGGAAGGCAAAGAAAATTATGAAGAAGTTTTAAAGTACAGGATAGATTGTCAGTATTGGCTACCTTGAAGGGAAAGAAGATGCAAAATGAAGTTAAGAACTGAAGATAGAAATGAAAGTTCATCTGGGGAATTTGAAAACGAGTGAGAAAAACAAGATAACTTGAATCTTATAGTAAATGCAGTAGAATAGTTATTTAAAATAGTTACGTAAGAGAGCATGAATTCCTACTAAGAGGAACACTTCTATGACCCTGTGGACTTCTATAATCAGTGGACAGTAGATAAGTGGATAAAAAAGCTGTGGTACATTTACACAATGGAATACTTCTCAGCTGTAAAAAAAGAAGGAAATCTTATCCTTTGTCAGCATGGATGGACCTGGAGAGCATTATGCTAAGTGAAATAAGCCAGTCAAGGATAAGTACCATATGATTTCACTCATCTATGGAATCTAATGAACAAAATGAACTAACAAGCAAAGTAGTGACAGACTCATAGAGAGCAGGCTGACACCTGTCGGGAGGGGGGCTGGATAGGAAGGTCGTGGAGGGATTGAGCAAAAAGAAAAAAAAGGAGAAAGTACTCATGGACATGGACAATTAGTATGGTGATTGTTGCAGGGAGGTGGAGGAAGGTATAGAGGGGATACTAGTAAATGGTGATGGACAGAAACTTAACTTGGGTAGTGAACACACAATACAGTATACAGAGTTGTGGAATTGTGCACCTGAAGTCTGTATAATTTTGTTAATCAGTGTCACCCAAATAAATTCAATAAAAGGGTAAAAATTTTTTAAAAATCTGTCCTCTTGCAAAGTAGTTAAATGTTATACAGTAGTCCTTTGTGAAGATGTATTATAGACAGTTTAGCCTGACCTTTATTTGGTTTGAGGTGGATTTTTGTTTCAACTATAGAATCTATTCCTTTGACAAGAGCACCCCCTTTGTCTGAGGAACTCTGTCCCCACCATTCTTTTGTAGACATGAACTGTGGCTGGGCCAAATGATGCCATATCTTTATAAGAACTCTCTTCCCTGGTCACAATGACTAGCTGAGGGATAGACCCCTGATCAAAGGTGGACTGATCAGAATATCTCACTTTTTGGTAACACTGGTTACTTTGTGGGCTGGGCCCAGAACTCAAGAATTCACAACTAGGGATCTATCCTCACATGGTTTTGGTGTAAGAATTTATACTTGTGGCATAGTTTGGAAACCTCAAGCCACAAAATGAATGTAAGGTGTCCCAAATTGCTTATCACTATGGCACACTTGATTGACATTTAAAC
>NW_006383014.1:725259-727216 GCF_000327345.1 Myotis davidii | reverse complement strand
TCCCAGCATTTTTGAGGTTGGAGCTGGAGAATAGAGGGCTTTTCTCTCTGGTGATGAAAATGGGAGAATAGACATCTTAAGATAGCTAATATTCTTGTAAAAGCTGGTCTGCAGTAGGAAAGAAGTCAGACAGAAGGAAGTGAAAACTGGGTGCAGTAAGAAAAAGTGCTGTGACATTTAGCGTTTCATGAGGTGGTGACACTAGGCCCTTCCTGTTTTTTGGTTCCACATCCTAATTGACGTTTTTGCCAAACTAGCTTGAGGATATGTTTTTTTTGTCATTCCCAACCAATAGATTCATGACCACTATTGCTTTTCGTGGCTAATAATGGAGATGATAGGATATGCCAGAATCTCTTCCAAATACTTCTAAGACCCTAAGTCATTCTGGCTCCACATCATAGGTATTTTGTAAAGTTTGGAACCCCAAGGCCATTAATTCTGTCAATGTCTCTCATCTCTGGCATTTTTGGGCACTGTCACTTTGGTCACTTCTGTCTTGCAACTCATTCCTGTTAGCTCACCATCAAAAACTCTTCTTGAAACCCTTCTTTGACACTGCTGAAGTTATTTATTTTTCTAAGAGGTACCTTCATGCACATCCTTATTAACACATGAAATATCAGCTCAGATGAGCTTTCTTCTGAGAAGCACTGCCTTCTCTTAGCTGATATGGTGTTCCATCCTCTGTCTACATTACAACCTCGATATACCTAAAATATACAATATTCAGTACAAGATGCAACTTCAATACAACCCAATATATAACAGTGTATTAGGATTGTTGGTTTACCCAGTTCCTCACAGGACTGTAAGCATCTTGAGAACAGGGACTGTATCTTCTAAATCTGTGTTCTCTTAGTAGTAAGCATGCGGGGCCTCATTTATTCAGGAGTTTCTAAATAAATACTGGGAAAACTGATAGAAAAGGGGTATTTTGCTGGATAAAGTATTTCTGAAATACAGGTGTGTAATTTAAAAGATGGTGAGTACAGCCTGAGGACCTAACAAAGGAAGAATAAAATTCCTTGAGTAAGAGAACAAAGCAGACGTCTCATATGTAATATCTTAAATGATGAGATGGTAATTAGAATGAGTATCAAATCCTGAAGTGGAGTGAGACCATATTTTTGCAAGAAAAGGAAAGGAGGCCCAACAATACTTAGTAAATGCTGACTGCAGCAAAAGACTTGACCCTGGTTAAAGACAGGAAGAGTGACTAAGCTGGGTTTGTCTAGGAAGTAGTTTATGGAACTTTACTAAACAAAGGCAGAGTTCTGTTTTGGGGAAGAGTTGAAACATTTCCATTCCTCTTGGTCTTGACAATCACATACCAAACCAGAGGGACTTTTAACAGAAGCGTATACTCCACCTCTGGTGAAATGTATTTACAGTCCTGCACCACAACATCTGAAGACAAAAAGTGGACACAGGATTAGCAAATGAGTTCATAAAGCAAGGGATGACAACCTTTATGCAACTACAGAGAAGAGTACTGTGAGACAGTTTACTCTGTAGAACTTCCAAAAGGCTCAGGAACTGGAGGTACAGGGGTGAGACAGTGGGCTAAAGAGCGATTGCTTGAAATGCCAAAAGGGTAATTGTTAGCCAGTTCCTCATCACCACCCCCACCCCTGCAGAAAATAGATAACATGTTCTGGAGAACATTGGGTTTTACTGAGCTCATGGCAGTCAGGAATGCAGCGCTGGGGAAGCAAGGGCAGAGAGATATGGCCTTGTACCACACAGGACGAACAGTTACCTCTAGATCAGCGGTTCTCAACCTGTGGGTCGTGACCCCTTTGGGAGCTGAACGACCCTTTCACAGGGGTCGCCTAAGACCATCGGAAAACACATATATAATTACATACTGTTTTTGTGATTAATCACTATGCTTTAATTATGTTCAATTTGTAACAATGAAAATACATCCTGCATATCAGATATTTACATTACG
>NW_006383014.1:722502-724797 GCF_000327345.1 Myotis davidii | reverse complement strand
AAAAGCATGGATGGAGTGTTTGTGTGAACTAATATAAATTCAAAGTAAACATCATTACATAAAATGGTACGTTTTTTGTGTTTTTTTTTAGTTTTATTCATTTCAAATGGGCCGGATCACTAGATTAAGTGAGCTTTTTAAAAACTGGAGGTTGATCACTCACCCTGTTTCCTCTCAACTCAAAAGAAGGCAAGAAAGGAAGAGGGGAAAGAGAATAGACATAGTAGGACAAGTAGAAAGTGCAAAATGTTAGAAATAGTACTTAAATGTAAATGGACTAAGTTTACAGGCTAAATGATGGCCAGAATGTATATTTTTTAAAAATCCAAATATATGTTGTTTAAAAGAGTTATATCCTCTCCCCAAAAAAGAAATATACCCCAAACATAAGAGTTCATTTCAAATTCAAAGTAAAAGAAAAGATTATAGTAAGAAAATGCCTGAAAAAAGGAAAGCTGATGTATTTTTGACAAATATACCTTGTCAGACTTAATTATTAAGAATAAGGAAGGCAGAGGACCAACATGGAGGCATGTAGGACCTAAGTGAGGGTGAGAGTGTGTGTGAGAGCATGTGCAAGGAAGAGATGGTGTGGGTGTAAGTGCGGAGGAAAAGATGGTGTGGGTGTGAGTGCAGAGGGAGAGATGGTGTGGGTGTGTGTGTGGAGGGAGAGATGGTGTGGGTGTGAGTGTGGAGGGAGAGATGGTGTGGGTGTGAGTGTGGAGGGAGAGATGGTGTGGGTGAGTGTGGAGGGAGAGATGGTGTGGGTGTGAGTGCGGAGGGAGATGGTGTGGGTGTGTGTGGAGGGAGAGATGGTGTGGGTGTGAGTGTGGAGGGCATCTTTCAGTCAGTGCAGGACCTCCGGGTGGTTCGGGCACTCCTGGTGGAGGAGCTGCTAGGCCTCATGTGGATTGGTCGGGCGCTTTTCTCCCACTGAGAGTGGAGTGCTTGACATTTTGGAGGATCCTCAGGGTTCTCCTTGGAAGGAGGCTGTAGGGAACAGCCGAGGCCCAGCACCCTGATGCCAGTCAGGCATGCAGGGCCCCAGTGTTGAGACCGGACACCCCCACCACGGGCCTGACGCCATGACCTGGCGAGCCTGAACCTGCCTGCCCTGTCACCTTGACTTAGCGTGCCTGGCCCTGCCATCATGACCCATCACCCCACCCGCTACCCCCAGACAGACGGGCCTGCAATCGCAACCTGGCTCCCTGACCAGGTGCCCTGGAATACATCAAAATAAAAAGCTTCTGCACAGCCACAGAAACCATCAACAAAATGAAAAGGGAGCCCACTGTATGGGAGAATGTATTTGGCAATGATACATCTGATAAGGGGTTCATTTCCAAAAAATATAAGGAACTCATACAACTTTACAAAAGGAAGTCAAATAATCCAATTAATAAATGGGCAAAGGACCTAAATAGACACTTCTCCAAAGTGGACATACAGATAGTTAAGAGATATGAAAAAATGCTCAAAGTCACTAATCATCAGAGAAGAGCAAATTAAAACAAGAGGTATCATCTCACACCTGTCAGAATGGCTATCATGAACAAATCAGTAAATAAGGTGAGGATATGGAGAAAAGGGAACCCTAGTACGCTGCTGGAGGGAATGAAGATTGGTGCAGCCACTAAGGAAAACAGTATGCAGTTACCTCAAAAAATTAAAAATGGAATTGATATTTGACCCAGTGACTCCACTTAGGAATATATTCTAAGAAACCCAAAACATCAACCAGAAAGAATATATGCAACCCTATGTTCATAGCAGCACAATTTACAATAGCTAAGATCTGGAAATAGACCAAGTGCCCATCGGTAGATGAGTGGATAGAAAAGCTGTGGTGCATTTATATCATGGAATACTATGCAGCTGTAAAAAAGGTATCTTACCCTTTGAGACAGAATGGAGGTACCTGTCTCATGCTAAGTGAAATAAGCCAGTCAGAGAAAGACATGTATCACATGATCTCATGGATATGGAATCTAATGAACAAAATAAACTGTTGAACAAAATAGATCCCAGAGACATAGAAGCATGGGACAGATTGTCAAATCTCAGAGGGAAGGTGGGGTGGATGGGTGGGTGTGAAGAGATTAACCAGGGAACATATATGCATAGCCCGTGGACACAGACAATAGTTTGGTGGAGATATGGGGGAGGGGGGAAAGACCCCTTCAAAAGGAGAAATGGGGATATCTGTAATATTTTCAATAATAAAGATAAAGTAAGAAAAAAACAAGGAAGGCATTGCATGATGATAAAATGAATTTTGTTTTGTTTTTAAAT
>NW_006383014.1:721936-722207 GCF_000327345.1 Myotis davidii | reverse complement strand
ATATAATAACTTATACACAGAGCTATAGATATAAATAAATATTTACTAGCTATGATATATGTAATAAAAATTATAGAACAGCAAAAAGAAATTGACAAACACACCATTATAGCAGGATATCTTAACATACATATTTGAATAGTTGAGAAATCAGGTAGATAAAAATTTGGTAAGTATACAGAAGATTTGATTTCAGCAGTTATCAAGCCTTCTGTTTTGGACATATAGAGAACCCTATCCCCCCAAAATAACTTGAATACAAATTCCTCTT
>NW_006383014.1:719472-721722 GCF_000327345.1 Myotis davidii | reverse complement strand
TAAGATAAATATTTGCATAGTTGAGAAATCAGGTAGATAAAAATTTGGTAAGTATACAGAAGATTTGATTTCAGCAGTTATCAAGCCTTGTTTTGGACATATAGAGAACCCTATCCCCCAAAATAACTTGAATACAAATTCCTCTTAACTATTTGGAAGTTTTATTAAAATTGATCACATACCCGGCTAAAAAGCAAGCTCATCATTGTCAAAAACCAATATGAGACAAACTGAGCTAGGTGGTAAAAGAGAATAATAATAGAAAAAAATTTAAACTTAAACTGTAATGAAAATTTATGCCATGCATACAGTTCTTACAAACCACAGCTAACGTGGTACCCAGAGACCAATTGCAGAGCCTTAACTCATTTTTTAGGATAAAGGTCTGAAATGTAATGAGTTAGAAGACCAACATTTTACATCCAAAAAAGAACAAAAGAATAAACTCAAAGAAAAAAAGAGAAACATGTCAAATTTTAAACAGGAGGGTGGGGGTAAGGGGGAGAGATCAACCAAAGGACTTGTATACATGCATACAAGCCTAACCAATGGACACAGATAACAGGGGGTTGAGGGCATGAGTAGGAGGAGTATGGGGGGGCAATAGGGAGATAAGGACACATATTTAATACCTTAATCAATAAAGAATAAAAAGTCAATGTTCAAATTAATCTATAAATTAAATCCAATCAAAGTCCCAAAGGCACTTAAAAACAAACAAATTTGACCAGATGATTAAAGTTTTATGAAAGAGTAAAGAGTCAAGAATAATGAAAAACAATTTTTAAAAAGAACAAGTTGGTGGCATTAGAGAGGGGAACTTCTCCCCATTAGATATTAGATTAATTATAAAATTTCTATATACCTTATTATAAAATAACAGCCGTTATTTTTACTGTTCTACATCCCAGTTCCTGGCACATAGTAGGCATTCAGAAATATCTGTTAAGTGAATGAAGCATGCCTTTGAAGGTAGCAGAAATAAAGTAGATTAAAAGTGGGAAAGGGAGAAACCAAGATGGCGGCATAGGTAAACAGCAGAGATTGCTGTCTCGCACAACAACTTCAAAAATACAACTAAAAGATGGAACGGACATCATCCAGAACCACAGGAAGGCTGGCTGAGTGGAAATTCTACAACTAGAAGGAAAGAGAAAAGCATACCGAGACTCAGAGGAGGTGCGGTGCGGAAGTGAAATACAAAGGTGCGGAGGCATATGCGGAGAGGGCTGGCGGCTGAAGACACGGTTGTCTTTTTCAATCAGGAGGGAGTCTCAAGCTCCCGGCTCTGAACTCTAGTTCCAGGCGAGTCTCTGGGGACCAGACTCATACGTGGGAGAAACTGGACTGTCTGGCATGGGTTGGAACTCAAGGGCAGCTTTCTCTCAGAGGCGCTCGCAGCTATTGCCAGGGCTCTGAGGGCAGGAATGAGAGCAGCCATACTGCTCATGTAGCCTGCCCTGTTGATCCCCTGGGACCCCACCCGGACCCCCCCCCGCCCAAGCCGTTCATGGAGACTTTTGCATATGAAAGGCCCAGCCCTTTGTAATCTGAAAATTACTTAACAAACTGCTGCTGGCCCAAGGCCCCTCGGCAACTTGCATTGCTTTACAGCTGACTTCTGCTGGGTAGCCTCAGGCAGAGGCTAGATTAGCACCTCCTTAGATCCAAGAGCCAGTGTACCCAGTGGTCAGAGTGGCATCTAATTACAACTCCTCAGATCCACAAGGGACACACTAAGGGGGCAGACTCAGTGAGCACCAAAGCCCCACTGAAGCAAGTATTGCCCCAGAAGGGTGTCTCCAGCACAGAAGTTCTCCCACTGCAGACAGCTGATTCTCACTGCCAATTGGCCGGGAGGTCAATTCCTCCCAGTGATCCTACAACAACCAACGCATAGCTACAACAAGACTGTGCACAAAGCCCACAAGGGGGTGCACCAAGAGCCTCCACCTCAGGTAACTGGGGAGGCTGAGCCACTGGGCCCTACAGGACACCTACCACACAAAGCCTCTCTATCAACACAGGGAAGCTGCCAAAATGCGGAGACAGAGAAACAGGTCACGAATGGCAGAAATAGAGGAAAGCAAACGATTGAATATAGAGTTCAAGGCCACGTTTATAAGGTTTTTCAAGAATTTTCTAGAAGCCTCCGATAAATTTAATGAGTCCCTCATTAAGTATAATGAGACCATGCAGGACATGAAAAAGGACCAACTAGAAATTAAGCATACACTGACTGAAATAAAG
>NW_006383014.1:713558-718738 GCF_000327345.1 Myotis davidii | reverse complement strand
AAAAAAAAAGTGGGAAAGGAAGAGAACTGGCTGAAACAAAACACACCATGGAAGGTAGGAGGATGAAAAAAATGACAAGAAACAAGGAATATCTGAGAGCAATTCTGTTGGCTCTGGTGGTGGAAGATGTGTAACATAAGTGAAGTCAAGTAAAATATAGTTGTGGATGACCTTGAATTCAGATGTTTTTAAATTAGGGCAGTTGCCAACAACAGATATGTTAGATTACCTGCCAGTTACTTGATTTTAAACTATGATGGCCAGTGTTCTAATACAGTTGTGCTATTGATTTATTCAGCTCATATTTAACGAGCTCCTACTTTATACCCAGCACTATACCCAAAGTTGGGATTTTAATGGTGAGCACAATCAGATATCATCCCTGCCCTCATCTGC
This sequence comes from Myotis davidii, assembly GCF_000327345.1. Classification (NCBI taxonomy): domain Eukaryota; kingdom Metazoa; phylum Chordata; class Mammalia; order Chiroptera; family Vespertilionidae; genus Myotis; species Myotis davidii. Next base: position 718,342 of record NW_006383014.1, on the reverse strand, counting down.
AGTCTATTACCATGCTAATCCTTCTGTTCAGAATGTTTAGAAAAGGGTGTATCCAGCATAAAATATTTTCAAAGCCTGGATTCACTCTTATGAAAATAAGATTTTAAAATTTACACTAACTCTAGAAATTGAAATTCACTGCTTTTCACTTTACCTGGAGTTAGAATCTATAATGATAAGCTGTATAGCAATTTTTTTCCTAATCAAATTGCATATGGTTTTTGTTATTAGAAACATATACTATCTTGATAACTACATTTCGCTAATCCTTTGTCTTGGCTGGTAATCTTTGTATGTATATGAACTTTGCACAAGTGACTTGAGAAATACAGAATACATTCCTGGTATGTCCTGGTGAGTATTATCAAGTATTGCTATCTCTCAGTGTCTTTTCTCCTGTGTCCTTTTGCAGGGGTTGTATTTGCACGTTACGGTCCAGTCTGGAGACAACAGAGGAAGTTCTCGCATTCAACTCTTCGTCATTTTGGCTTAGGAAAGCTTAGCTTGGAGCCCAAGATTATTGAGGAGTTCAAATATGTGAAGAAGGAAATGCAAAAACATGGAGGAGACCCCTTCGATCCTTTCCCCATTGTCCACAACGCCATCTCCAATATCATTTGCCTCATGTGCTTTGGCCGACGCTTTGATTACACCAATAGTGAGTTTAGGAAAATGCTTAATTTTATATCACGAGGATTAGAAGTCTGTCTGAACAGCCAGCTCCAACTGGTCAACGTATGTTCCTGGCTTTATTACCTTCCCTTTGGACCATTTAAGGAATTCAGAGTAATTGAAAATGATATTCTCAATTTCCTTAAAAGAATCATCAAAGAACATCGAGAGTCTCTGGACGTTGAGAACCCTCGGGACTACATAGACATGTACCTTCTCCACGTGGATGAAGAGAAGAAAAATAATAGCAATAGTAGTTTTGATGAAGATTACTTACTTTATATCATCGGTGATCTCTTCGTTGCGGGGACTGATACCACGAGTAACTCTTTGCTTTGGTGCCTTCTGTATATGTCACTGAACCCTGACATACAAGGTAATTAATAGGTGTTTCCTTTATTCATGGAAAAATTAGGTTATGTAAATTCGGATCAGCAACTTTGGTGATCCTGTGGCTCCTAGCACTAAGCGATGAAGAGGTATTAGAGGTGCAACTCCACGTTTCTAGACCGTGTCATGCTTGCTTGCCCCTGCTTTAAATCTCTACAGGTCTGATTCTGTGTGGAAACTGTGATGAAGATAGAACTTCAGAGAGGAATAACAATTTAGAGCTGATGGGAATCATAATGATCATCCAAACCCATTCATCTTGTTTTTAAAATGGAGAACAGAGGCCCAGAGAAGTTATGACTTTCACAGGCTCACACAGCTAGTTCCACTACATCAATAGCAACAGGCAGTGAATGCCAGTGGCAGTTCATGGTGGAAGAACACAGGGGAAGAGAGTGTATTAGTTTTCTGTTGTTCCTTTAACAAATAACTATATACTTAGCAACTTAAAACAACACAAGTTTGTTATCTTCTAGTTCTGCACATTAGAAGTCTGACACATGTCTCACTGGGCTAAAATCGAGAGACTGACAGGGCTGCATTCCTTCTTAGAGGTTCTAGTGGAGAATCCACTTCTAGGTTCCTTGGCTCATGGCCCTCTTTCTCCATCTTCAAAGCCAGAAATATTGCATCTCTCTGACCACTCATCTGTAGTCCCATTTCCTTCTGACTCCAAATTCAACTGGGAAAAGTTCTCCAGTTAAAAAACCCATGTAATTAGATTGGGCATTCCCAGAAAATCCAGGACAATCTCCCCACTGCAGGGTCCTTAGTTTAATCACATCTGCAGTCTCTTTTGCCAGGCGAGGCAGAATGTTCACAGGTTTCAGGGGATTGGCTATGGACATCTTTGAGGATTTTTTGTGTTTTTTTTCTGCCTACTACAGACAGGATTGTGCCTACGTGTATTAGTTAATCTACTGCTGAGTAATACATTATCCCAAAATTTAGCATCTTAAAATAATATCTCACAAAGTTTCTGAGGATCAGGAATCCAGGAGTGGCTTAGCCTGGATGGTCTGGCTTAAGATTTCTCATGATGTAGTCAAATCTGGCTGGGGTTGCAGTCATCTATAAACTTGACTGGGACTGAAGGACCCACTTCCAAGATGGCTCATTCACTTGATTATTGGTTGCAGGTCTTACCACTTGGACCTTCCTATAGGGCTGCTTGACTTAACCCTAGAGAGAGTAAATGGCCAAGACAGGAGCCACAGTGTCTTTTATAACCTAAGTTCAGAACTGACATGTCAACTCCTCCTTTACCCTGTTGGTCACTTAGACCAACTTAGTACAAAGTGGGAGGGGACTGCGTAAGAATGTGTAAACCAAGCTTTGGCTGGTGTGGCTCAGTTAGTTGGGCATTGTCCCATGCACCAAAAGGCTGCTGGTTTGATTCCAGGTCAGGGTACAAGCCCAGGTTGCGGGCTTCATCCTGAGTAGGGGATGTGCCAGAGGCAGCCAATAGATGTTTCGCTCTCACATCTGTTTCTCGCTCTAAAAATCAATGTTAAAAAAGTGAATGTGTAAACCAAGAGGCACGGAGATCACTAGGAGCTTTGATGGGCTACCATATAGTGTCACATATACCAGTAAAAGCTTAGATAGTCCAGTGTTCACATGAGAGAATGATTCAGAGTACTCCTGAATACGGAGTGCTTGCTCCTTCGCCCCTCTATCTGTTCTGATATCCTTCAGAGTCACAGAGTGTACAGGGGCTAGCTGGCTCCACTTGGAATATCTGATCAGTGCTTCACTTCACTCAGGCGGAGTCAGGCCTGTACTGCCACATTGCCGGTTGTGTGTACAAGGTGATGGTAAGTGGCATAGGAGGGAAGTCTCAGCTTACTAGTGACTGGTCTTCTGGTTTATTCTCTTTTTGTATAGAAAAGGTCCATGAAGAAATTGAAAGGGTCATTGGTGCTGACCGAGTCCCTTCCCTCACTGACAAGGCCCAGATGCCCTACACAGAAGCCACCATCATGGAGGTGCAGAGGCTGACTATGGTAGTGCCGCTTTCCATTCCACATATGACCTCGGAGAAAACAGGCAAGTCTAGAACTTCCACCTTTGAAGGGGAAGCCCAGCCCAGGGAAGTTGAGGTGAGGGTATGGTGACTGTCACCTACCTTGATCCTCACAATCGTTTAGCACTGTATCACGGACAGTTAAATGTCCAGGGAATGCTTCAGCAGACAGTTGTCCAGTATTTGTTGTACCGGCATTCTAAACAGCTTGTTTTATAAATGGCTTGCTCTTCAGAGTACAGATGCCCACAATGGTCACAAACAAATTAAGCTGCCATATGCAGTGGCTGCCTGGACCGAAGAAACTCTAGCATTGACAAAGGCACCCACCTCTCCGTCCTCTTCTTAGGGGTCAGAAGAGCTAGTCTAAATATGGAATTAAGGGTTTTAACACCACCTTTTTTTACCGGTTACGAGTATACTTGTGTTTCCACTCACATGAAGTAATTTTAAGGTCTGAAAGCAATGTAGAATTTTAAAAGAGCACTCTGGACTATTTTCTTAGTTATGTTTGTTTAGGCTCAGATTATAAGAGGTGTGAGATACAAGCCAATTCACTGCTCGGCACTTATTTCAGCCATCCCTAGTTTTCCTCCTTGCTATGCGTGTCTTTTCCTTAACTCACCAGTTATGATGAGAAATACATCAAATTCTTTCCATCCATCTTTTATTATGGCAAAAGGTTTAAAAAAGACTTGTCATGGCAGAGAAGAATGTTAGAGCGAATGATGTGCAGACCCCGCGTCTGACTGGCCGAGTGACTTTGGTAGTCAGCTGGAAGATAGTACCTTGTCAGAAGATAGTAATGAGTTTAACATTAGACCATCATGAAGGCAAAAGAAACATGATAGTATCCAACAGTGAAAGTGATTCTGAAGAAGAATGGGCAGAAAAAGACATTTTACCTGGAGCATTATACAAATATTTCAGGCATAACTGTTCAATCTGAAGACCCATAAAGTATAAGTGAAGTAACCAATTTATTTTTGATAAGAATTTTTTCAATCTCATTACTTCTCAAATCAATTTATACATTAGCACATGGGAAAATACCACAAAAATATCTGCTAAAACTTCACCATAGATGGACGTTACTTATATGAATATAAAGAAGTTTCTTGGTTTAATTATATTGATGGGACAAACAAAGAAGCCAGAATGAAAAGATTACTGTTCAACCGATCCTTTACTTGAATCACCCATAGTTCCAAAAACTATGTTTATAGACAGAGTTTTGAGTAAATACTTACATTCTTTCGTCTGAATAATTCACAAACAACATGTAACATAGACCGCCTTCACGGATCACTTTATTTCGAAATGTAAATCTTTATATGTACCCAAACAGCAGTTATCACTCACTGAAGCAACGATTCCATGGAGAGGACGCATCAGATTCAAGACATATTGTCCGGCAAAAATTATAAAATGTGGAATTTTAGTAAGGATGCTTTGTGAAAGTGAGAGTGGCTATATTTGCAACTTCAAGATATATATGGGTGAAGGCAAAAAATACAACAGGTTATATTATCTGTCTTATGGCCTTTTCTTGGTTCTTGGCATCAAATTTACCAAGATAATTACTAAAATAGCATGTCTACAGCCGAACTATTATTGAAGAACAAAACACTGGTTTGTGGAACAATGAGGGAGAGCCATGGGTTGCCAAAACTACTAAAAGTAGCTGGCACAGAGA
>NW_006383014.1:710889-713386 GCF_000327345.1 Myotis davidii | reverse complement strand
GTTCATATGAAAAATAATACAACAATTAATAAACAATAACACAGGAATAAATTGTGTTTCACGAACTCCAACTGCAAACCTGGCTTTTGCCCACCCTGTATAGGCACTCAGATTCCCTCGAAACAAGGAATTCACCTCCTGGGAGACAGCTCATGATGTAGTGGGCTTAAATTAGTCATGAGACTGTTGTAGGAGGCAATCACTTATAAATGGCATTAGATCATTTAACAGTTTCTTTGGTACAAATTAAATTCACTGCGTGTGCAGTATCTTTTGGGCATCACTTAAAATGCACATGGATTTTTTTAGCCGATTAAGAGGCAATGCCGACTTCCCTGTACATCCCTTTACCTTAGTTACCTTTCTCATCATATTATTGTGTGGACATAAAAGATTGTAAAATATGAAGTTTTATACAAGTATTAGGAATTTCTATTCTTTGGGAAAGTTTACCTGGTATGCCCTGTGATTTCTATGTGTTTTCTTTTCATTTTAATGTTGTTATGGTTTGATCTAATGCATTAATTCAACATCCGTTGAAACCACTCTTAAGCTGGATGCTGGGGTGGTATGGAGAAAGGGATGCCAATTGGTAAGGTCTTGCCCCTGCCTGCAAGTACCTCAAGGTTTAGTCTCAGCAAATTAAGAGCTCGATATGTCACTAGGTATTTTTTAGATAGCGATGTTTACAGAACTATCAGTAAAAAGCATGCTGAATGACACTGGTTTTTGTTTGTTTGTTTTAGTGCTCCAAGGGTATACTATTCCTAAAGGCACAGTGATAATACCCAACTTGTGGGCAGTGCACAGAGATCCAGCCATTTGGGAGAAACCTGATGATTTCAACCCTAATCGATTTCTGGATGATCAAGGACAACTTATTAAAAGAGAAACATTTATTCCTTTTGGGATAGGTCAGTTAAACTTTATTTTCTTCATGGCATAATTGAAAATGAAGTAGAACCAAAAGAATATTTTATTATTTCATAATACTGTTTTAAAAATGTTTCTTTCCGGGCAAGCTAATATAAAAGATAAATCATGTAGATAATACATCTCCGCTATGTTCATTTCAGATTTTTAAAACGAAAGGAAAGCAATTTGGTTTTAAATCTTTAAATATGCCTAGGAATCTTCGTCGCTGAACTGCTCTGGTGATGGTTTGAGTGCCAGGGAACTGCTGGAGTTCAGAGCAGCTTCTGACTTTGATGGCTGGTGGGTGAGAGGGGTTCTCTATTCTCGGCAGCCGCTCCTTAGGTTCCTAGAGAAGGAATACTCCGGAGAGTCGTAATCTGATTTATTTTCTCCCTAATCATCCAGGTAAGAGCACAGGAAAGAAACAAGTAGGTACAGAAGCAGGAGGAGACAAGAATCAGATCGGTCTCCAGTTCCTGTCTAGGATGAAGATAGGTTTTTATGAGTAGGGGTTAAAATGTGAGCTCCATATATAAAAATTTTAATCAGCATTACTGTGGGAGGTCATGTGGTATATGTGGCAGTTTTATTTTAAAACTCTGTATCTGTATTTAAGACAATTTAGATATTGCATATAAATGTGTCCTTTTAGAGACAGGAAAAGGGGTGGTATTATAATGCTTAATTTTTTCCTGCTCTTATTTTAGGGAAGCGGGTGTGTATGGGAGAGCAGCTGGCAAAGATGGAACTCTTCCTGACGTTTGTGAGCCTGATGCAGAGTTTCACATTCGCTTTACCTAAGGATTCTCAGAAGCCCCTTCTGACGGGAAAATACGGTCTAACTTTAGCCCCGCATCCATTTAATATAATCATTTCAAAGAGATAAAGAACATCTCTGAAAGGAGATGGTGAACAGGGTGTAAATACATGTCTTTCTAAACACATTCTTCTTTCTACACTTGACAGCGGATCCAGCAACTTAGTGGATCCAGGGGAGGCTCAGGTTGGAGACTAAAAAGAGGGTAGGACATATGGAAGCTTTCATCTTGGGGCTCCTCAGCAGGATACTTTTAGTAACGCTTGTCTGTGACTTAGGGAATGGGACTAGAGGACTGGATTGGGAAGCAGGAGATTTGGATTTTATTCCCAGTGGCTTCTACCAGTGAGCATTTCTTCTCATCTCAGTGCCTTAGTCACTTCATGTGGTAACAAAACTTGCCTTCTCTCTCTCAGCATTAACGAAGGTCAAATGCCCTGTATCTTTCCTAGCATCACCAAAACACTGTTAAGTTCCGAAGAACAAATTTAGGAATAGAAGGTTCCTAAACATGAAAGTGGAGCTCAGACTTGAATACTTTGTCAGAAAAGGATGTGAGTTTAGGCTGAGTTAGAGCTTTTCTTGCCACAGATCTTATGCCAGTTGGGGGGTGGGGTGGGGTGCGGGTTGTTCTTGTTAATCTTTTTATGATTTTAGTTTTTACTTTTTGTAGACATGGGAGGAAGTGGATGTTGAGGAAAGGTCATAGTCTGAATTTATATGTCTACCTTCCATTTCAACTACATAACAGCCAGTAGCTGAAGA
>NW_006383014.1:701111-710821 GCF_000327345.1 Myotis davidii | reverse complement strand
GTGGCTTCATGGCAGAATTCCTTCCTGCTGAGTTTACTTGCAAAGATATAGCTCTACCTTTTGACTTGAGTCCTAAATAGTGACCTTGGGAATTCTGATACTAGGATTCCGGTTGTAGTGAATTCTTTCCTATTCTCCCTGCCACCAGACCTAATGTATCTCATCCTTAAATACCATCAAAGACAGCAGAAATTCTTATTCGTATTAAAATAACTAAATTGTTTCTTAATAAAGAAAGCCCCTGCCCCAACCGGTTTGGCTCAGTGGATAGAGCGTCGGCCTGTGGACTGAAGGGTCCCAGGTTCGATTCCGGTCAAGGGCATATACCTTGGTTGCGGGCATATCCCCAATAGGGGGTGTGCAGGAGGCAGCTGATCGATGATGTTTCTCTCTCATCGATGTTTCTAACTCTCTATCCCTCTCCCTTCCTCTCTGTAAAAAAAAAAAAATCAAATATATTAAAAAAGAAGAAGAAAAAGAAAGCCCCTAAAGAACAGCAGTTCTCAAGAAAGGTAACGGTCTCTTTCAGGGGGTATTTGGAAATGTATGGGTGTATTTTTGGTTATCACAACGATGGGGGTGCTACTGGCCTTTTGCTGCCTTAAGGCCCGGATGCCAAAGGTCTGAGCAATTCTGTACAAGAACTGTCCTGCCCAGTATGCCAGTATTGCTCCCAGTGAGAACACAGTCCAAAGAATGGCGAGCCTTTTCCTTTATTCATCCATAGTACTCCTTCCTTATATAGAAGTAATCATGATAATAATATAAACAACTCTATTTTTTAGCTTTTCCTTCTGCTGGTACCATATTCAATGCTTTACTTGTAAGCATACATAATCCTTACAGATTATTAAGAGGATGCCATTTTGTAGCTGATAAAACCAAAGCTTAGATGTTTAGGTACCTAGGGAAAAGGTTCATTTCAAATTTACCGGTCTTTGTGCCAGTCTCTCTAAACCACTTCTCTGTACTGCCACCACTTGATCCCTAGCAGTTTACCCCTCTGCATTTTCAATATGGACAAATGAAACATAGGGTAATCTTTAGGTGCCTTGAGGATTTTTTGTTAATTAAAAAAGAAAACACAACTAGTAAATGAAGTGCACAGGAACAAACTGTAAGTAGATGGAGAGGCTGTGGAATGGATTTTAGATAAGATACATGTGTGGATTAAAGTGCACCTTGAGCAGGACAGTTTGTTCCTGATCTGGAATTTTTTAGGCTTTTGAATTGCACTAGTAATTTGGGATTAACAAGTTTATTACTCCTTAATTTTATACATGCTTAATTTCAACTTTCCTAACAAAACAGTTCATAGCTTACTTGAGGGGAAAAAGTGTTTTATGTGTGAGTATGTTGAAATCAGATGTTTATTAAACTCTTAAATATAATATCTCACAGTGTAGCACTTTAAAAACAGCTTTATAAGGCTAGTCACCAAAAAGGCAATTAATGCTTTCCTTGCACATGTTGACATTTTACGATTTTATACTTTATGATTTGTTGAAATGTAAAAACTGTGGTACTTTGTTTTATAAATTTGCCTAATATCTAATTTTTAGTCTTCATCTTTAGCATAATTTTTATGCTTTTATTAAACATTTTAGTTTCGCTTTGATAGTCTCATGTGTTTTTTTGTTTGTTTCTTGTTTTATTTTATTTTATTTTTAATATATTTTTTCTTTTTTTTTCTTGTTTTATTTTAACTGCTAAACCAAATTCTGTTTTACCAGATGTCAAGTTAGGAAATGAAAGAGGGAGTAAACCTCCAAAAAGAAAGCGATAGAGACAGTATTATATAAGCATTTAGACAGTTGGGTAATACACTTACTCTCACAACTGTATCACAGCCCAAGTTTCTTATTTGCCAAGTTGAAGTCCAGCATTATTTAAGGAAAGGATGAATCTAAACAAGCTCTGTGGCAAAGTATTTTTTAAATTTATTTTTTAAAATTAATTTTTCAATTACAGTTGATATACAATATTATACTAGTTTCAGATATACAACATAGTGCCTACTCATTTATATACCTTATGATGTGATCACTCCAATAAGTCAAGTACCTGTCTGACACTACATATAGTTACAGTATTGACTATATTCCCTAAGCCAACTGTGGGCAAACTACGGCCCGCAGGCCGGATCCGGCCCGTTTGAAATGAATAAAACTAAAAAAAAAAAAAAAGACTGTACCCTTTTATGTAATGGTGTTTACTTTGAATTTATATTAGTTCACACAAACACTCCATCCATGCTTTTGTTCCGGCCCTCCGGTCCAGTTTAAGAACCCGTTGTGGCCCTCGAGTCAAAAAGTTTGCCCACCCCTGCCTAAGCTGTACTTTACGGCCCTGTGACTGTTTTTATAAGTGACAATTTGTACTTCTTAAACCCTTTTACCTTTTTCACTCATCGCCCCAACCCCTCTCCCATCTGGTGACTATCAATTTATCTTTATCCATGAGTTAGTTTCTGTTTTGTTTATTTTGCTTTTTAGATTTCATATGTAAAATCGTATGGTATTAGTTTTTCTTTGTCTGACCTATTTCAGTCAGCATAGTATCCTTTAGGTCCATCCATGTAGTTGCAAATGGCAAGATTTCATTCTTTCTTATAGTTGAGTGATACTCCATTCTATTTATGTTCTACATTTTCTTTATCTACTCATCTATTGATGGACACTTAAGTTGCCTCCAGATCTTGGCCACTGTAAATAATGCTGCAATAAACATAGGAATGTATGTATCTTTTTGAATTCGTGTTTTGGATTTCTTCAGATAAATATCCGGAAGTGGAATTGCTGGGTCACATGGTGGTTATATTTTTAATTTTTTGAGGAACCTCAATACTGTTTTTCATAGTGACTGCACCAATGACAACACCAACAATGCATGAAAGTTCCCTTTCCTCCACATCCTTGCCAACAGTGTTTGTTGATTTAATGATGATAGCCATTCTGACAGGTGTAAGGTGATACCTCATTGTAGTTTTAATTTGCATTTCTTTGATGATTAGTGATGCCATGAAGCTTTCCATCTGTTTTCTTCTAAGAGATTTATAGTTTTAGCTTTTATGTAAAGTTTTTAATCCATTTTGAGTTTGTTTTTGCACATGGCATGAGGTAAGGATCTAACTTCATTCCTTTACATGTGGATACACGGTTTCCCCAGCACCCTTTGTTGAAAAAATTGTCTTTTCCTCATTGAATGGTCTTAGTACCCTTGTTGAAAATGATCTGCCATATATGCAACTTGATAAATACTATCTCTTAGAATAATGAATCATAAAACTGTTTTGTACTAATAGCAGAATTAACAAATGAAATAAAATAGAAAGCACAGACCTATGTATTCTAGTGTATAAAAGTGGCATTATACTATGAAGGAGCAGAAAACAATATTTAAAAAACAGAGCTAGAGTAACTGGTTAATTATTTATAAATTAAAGTAACATTTCTCCCACATCAAAATTAACCCCCAAAGGTCTAAAAAGTAATAATAATGTATCTGTACATATCTATGTATGAGACTTTTGATATAAGAATGGGGAGCTACTTTTCTAAGCATAAAAAAGTAGTGGACTCAATCATAAAAATAAAGCAGAACAGATTTAATGATATAAAATTTAAAAACTATTGCCAAAAAACAATTGGCAAACCATAAAAAATTATTGTATCATCTTTGGCAAAATTTTAATATCCTTAATGTACAAAGTGTTAATAATTTGATTAGTAGAATATCCTACTTTTAAAAATAGGCACAAGATACAAAAAAATTGAAAATACAAATGACCAATGTATGAAATAATATTTAAATTCTTAAAAAATGCAACTAAACAGTAAAATACTATTTTTTACCCATTGGAATTTAAAGATAATTTTACAGAGGAAAATAATTGATATACGATTGGTGGCAATATAGACTGGAACTACATTTCTGGATAACACTTAAGTATAAGCACAAAGGTTCTTAAAGTATCTATTTCTAAATGAGTGGTATTTCTAAATGACTTGATCCTGGAACAAAATACTATATTAAGGGAAAAACAACAATAGCAAATCCCAATAAAGTCTGGAGTTTAGTGAATAGCATTGTACCAATGTTATTTCCTTATTATTTTTGGGCAAAGGTACCATGGTTATGTAAGATGTCACAATCAAGGGAAGCTGGGTGAGGGGAATATGTGAACTCTCTACACCATCTCTGCATATTTTCGTAAATCAAAAATCATTGTAGGACAGTGAACAGCATGGTGATGTGAAAGGACCTCCAAGTCTCTCCTCTTGAAGTTACAAGTTGGACAACTCTAATTCTACAGAGGATTCCCTGCTAACAAGCATTGAGACACCTGAATGGGGGCCTATCTGAGCAAATGGCAGAGACAGGACAGGGGGTGAGGGGAAGATAGAGACAGAAGCCATGTGCAGTCTGGTGCCTACTCTGGCCCCAGCAGAGAGCAGAGGCAGTAATTGGGCCTAGGTGGCTGGTACTCATTGAGGCTGGGCCAAGGAGCAGAGTAGCAGTGTAACGGGTTGCAGCTTTCCTTATCCCACCAGCACCAGACAGAGAATTTAGCAGAGTGGGAACCAGCCCACCCCACCCACCTGTGGCCTAATCTGGCCGTAAAACCCTTACTCGGCAGATCACAAAGGAGCTGAAAAAAGCTTTTCAGCTTATGTGGTCTGTGAACAGCATGGTGATGTGATGGTCTGTACCCTTTGTGTCTAAATCCACTTAAGAGAAACAGAGTCCCAGATACATGAACCAGTATGCCCCTGCCCACCTTTCCCCACCCACATCAGCATAGCCTGGTAGAGGCAGCTGGGTCCGCTCAGACTGAGCAGCTCTGGCTGGTGGCTTCTGGCTACAGGAAGGCAGCATCAAGAACATATAGAAGACCCATACCCCACCATTTCCCAATCTATGGGAGTGACAGATACAATGACAGAGGCAACCCAATGTAAAGGGGATGTCCACCTCCTTAAGAAATATGGGGCATTTTTCCTGGCTGAGGTAACACTGCTCCACAGAGATTCCAGAATAAAAATTTGTGCTTTAGCACCACCTACTGGAAAACAAAAGAAAAACCTCTACTTATCAACTTGCAAAACACTGAAGTGGTAATTTTTTTTTCTAAGTTTCCATTCCCACAAATGCTCAGGCAGAGAAGTAATCCACAAAGAACAATGAATAACCAAGTTAACAAAGGAATTTAAAAAAAATCTCCAGAAAATAAAGGTATTGAATACTGTGACTTAAGTCTTAAGTGACAGAGAATTCAAGATTGAGGTTTTAAAAAAAACCCTTAACGAGTACAAGAAAACTCAGAAAAATAATTCAACAAGCTCTAAAATAAAATCAATGGACAAAAAAAGTATTTACCAAAGAGACTAAAACTATGAAAAATAACTAAACAAATTCTGGAGCTAAAGAACTCAATAAATGAGATCAAGAATGAACTAGCGAGCATATGAAATTGAGCAGACCAGATGGAGGAAAGAATTAGTGATATAGAAGACAGAAATTTAGAAATGACCCAGGTGGAATACAAGAGAATCAAGAGTAAAAAATTAAATAAATAAAAAGAAAGAACTCTACAAGAACTATCTGACTCCATTAGATAGAGCAATATAGGAATAATGGATATACCAGAAGAAAAAGAGTGTTAGAAGGGAACTAATAGCCTATTAAATTTTATCAACCAATCTTATCCCAAAATAAATTCAACAAAATGCTAAGAATAAAAGAACCTATTCAAATAAATAATCAACAAAAACTTCACAAATCTATGGAAAGAACCGGATCCTCAAATCCAAAAAGCTAATAGAACACCTAATTATTTAAATCCATATAGGCCTTCTCCAAGGCATAATATATTAAACCTGTCAAAATTAATGACAAAGAAAGAATTCTCAAGGCCAGGGAATAGAAGATGAGAACATATGACGGAAACCCCATTAGATCATCATCAAATTTTCCAGCAGAAACCCTACAAACTAGGAGACTGTGGAATCAAATATTCAAATTATTGAAAGAGAGAAATCACCATCCAGTAATAATATATCCAGTAAAGTAATGCTTTAGATATGAGGGAGAAATAAAGACTTTTCCAGATATACAGAAGCTGAGAGAATTTACCACCACAAGACCTGCCTTATAGGAAATGCTGAGACTTCCAGTCAAGATGGTGGCATAGATAAACATGGTACTCACATCCTCCCACAACCATATCAAAATTACAACTAAACTACAGAACAACTATCATTCAGAACTGCCTAAAATTTAGCTGAGTGGAAGTCCTACAACTAGGGATTTAAAGAAGCCACAACGAGACTGGTAGGAAGGGCAGAGATGCAGAACACCCACGTGTGACAGATAAAAATTAGGAGGGATAACTTGGCTTTAGAGGAGTGAGGGGTATCAGCCCAACAGCAGGCCCCCAGTCCTAGGGTTCCAGTACTGGGAAGAGAAGTTCTCATGATTTCTGGCTGTAAAAACCAGTGGGGGTTGAGGCTAAGAAAGATGGAGTTTGCTGGAGTACCAGGCTATTCTTCTTAAAGGGCCTGCACACAGACTTACTTTGATTCACTCCCTCTGAGCTCCAGCACTGAGGTTGCAGATGAAAAGGCACCAGGGACATCTGCAGAGGAACTGAATTGTTTGGAATCAGGGAGAAAGCGGGGGGGCGGGGGCAGCTTTCTCCCAAACAAAAGTGCTGGCAGGAGGGTGCCATATCTATCACTGTTTACTCTGCCCTGGTGATTCCCTGAGATCCCCACCCCACCAAATTTGAGGTCATAGATAAACATAGAGTTTCTAGAGGCTTTCCATAAGAATAGCCTGTCTTGGCACATGCTTCAGACTTTTACTAAAGTCTCTCAAACAAGCACCACCTGATCTCTATGTACCCTATACCTCTTGCTAAGTGGCCATAGAACTGACAGTGGAGGCAGCCAGCCTTGGTTCACAGCTTGGCCTCTCCCAGGCACCTCCAAGCCCAGCACAGAAGCAGCCATCTACAGACTGCTCTGTACCTCATGCTGGATGGCCCTAGGCAAGGCACAGGTGGTGGCTGACTTTGCACCTTCGGGGAGGCCCCAAAGCCAGTGCACCCAATGAACAACTTCAGGGGAAGATTTGGTGGACGCCAATGCCCTGCTGACACAAGTCCTACTCCATCAGGTTGGCCCCTAGCAGCTCCTCCACTTTACTTGCAGCTAGTCTTTGGAACGGATCAGCCTAGGTAGGAATCAATCTTTCCCGGTGATACCAATAGCAATCAAGGCTCAAATACAACAGGACAGGGCACACAACCCACATAGAGGCACAACTGGAGTGCCCAACTCAGGCGATTGGGGAGGCTGTGCCATTGGGCCCTACAGGACACTTACTATACAAGGGCACTCTATCAAGTCTGGGAGATGTGGCAGCTCTACCTAATACACAGAGACAAGCACAGGGAAGAAGTCAAAATGAGGAGACAAAGAAATAGGTCTCAAATAAAAGAGCCAGATGAATCTCCAGAAAAAGAACTACATGAAATTAAATTACCAGACACAGAGTTGAAAACAATGGTTGTCAGCATGCTCAAGAAACTTAGAACTTCAACAGCATTAAAAAAAAAAAAAAAGGCACAAACCATAAAAAAGAACCAGACAGAAATGAGGGATCCACTAACTGAAATGAAGAATAAATTACAGGAATCAACAGTGGAGTAGATGAAGTTGAGAATCAAATCAGCAATTCGAAATATAAGGAAGCTGAAAATATTCAATCAGAACAGCAAAAAAAGAAAAAGAAAAAAAGAAAAGAAAAGAAAAAAGCATCCAAAACAATGAGGATAGTTGTAAGGAGCCTCTGGGAAACCTTCATGCATACTAACATTTCCATCATGGGGTGTCAGAAGGAGAAGTGAGAGAGCAAGAAATTGAAAACCTATTTGAAAAAACAACAATGGAAAAGTATTCTAACCTGGTGAAGGAAATAGACATACAAGTCCAGGAAGCAGAATCCCAAACGAGACGAACCCAAAAAGGCCCACATCAAGACACATCATAATTAAAATGCTGAAGGTTAAAGACAAAGAATCTTAAAAACATCAAAAAAAAAAAAGAAGATAGTCATCTACAAGGGAGCTCCCATAAGACTGTTAGTTGATTTCTCAACAGAAACTTTGCAGGTCAGAAGGGAGTGGCAAGAAATATTCAAAGTGATGAAATGCAAGGACATACAACCAAGATTACTCTACCCAACAAAGCCATCATTTAGAATTGAAAGACTTACAAAGAGCTTCCCAGACAAGAAAAAGCTAAAGGAGTTCATTACCACCAAACCATATTACAAGAAATGTTAAAGGGTCTTCTTTAAGAAGAAGAGCCTGGCTGGTGTGGCTCAGTGGCTGAGCATCAGCCTATGAACCAGGAGGTCTTGGTTTAATTCAGGTCAGGGCACATGCCTGGGTTGTGGGTTTGAGCCTCAGTAAGGGTGTACAAGCGACAGCCAATCAATGATTCTCTCTTATCATTGATGTTTCGGTCTCCTCCCTCTCCCTTCCTTTCTTAAATCAGTAAAATATATTTTTTAAAAAAGAAAAAAAGATAAAAAATATGAATAATAAACAGACTGGCAATAAATTCACATCTATCAACAATTACTTTAAATGCAAATGGGTTAAAACAAGTGAAAAGGCTAGGGTAGCAATACCTATAACCGATAAAATAGACTTTAAAACAAAGGCTATAGTAAGAGACAAAGTAAAACCCAGTAACTCCACTTTTGGTTATTTATCTGAAGAAACCTGAAACATTAAATTGAAAATACATATACACCCACATGTTTATTGCAGCATTATTTACAACTAGAGGCCCAGTGCACGTAATTCGTGCACAGGTAGGGTCCCTAGGCCTGGTCAGCAATCAGGGCCGATCTGTGGGGTGACCGGTGAGCCAATCGGGGCCCCTGCTTGCATCCACCTTGGCCTGGCACTGCTTGCTCACCTGCTCCACCCGCTCCCATAGTGGCCTATTGGGGGCCAGCAGCACCTCCACTGCCCGGGCTGCGTTGCCAACACCCACCATGTTCCGCACCACCTCCTGGTCGTCAGCACACATCTAACTCCTGGTCAGTGGAATCTGCCTGTGGGGACAATTTGCATATTAGCCTTTTATTATATAGGATGGCTAAGATATGGAAGCAACCTAAGTGTCCATCAAGAAATGAATGGATAAAGAAGTTGTGCATATATACAATGGAATATCATTCAACCATAAAAAAGAATGAAATCTCCAACAACATGGATGGACCTAGAGGGTATTATGCTAAGTGAAATAAATTAGAGAAAGACAAATGCCAATGATGATTTCACTTATATGTGGAATCTAAAAAACAAAATAAACAGGGAGAAACCAAGATGGTGGCATAGGTAAACACCGGAGTTTGCTGCCTCGAACAACCACTTCAAAAATACAACTAAAAGACGGAACAGACATCATCCAGAACCACAGAGAGGCTGGCTGAGTGGAAATTCTACAACTAGAAGGAAAGAGAATATCATACCGAGACTCAGAGGAGGTGCAGTGCTGACGAGAAATACTCAGGTGCAGAGTGCGCGCGGAGCAGGCTGGCGGCGGAGGGCACGGTTGTTGTTTTCAATCAGGAGGGAGTTTCAGTCTCTGAGCTCCAGATCTGGGCGAGTCTCTAGGGGCCCAGACTGA
>NW_006383014.1:697697-699943 GCF_000327345.1 Myotis davidii | reverse complement strand
ACCTAAGTTTATTTCAAATTTTGTGATTGAGTGATGTTTTCTAATTATATCATAGAAAATAATATTAAAAGGACAACTATGGTGAGGGAAGAGATTGGACAATAATCATGCACATACGGATGAGGACAGTGGGTGGGGAGTAAAGGGGGAGGGTGGGGTGGGAACTGGGTGGAGGGGAGTTATGGGGGGGAAAAAGAGGAACAAATGTAATAATCTGAACAATAAAGATTTAATTAATAAAAAAATAAACAAACAAGCAGAACAGAAACAGACTCAGATAACATTTTGACAGTTTCTAGATGGAAGAGGGATTGGGAGGTTGGGTGAAAAAGATGAAGGCATTTTGAAATATAAAATAGTAGTTACAGAATATTCATGAGAAAGTAAAATACTGCATAGGGAATATGGTCAATAATATTGTAATCCTATATAATAATTCTATATAATAAAAGGGTAATATGGAAATTGACCCTAACAGCAGAATGACTGGGAATGACTGGTCACTATGACACACACTGACCACCAGGGGGCAGACGCTCAATGCCGGAGCTGCCCCCTGGTGGTCAGTGCGCTCCCACAGGGGGAGCTCTGCTCAGCCACAAGCCAGGCTGAAGGCTGCAAGCACAGCAGTGGTGGCAGGAGCCTCTCCCACCTCCTCAGCAGCACTAAGGATGTCCGACTGCAGCTTAGGCCTGCTCCCCGCTGGCAAGTGGACATCCCCTGTGGGCTCCCAGCCTGCCAGAGGGATGTCTGACTGCCAGCTTAGGCCCAGTCCCCCCGAGGAGCAGGCCTAAGCCAGCAGGTGGACATCCCCCAAGGGGTCCCAGACTGCGAGAGGGCACAGGCCGGGCTGAAGGAACCCCCCAAATGCACAAATTTTTGTGCACTGGGCCTCTAGTAACTATATATGATGGTAGACATATTGGTGTGATTACTTTGTATGTTATATAAATGTATAATCATGGGATTGTACACCTGAAACTAATATTGTATGTCAACTGTAATTAACCCCCCCGCCCCCCATAAAACCACCCATGGCTCTGTAGAGTCTACAGATGTAAACATTGGGAATCACTGTGTGAAAGTTGCAGTTCTGGGGTTTCTTTGTAAGAATGTCTAAGTAAATTAATCTGCTTAACCTTTATAATATTAGTAAAACAGTTAAGTTTCAAATTCAGACATATATAACGTTTACTAGACCCCCCCCCCCCCATTTTTTTTTCCGTCTAACAGCAAGGGAACTTTCTAAGGAGTAAAAATGTATGAAATGATTGGGAGCCTTGAGGTCAGAGTCAGTTCAAATCTGAGCCTGGCCAGTTATTGGGTAGGTTACATTTAATAAATGATTTAATTGTTTGGAACCTTGATTTCTTCACCTTCAGAAGAAAATAGCAATGGTAGCCTTTGGGCTGTTATGAAGAGAGACAAAACAGCATAAAGGTTAAGAACACAAGCCCTGAAAACAGACTGTTCTGGGTTTGAATTCTGCCTGTGCCATTGGTTAGCTGTGTGACCTTGACCAAGTTTCTGAACCTCTCTGGACCTCTTTCCTTACATATAAAAGGGGGTAGCTTTAGTACCTATCAAATAGGGTAATTGTGAGCATTTAATGAATTTCCTCAGCAGAGGAAAAGGTAAAAGTAGAGAACAGCTGGTATTTAGACAGCTGCTAACATGATCAAAGCTTAAAGTTCACCATGATAAATTTTTTCTAAAAGCTAAAGAAGATAAAATTATTTGTAAAATTGTTCAGTGTTATTAGAGATTTTGCCTTACATGTTTTATAAGAGAATATCTTTCAGTGAGATACAGCAATACATGACTGCCCTTCTCAAGCTAACTATATATTTTATGCATATCCTATGACTAATTTCCTTGAAAACACTGTTAACATGTGTGGCAATGTCAACCCTCACTGATTTTGCAGTAGGTTAGCTTTTGGTTGAACTTTCTGGGCTTTGCTCTTGGGCTACCCTGAATAGTCACATGAAATCTGGTTTTCTGCCATATGAAATCTAAAAAGCACTCAACAAAACACTGTTTCCCCCGTAAGCCAGAAATCATTAATTTCCCACAAATAGAAGGAAAATTCCAATGTTCTCAGGGAATCTTCCCCCGTTAATGTTCCTAATTAACACACACTGTCCTTGGGTCATTGTGTCTGTCACATGACACTGTGAAGACAGTGTCAGCTCCACTCTGCCTGCCTACCTCACAAAGCAGGACGACTGGAAGGCTTGGATACT
>NW_006383014.1:695323-697657 GCF_000327345.1 Myotis davidii | reverse complement strand
GGAAAGAGCCAATGGCACTCCTTGCTTCTGCCACTCCCAGAGCCCACCGCCATGTATATTTTAAAATAATGCTTCTTTGATATCAATGTTTTAAATATTACAATTATCCATTTATAGGACAGAACAAAGTAGTCATTACTTACTCCATGCTCTGTGCCAGCCCTTTTCTTTGCTCAGTGACCAAGGTCACACTTCCTAGCACTCCATTCTGCAGAAAGGAAGCATGACCCCAAGAACAGGGTGACTGTGCAAGGCAAGGACCACAGAAATCGTTATTGGGCACCCGAAAGCCCAAGGCCACACTTGGGAAAAGACTAGCAGTCCTGGCAAAAGGAGAATGATTCTATTGTAACTGTCAACTGATCAGGATTGTGCAGGAGTTGGGGCAGGGTGGCCCTTGCTTTAGAAGACTGTAAGTGGGAGTTAGACTCTCAGTATAAAACAGCTGCAAAGTTATCTGTCCAAATGTTTCTTCTGATAGACAAAGACACTGGAGCCCAGGAGGTGTCTGACGATGGTCATACAGCCCACCAGGGACTGAGCCAGGGCTCCTCTCACTCAGCGGTCCTTTCTCAACATCACATGTTTACATAATACAGATAGCCTCAGACTTGAGCGTCACTCAAAAATACAGCACTGGTTATTCTTCCTTTCCTGAGGAAAACAAATCATGGACCTGCAAATGCATCATTCTTGGCATTCTTTGATATTACACACATTTAAAGAATATATATTGTGATGCCCTGGCCAGTTTGGCTCGCTGGTTATAGCATCAGCCATGGACCGGAGGGTCTCAGGTTTGATTCCGGGTCAAGGGCAAGAACCTTGGTTGCAGGTTTGATCCAGGGCCCCTGGGTCAGGGCGCATGTGGGAGGCAACCAATCAATGTGTCTCTCTCACATTGATGTTCCTCTCCCTCTCCCCCCACCCCCACTTCACTCTCTCTAAAAATCAATGGAAAAAATATCCTCGGGTGAGGCTTAACAAAAAATTAAATTGAAAAATATAGTGACAACACTGTCATTAGAACGTGTTTGGCCTTGCATTAGACACAACTTGTAACTGAGAGTGAAAGGTTAAAATCCATTAAGGAATCATCCATGCATCCTCCTAATTTATCATCTTTGTTCTCATCACACCTAATTCCTCTTCCTTCTCCTGAAGCAATATTTTCTTGTTTCTACCTTTGCCATGTGCTGCTTCCTCTGGCTTGAACCCTTTCTTTTCTAATACACTTAATTCTTTAAATTACCGGGCTTCTCTGTGTAATTTTCCTTTTCCATTTCTGATCCCATGGAGTTTTGCATTTGCTACATTCTAGCATTTAATGGACTTTACTATTTGGATGTGACCCTATCTCTCCCAAGCCCAACAGTCCTCGGCAAAAGTGCTTCTCCCATATTTTTACAGGATTAGATGAGATCAAAGCAAAGGAATGGTGAACACAGAATTCCTTATGATAGCTACGTCCCACAGGAGGAGGCCTACTTTTGATTTGATGGTGAGTTTGTGAGTTCTTATTACATATTTAAAAATAAATGAATAAACAGATCCAGAAACAGAGAAGCATCGATCATACCTCCCGGACTTTCCCACCCCCCAGCACATGGCCTCACCCCCCTACTGTCTGTGTCCAACCAAAGGACTTATATGCATGCATATAAGTCTTACCAATGGACACAGACACCAGGGGCATGAGGTCATGAATGAGAGGGTTGGGGGGCAATGAGGGGATAAGGACACATATGTAATACCTTAATCAATAAAGAAAAAAATTAAATGAGTACCGTTCTCTATTACTAAGTTATAGTAACTCGAAATTACTCACACGAGGGCCATTAGCCTAGTTGGTATCAATGACTCTCCAAAGGTTGCCCTCTGACCTTAAGCCCCGTCAGATGTCTAACGTTGAAATGGGTAACTAACTCCCTGGGCGTGATCTTTACATTGGGACTCATGGTCCCTTAGACATTTATTTCGATTGTTGAGCAGTTAGTTTCTTTCCGTTTTAGCGAACAACACTTATTATCCACCGGAATAAAATAATCCCTAGAGCTGGTTACTAGGTGACATGAATCAAGATTGCTCATTTTGGGTCCCTTTATCACCAACTACCAAAGATCCCGTATAAACTCAGCGCTGAGGTTTGCACGAGCATCCAAGGCGACGATTTAAGAAGTCAGCACTACGCCTCCATCTTACCAGGCGTCCGTGGCTTTCCGAGGAATGGCCTGCGCGCTAACCACCCTGCCCCGCTACGACCCGGGGTCCAACCCCAGGCTCCGCGGCTGAGAGCCTCCAGCTCCGCGGCGGAAGGCGGCGGCGCGCCCGGCC
>NW_006383014.1:685795-695210 GCF_000327345.1 Myotis davidii | reverse complement strand
CGGGGAGCGCCGGGAGGCGGGGCCGCCTGGTTTCCGCCCCCAGAGGTCCGGTGGCTGTTGGAGAGTCACAGTCGCGCCTTCGCCGAGTCTGGACGCCGGGGCCGCCTCCGCGTTTCCCGCAGCACCATGGCTTTCGTAACCAGGCAGTTTGTGCGCAGTGTGTCCTCTTCGTCCACGGCCTCAGCCACGGCGAAGAAGATCGTCATCAAGCACGTGGCGGTCATCGGCGGTGGGCTGATGGGCGCCGGCATCGCCCAGGTGAGCCGCCCCCAGGCAGCGCACCCCCCTCCTTTGCTGCCCACCTGAGCTGAGAGCGCTGGCGGGCCGCGACTCGGCCGGGTGATCCGCGGAGAGGCCGGGGTCCGCGGGAGACCCGAGAATTGCCACCAGGCTCCTCCCCGGTGTGGTTGAAACGTCTTGTGGCTCTTGCCTCTGGGCCTGTGAGTGGTCATTCCCCAAAGATACAGTGTCTTGGGCCCGAGCCTCAGTTTCCTCGTCTCTAAATTCCACCCGAAGAGGGCTGGGTGGAGCGTGCTAGCGAATGCACTTGGAACTGGCTCCTGCAGAGAGAAGATAGTGTTGTGTGTGCCCAAGGTTGAGACATAACTTGCTTGCTTGCTGCTTGGCTTACACCCGAATTGCTTCCAGAGACCTGCAACTTTGTAGAATTATACGGTCTTTGTAAGAGCCGTTTTCTGCTCTCCTAAAGGATCTCCTTTCAACCTCCCGTGTGTTTCTTTTGCTTGCTGGGTTACAAAGAATAATAATAATCATCACTTTTGTAGCACTTTGTAAAGTTACCTAGTAAGAGCTTGGGAGGCCCTGTTAGTCCACCAAATGTCATGCAAGGCAACTTTGACCTTTGACCTCGTGCCCTCTGTGCTGAGAACTGCAAGTTTTAGGGGCCTGGAGAAAGTGGGAGGAGAAGACAAAGGGGATGAGGGCCTCCAGTCTCAATGTCCATCTTCAAGACTGCCATGTTCCAGCCTAACTGTGGCTCAAGGTCAGTTGTGCAATTGATTACCTGGATACTGATATTTGCTGCAGCTCCCCCCCTCCTCCCTGCCCCCTGCCCTCCCGTAAATTCCTATTCATATTGGAGAACCTTGATTCCCATGTCTTAGTTGATTATATTCTTATCATTCAGCCCTTTGCACCTTATATTGTTGAAGCGGAGACCATTATCTAATTTTTCTTAGTGGAGTACTCAAATGCAGTGGTTACAGTCATGAAAGAGTTTGTTTTTCAGTGTCCTTCCAGTCAAGTCCACATTTCCATGCTTGCTCTTTAAAAATCATTGACTATTAATTATTATGTATCTCAGTTTTCTCTCCCTGCAAAGTTTTTGTAACATATTAATTTGATTGCATTGTCTCCTAAAATCTGTATTTCATTAACATTTTATCCTTCTAACTTCTTACAGTTTTCCATTTCTCTCTTCCAAGATAATGTGTTTGGACATACATTTCCCTTTTTATTGTGTGGATGCCTTGGCTGCTAGGTATGGTGTCCCCTTAATCTGTGATCTACATGAGTTGTGAGGAGTAAGTCCCTTTAACCTAAATGGTACAAATATCATACTATATTATAGGATATTCAAGCTTGAGCACACTTGTATTCCCTTGCTCCACCAAAAATCTCCCACAGCTGTGAGAGTGAGATTTGTTGTGGGAAGATATAAAATAATGTATTTGTTTAAAAACAAGATATTAGGGTCTTAAGCCTACCATCTGTCTATATTTTAAAAGCCTAAGTGACCATTACGACCAGTTGATCTCTCAACTGGTCACTATGAGGATGCACTGACCACCAAGGGCAGACGCTCAACACAGGAGCTGCCCCCTGGTGGTCAGGGCACTCCCACAGCTAACCTCCCTCAGCCAGCCAACCTCCCCCGTCCCTCCCTTCCGGCTGGCTGGCCCCGATTGGCCCCAGTGGGGACTGGGCAACAAAGCCCCCGATTGGCCCCAATTGCCGGCCAGACCAGGGTACCCGACCCATGCACGAATTTGTGCACTGGGCCTCTAATACCAATATAGGAAACGCATCCAGAAACTGTTGTTAATGGTGACTTGAAGACATCAGTGGAAGAGGATTAGAAACTAAGTAGAAAGCATTGTTTCAGGTTGCTCAGCTCTTAGAATGCTGTATCCATTATTGTCCAGAAAAGGGTGTTATGCTGCACAATCATGCCCAGAGGTAGCACCTAAAATTATGAATATAGTATTGGAGCTTTCATCTCAGAAAGTGGGGGAGGAGGTTGACATTGATGGGAACACAGACTTGAATAGTTGGATCAGGGGAGTGAGTGCGTTTTGAAATTTAAGGAGGGTAGGGGGGAGAGCTGTTTATCCCACAGGTTGGAAATACAATGGACTCTCATTCCAAAAGTTGAAATAGTGGACAGCCTTAAGGGTAAGGAGTTCCGTTCTTACAGAACTAGTTTTACAAGAGCCTCAGTCACTTTAGATGAAGGCTCTAATCCTGTGGCGGGGAACCACGCTTGCCTGCAGAACATCTCTGCTACTCTCAGCCAGTAGGTTGGTTGGTTTCAGCAGTTTAGCTGATCCATTTTGCACTCCACCTTCAGGCTTGCAGTTCTAAGCAGTATTGCTTCATTCTTCATGCTCCTTGACCTACAGCTTTTAGTACAGGGTGAATCTATTCTGCTTATTAAGTGCCACAGAAAAGTAGTCGATGTGTTTGACTGGAGATTGGCTCCAGTTCAGTATGGGAAATTGGATGGCCTATATGCTGGCTCTGCCTCACGTTGGCTGTCTTAACATGGGAAAGTTACTTAACCTCTGTGCTTACTAATCTCTAAACTAGGACTAATACTAGCACTAGCCCAGGGGTGGGCAAACTTTTTGACTCGAGGGCCACAATGGGTTCTTAAACTGGACCGGAGGGCCGGAACAAAAGCATGGATGGAGTG
Organism: Myotis davidii; assembly: GCF_000327345.1. Taxonomy (NCBI): domain Eukaryota; kingdom Metazoa; phylum Chordata; class Mammalia; order Chiroptera; family Vespertilionidae; genus Myotis; species Myotis davidii. The sequence continues at coordinate 692,275 of NW_006383014.1, read as the reverse complement.
TTTGTGCAAACTAATATAAATTCAAAGTAAACATCATTTCATAAAGGGGTACGGTCTTTTTTTTCAATAGTTTTACTCATTTCAAACGGGCCGGATCCGGCCCGCAGGCCGTAGTTTGCCCACGGCTGCACTAGCCTCATAGGAGAATCTAGAGGATTGAATGAATTAGCACAAGTCGGGCACTTAGCACAGTGCCTGGCACCTAGTAAGAGCTCACAAAAGCTTAGCTGCCTTTATGATTATTATCTTCATTGCTTGTCCTTTAGTCCTTCTCCCCTCATATCATCTCAGGTCGTTGCTGCTAAGATAGGCCTGTAATGTTTAGATGGAGAATATTGGTTGTGAATCTGTTGCATCTCACTTAATCTTGATGGCAAATGCCAGTTGTCCAGGGACCTCTGAAAAGAGGGAAGGCACTTTTGGTCCTCTCCTATTGTATTGTTAATCCTCATACAGCTTTTTTTTTCTTTTTAATTCTCACCTAAGGATATGCTTAGAGAGAGAGAGAGAGACACCAATGTGTGAGGGGATGACGTTGAATGATTCTCTCTCATCATCGATGTTTCTGTCTCTCCCTCTCCCTTCCTCTCTAAAATCAATAAAAAAACAAACAAGAAAACACAAGCACAAACTAGCATTTAAAGTAGGCTATTAAATCACATTGAGCTTCACTCTCTTGAACTCTTTCTGAAGTAGCTTTAATTTTAATCAAGGTGTAGTTCTGTTTACAATCTTTTTTGTTTCCTTTTTATTGAATTCATTGGGGTGATGCTGGTTAACAAAATTACACAGGTTTCAGGTGCACAGTTCTATAACATCATCTGTACAATGTATTGTGTGTTCACCACCCCTAGTCAAGTCTCCGTTCACCATTTATCCCTTCTATAACCTCCTCCACCTCCCCATCACCCTTCGCTCCAGCAATCACCACACTGTTGTCTGTGTCCATAATATTTTTTTATTTATCATTTTTGCTATATTCCAGTTTATGCTGAGTAGCATGGAAAAAATTAAACAGATTTTTGTGGGAGCCTGACACATTTCTTGAACAGTTAAGCAATTTAAGACAAGTGAGGTCTGTGCTTAATTACAATTGATCAGTGCACAGGTCATTTGTACATATGTATTCTCCAAGGGTGTCTACTTTGCCTGTCATTTGGTTTGTTTGTTTTAAATTTTAAAAATTTGCCTAGGCTGCAGGTTAATATTTAAGTCAGGCTAACTTGTTTTTGCCCGTTATACACTTCTGACTTGGTTCTGATTGCCAATTTGTCTTCAGCTGGATACTGGGGCTGGCAAAGCTTACAGCATCAAATGACCCTTGAGTGCGGATCAGGTTGTTTTTTGCTTTATAAAGGAGGGGGGAAAAAAGGGAAGAAAGGTACTAGCTGTGCTTTCCTTCAGTTTATAGAATGAGTTCTTTATAAGGTTTTCTTGTGCATTGCCTTTTTTCATATAGGGAGCCCAGAGAGCGTGTAGCTTTCATTAAGTCACTGGTAAGGAGTCAGTGAGTTCCCTGGGCATGGAATTCCTGAGGCTGGATTTCTCAAGGCCTCAGTACAAACTTCCTTTTAGTGCTCACACTCCTTAGAGGAGGTGAGAAAGTTTGCAAAGTCTTGAAGGGGGTTGGATCTAGGTTCTTCTCACCCAAAACTTTTCTTTCTTTTTTTTTTTTTTGATCCCTCTTAAAAAGCAAAAAGTGCACATTTCTTCTGCGGAGAGCTCCTTAGGCTGTTAAACAAAAGAAGGGAGAGGGGAACATTCTCAGTTACAGAGGAACATTTTCCTGACATTTGTGATGCTTGATGAGGACTCAGATGGACCCAAAAGCTGCTCCCAACCACTGAATTTGTTCACGTTCTCTTCTCTGCCCCAGCTCTGAATTTTCTGATGCTAAATAGAAGAGGGATCAGAGTTGTTCTGTATTTTGTCTGTCTTGCAGTGAGTTCATCTCTGTTGAAATTTGCTTGAAAACAGTGCAGTGGCCTGGAAGAGGTTTTGGGATCACAGGAGACTGACACAATCTCTTCTTTTGAATGTTCTTATGGAGGGAATATTTTTATTCCCAGGTGTTAACTTCTTCTCAAGGGTATGGGATATGTTTGTCATGACATTCTTCCCTCACTTCCTGTATTGTTGCTCACATCTTCATTGGGCTGTTCTCTGCTTTTTGTGACATACTGGGACAGTAAACCAGCTCCTATCAGCATCTTAGTTCTTGGACTTGGGGAGGGGCTGACCAGCATAGAAAGAATGCTGCGGAATACCTTTGGACATTGTAGAGCAGAACTGACACCTCTGTCAGGTTTGGGGTATCCTCTGCCATGTGCTAGATCCAGCCTCACTTTTACTTGTCCCCTGCTTGAGTTTCTAATGACCTTTCCTCCCCCTTCTCTCCTCTCCCCATATCTGCCTTAGGCACACCCCTCACTGCCCAGCTCTCCTGGAAGATAATGCTGCTGCTCTCTGTTCTGTGTCTCCTTGGGTTATGCTAATGATGCGGTGGGATAGCTGCTGGTGAGTGGTGGTCCAGTGCTTGAAACTGAGCAGGCTGTGAGGTGCCTGCTGGAGTATGGATCCCAGCCCTTCCTCTTCTGGCTGTGGGAACCTTGGGCAAGTCATTTCACCCCCCTCTGCCTCTATCCCTTACCTGGGAATTCATATACTTGCTTTCACAATGTGATGACAGTTAAATGAGCTAAGTGCTCAGAGTCATACTAGTGTGTTCAATGGTAATTGTTCAATAAGTGCTTTTATATAGCTCCCTCAGATCTAATCTGGTGTTGACTTTTCTTATTTTAGATTCTTTTAACTATCTTGGAAGGTATTTGATAAGAAGATATGGGGAGAGCCAGCAATTTTAAAGGTTTTTAAGACTATGTGGATTGTCGAGAAAAAATCTTAGTGCTCCATATAGACATTTTGGGGTATTACAGTGACTTCATAAAAGCATTTACAACAGAGCCTGGAACTTTAAAAATTCTACAAATGTAACACTTTATTCCATTCAAAGTAATGTGACCATTATAATAACCACTCCTGCAGAGATGGTATTGGGGTCAAGGGTCAGAGGCAGAGCTGGGGCTGGGACTCTGGTCTCTCAACTCCTGTTCTGCTGGCCAGAGATCCCAGAGGCTGAGATCACCACAGCTGTGCCTGCACCTCTGGCCTCTGCTGTCTTATGGGGAGATGTGGCCTCTGTGGACAAGGGGATCCTTCATGGCTATCTGGAATCAACAGATACCAGCTAGACTCGAAGTTAGGTCATCTCCATTTGGATGCTCTGCTGCCATCTTTCTTCCAGTAGACTCCAAGTCAGTTACCAAAACTCAATTCTTCATGTTCCCTCTAACTTCTCCAGAGAGTATCCTCTTACCAGTACCATTGCTGTTCTTCCAGCCACAGGCACTCTGAAGATAGGGTCGTGGTCAGATAGGGTTGAGCGTTGACGTATGACCCACACTGAAAAAGATTGTGAGGCTCTCCATGAAGAGGGTCTCCCCTGGGCTCTCCTTTGTGAATTCTCGACCAGGCATTGTTACCTGGATTCTTGTGGGAGCCCCTTATTAGTCCTTTCACTAAAACTCCACTCATCCTAACAAACATTGCATATTAATCTTCTTAGAGAGCAGTTTGTAGTCACAGCTCTCTTCTCTACCCAGAAAGTTTCCATCATGGCAGCATCTTTCAGATATTCTTAAATATAACTAAGACTTGATTGATGCCATCAACATGTCCTGTTATCCTTTTTTTCCAGAATTTTTGGGAGAGTCCTGGAAGAAAAGTTATTTTCTCTACTTTACCAAGCCCAGATGCTTATTGAATTTTTTGAAAAAGTATGTATTTAGCCCGGGCTGGTTTGGCTTAGTGGTTGGAGCGTTGGCCCGTGCACTGAAGGGTCATAGGTTCAATTCCTAGTCAAGGACACGTTCCTGAGTTGCAGATCCCCAGTCCGGTCAGTCAAGGCACATTATTTTGGCTTTTTAGAAATACTTTTTGAAATATAAAAATCTAAGTTTTTATAAATAGGCCAGCCAATGAATTCAACTGTTTTAAGAATAAGCTAGCTGGCTCTAGTGGTAAGTGGTGGTTGAAAGTCTCAACAGAATGCCTTTTTCTGATTGTTCAAGTTGGTGAAGATAACTCGTGATGATGGCAGAGTTCATGGTATTACACAGACAGGGATAATTATAAACCCAGAATTGCCAGCTCTGAGAGATGTAACTGATTTATGGCTTCTCTCCCTAGATTAAATCATGAGAACCCAAAGCCAGGCCTGTTGGCAAGGCACAGGAGCCTCGGGCACAGTCAGCGTGGGCAGCACTGATTACATGTACTTATTCTGGGGATCAGGAGGCAGTTGGAACTCCACTGTTCTTACAAATTCACCATTCAGCCTGGCCCGCATGGCTCAGTGGTTCAGCGTTGAACTATGACCCAGGAGGTCACGGTTTGATTCCCAATCAGAGTACATGCCTCGGTTGTAGGCTTCATCCCCAGTGTGGGACATGCAGGAGACAGCCAATCAATGATTCTCTGATGTCATTGATGTTTCTGTCTTTATCACCCTCTCCCTTACTCTCTGAAATCAATAAAAAAATATATTTTTAAAAATTCACCATTCAAGCTATGCTTCAGAGAAGCTGCTTCCAATGTGGTGATATGTTTGCTTCTGCTGGGCGTGTTTACTTGGCCCTGTGGCTAGAGTACTCTGGCTTTGACAAGTGTGCTATTCACTGGGTCTATTTTTACAACTCTGAAGCACCCTTGTCTAAAAATATTTCTCTCTGGCTAAGCATGTCTTCCACCGAGGCTAGAGAAGTCATGGAGCTGAGGACATAACCTTCAAATAAAATTGTTTCCATTGCAGGATTGCTTGTCCTTGAGGACTTACAGTGTATAGGTCACTATCATAGAGAACAAGAGTTCTCAATGGATTGATTTAAATCATGGTCACTCAAAGTGTCAGCAAGAGTCTTCCTTGCTTATTGTAAAAATAACATGTTTATGGGACCAGGAAAAGAGTCCTGTTAACTTTTTGTGGCCCTCTCTTCCACTGCCTTCTCATTCTCGGAAAGTTGGAATAAATCAGGTGGTACTGTTGTGTAATTCAGGAATGAGTACAGAATCCTTGCATCCAGGACACATGAAATTCATTCCTAAATAAGAACCCTCAAGAAAATAATTATTTCACATTGAGAGGGGAGGCCCTCAGTTACCCTGATGAAAACAGCCCTGGATCGTCAAAAGATCTAGTCTCACGTTGGCTTTTCCACCAGATACATTTGTTGTCACCATTTCCTGAGGGCCTATCACTGCCAGGCGTGGTCTAGGTACTCAGCAGACCAAGATGAATGACATTTAGTCAGGAGCCTGAAGTAAAAGAGTAGGGGAGATGGCACTTAAGCAAGCGATCATACGCATTATGATGGGTGCAGTGGTAAGGTTATGTGGGGTATTATAGGAGCATGAGGCACACAGAGCCTGGGCTGAGAGGATCTTGGAGTAAGGAAGCTTAGTATCTAGGGGTGATACTCAGGCATATTTAATGAGGTAAAGTTGAGGAGAAGGTGTAGACAGTGCAAAGACCTGGAGGTGAGAGGCATAGCAGATGCAGGGGGAGCTACAGGCCTTGTGGTGGTGGAGTGCCAGGCAACAGTGAATACTGCATCTGGAGAGGAGGAGGATCCCCATCCTGGAGGGCCTTGCACGTCAGGTGTAGGAACTTAAGTTTTATTCTGTGGTCACAGGGAGCCTATGAAGAGTTTGATGGAGTAAGCAATCTAGACAGAACTATCTTTTACAGAATTACATTTAGGTGGCACACTAGTGCCTGCATGTGATCTTAGGTTAATAATTTTTCTGCCTTAGTTTATGATTTTTTTTCCTTAGTAAAATGAAGGTATTGTGTTAAATCAGATCAGTGGTCTTTGTTTTTTGATTGTGGTAAAAATACATACATAATATAAAATTTATCATTGTAACCATTTAAAAATATACAGTTCAGTGGCATTTAGGTATATGCACGTTCTTGGAAAGCCATCATGATCATCCATCTCCAGAACACTCTTCATTTTGCAAAACCAAAACTCCATACCCTTTAAACAACTCCCTATCTCTCCTCTCCCCAGTCCCTGGCAAACACTGCTTCACCTCTGTCTCTATGAATTTGTCTCTTCTGAGTACTTCACGTAAGTGGAATCATACAGTATTTTCTGACTGACCTATTTCATCTAATTTAATATCCTAACAGTTCATCTGTGTTGTAGCATGTAGCAATAATTTCCTTCCTTTTTAAAAATCTACACTAATAAAAGAGAAAAATGGTAATTGGTGTACGACGCTACCCTTTTCATTGGCTAATCAGGGCTATATGCAAATTAAGTGCCAACTCAGATGGCAGTTAACTGACAACAAAGATGGAGGTTAATTTGCATATGTAGGCACAATGCAGGGAGGCGAAAGGGAAAGCAGGAAGAA
>NW_006383014.1:670128-685092 GCF_000327345.1 Myotis davidii | reverse complement strand
TGGATGGGGGGAAAGGAGGGTCCCCTGCCCAGGCCTGACGCCTATCAGAGGCGTCAGGCCTGGGCAAGGGGCCGATCCTGCAATTGGAGCGTGATGGAGGTCAACGCCTGAGAGCTCCCAGTATGTGAGAGGGGGCAGGCTGGGCTGAGGGACACTCCCCCCCACACACACACACCCAGTGCACGAATTTCGTGCACCGGGCCCCTAGTTTAGATATAATTTAGATATAATTGTCAATATAACATATTAGTTACAGGTGTTCAACATAATGATTCCATATTTGTATATATTGAGACGTGATCATCATCATAAGTCTAGTTAATATCTGTCACCGTATGTAGTTATAATTTTTTTCTTGTGATGAAATCTTTTGAAATCTACTTTCTTAGCAACTTTCAAATATACAATATAGTATTATTAACTATATAGCTGGGAGTTTGTACTTTTTAACCCTTTTCGTTGCCCACTCTGTTGTCTCTGGCATCCACCAGTCTGTTCTCTATATCCATGAGCTCAGTTTGTTTTAGATTCCACATATAAGTGCGATCTTACGGTATTTGTCTTTCTTTATCTGACTTATTTCATTTGGTATAAATGAAGCTGTCAAGGTCCATCAGTGTTACAATGGCAAGATTTATTCCTCTTTTATGTCTGAAAATATTCCTCTGTGTGTGTGTGTGTGTGTTGGTGTACACATACATATACACCACATTTCATTTATCCATTCATCCGTCAATGGACATTGAGGTTGCTTCCATAGCTTCTATAGCTTTGGTATTGTAAATGGTGCTGCAATGAACAGAGAGATACATGTATCTTTGTGAGTTAGTGCTCTCATTTTTTTTTTTTAAGTAGAATTGCTGGATCATGTAGTAGTTCTATTTTTAATTCTTTGAGAAACTGTCATACTGTTTTTCGTGGTAGCTACACCAATCTGCATTCCTTTCACCAGTGCATAAGGGTTCTCGTTTCTCCACATCCTCTTCAACACTTATTTTGTGACTCTTTTTTTTTAAGGTGCTGTCTCATTGTTGTTTAGATTTGCATTTCCCCAATGATTAGTGATATTGAGCACCTTTTCTTGTACCTCTTGGCCACCTGTATGTCTTACTTGGAAAAATAACTATTTAGTTCCTCTGCCCATTTTTAAATTAGATTTATTTATTTACTTATTCTTGCTGTTGAGTTGTATGAGTGCTTTTTATGTCTTGGATATTAACCTCTTATCAGATATATGATTTGCAAATATTCAGTATGTTACCTTTTCATTTTGTTGATGGTTTCCTTGGCTGTGCAGAAGTGTTATAGTTTGATACAATTCCACTTGTTTATTTTAGTTTTTGTTGCCTTTGCTTTTGGTGTCAAATCCAAAAAATCATCACTAATACCTATGTCCAGGAGCTTGTCTCCTATGTTTATTTTTAGGAGTTTAGTGACTTCATGTCTTATATTCAAATTTTTGATCCAATTTGCGTTAACTTTTGTATACGATGTAATATAGTGGTCCACTTGCATTCTATTGTATGTGACTGTCTAGCTTCCTGGACACCATTTGTTGAAGAGACTGTTCTTTCCCCATTGTATATTCTTGGCTGCTTTATCATAAATTAATTGACCATATATGTGTGGGTTTATTTTTGGGCTCTATATCTGTTCCATTGAGCTTTGTCTTTGTTTTTCTGCCAGTAGCATACTGTTTTGATTACTATAGTTTTGTAATATAGTTTGAAATCAGGGCACATGATGTCTCCAGCTTTGTTCTTTCTCAAGATTGCTTTGGCTCTTTGAGGTCTTTCATGGTTCCATCCAAATTTTAGGATTGTTTGTTCTATTTCTGTAAAAAATTATATTGGAATTTTTATAGGGATTGCTTGAACCTGTCAATTACTTTGGGTAGTATGGATATTTTAACAGTATTAATTTTTTCAGTCCATGAGAATATCTTTCCACTTATTTGTGTCATCTTCAGTTTCTCTCACCAATGTCTTATAGTTTTCGTATAAGATGTTTTATAGTGTAAGTCTAGTTAATATCTGTCACTATATGTAGTTATAATTTTTTATAATTTTACCTCCTTGGTTAAGTTTATTCCTAGGCATTTTATTCTTTTTGATGTAATTATAAGTAGAATTGTTTTCATAGTTTCTCTTCCTGCTAGTTTGTTATTAGTATACTAATACTAATTTCCAGTGCATGAAATTTATGGTGGGGGTGAGGGGAGCAGTCCCTCAGCATGGCCTGCACCCTCTTCATTCTGGGACCCCTCGGGGGATGTCCACAGGGATTGGGCCTAAACCAGCAGTCGGACATGCCTATAGCAATCTGGGACTGCTAGCTCCTAACTGCTCGCCTGCCTGCCTGCCTGATTGCCCCTAACCACCTCTGCCTGCCCAATCGCCCCTAACCACCTCTGCCTCAGACCCCCACCTGGGACCCAGGATTCCCTCCTCCGGTCAGCTGCAGGCACCTGGGACCCGGGCTTCCCTCCCTCTGGCTGGCCACAGGCACCCAGGATCCAGGCCGGCTTCGCCCAGGCCAGCTGTAGATGCCCGGGACCGTGGGGCAGGCAGCTTTTCTCTGTCTCCGGGGCCGAAGGCGCTGGTGCCCAGGACCGCGGGGGAGGAGGGGGGGGCAGCTTTTTTCCACCCCCCAGGCAGCAGGCTTTTCTCCGTCTCCCAGGCCACAGACGCTGGTGCCTATGACCGCAGGCCAGGCAGCTTTGCCCGGGCCTGGCTTTGTCAGGAAGGACGTCCAGAAGATCGTTCAGAAGACGTCCGGTCTAATTAGCATACTATCCTTTTATAGTATAGATTAGAAATTTTTGGTATCCTGAAATTTTATATTTTTTCTTCCTTTTATTAAAACATATTTTTTTTTATTGATTTTAGAGAGAAAGGAAGGGAGAGGAAGAGAGAGAAACATCAATGATGAAAGAGAATCATTGATCAGATGCCTCCAATGAGAATTGAGCCCACAACCTGAGTATGTGCCCGGACCGGGAATCGAACCTCTTGGTGCATGGGTCAGTGCTGAACTACTGAGCCGTGCTGATTGGACTCTTTCTTCCTTTTTTAGGGTATAATATTCCATTGGAATGTTTTTCATGCAATGATATTTCATTGCATGTATACACCACATTTTATTTAGCCATTCATCACTGATGGATACTTGGGTTGCTTCTGCCTTTGGTGTTGTGAATAATGCTGCTATGATCATGGGTGTACAAATACCTATCAGAGGGGCCTTACTTTTCATTCTTTTGGGTATATACCCAGAAGTGGGATTTATGAATCCTATGGTAATTTTTTAAATTATTTGAGGAATTGCTATACTGTATTCCATCATGGCTGCACCATTTTATATTTCTATCAACAGTGCACAAGGGTTTCAATTTTTCCACATCCTTGCCAACACTTATTTCTTATTTTTTTATAATAGCCATCCTAGTGGGTGTGAATAGATCAGAGGTTTTTATACTATGCTCTAATGGACTTTAAGGATTCCATGAATTTCCTTGGTGATTTCCAAACTCCCCTTCCCTGATCTCTGTTTTACATGTTGTTTTCTGTTTGCATTCCTATGAAGAGGATTTTCTGGCTAAAAAAGTTTGGAAAGCCACCACACTGAATGATCTCTAGGGTATCTTCCTGCTGGAAAAGTCGATGGTTTTGATGATCTGTAACTAATAAACCAAAATAACAGAGACTTTTGTACCTTCCCCCTCCCCCCACTTCATAATTGTCCAAAGACTTTGGTTATTAACTTTTTTTCTTTCCTTTCAAACTAATAATATGGTTTTTCATCAATCTAAAATAACTTGAAGGTATGTAAAATTTGTTACAGTTTCGAGCAATAAAACAAGTCATGATTCCTTAAGAACTTACTCCTAAAATAATTTACACATTGAGTTTTTAAAAAATAGGTCTATTATTCATGTATTCTTTTCATGAATATTAAGTGTCTCCCATGTGCTAGACACTGGGCTGGGTGACAGGTAAAATGTGATTGCTGCTCCTGAGGAGCTCACTGTTCAGAGAAAGAAGTATAAATATGAACAACCGACTGCAATAAAGGCACAGGTTGCCTACCTGTCATATCTGGGATGTTAGATGGTACAGATGAAAGTTTTGGTGGTTTAAAACCTTAAGGTAAGGCTTTTAAACACTTATGACATATAGTAATGAAAAGGGGACATTAAAAAGTATATGTAACCTGGCCGGCGTGGCTCAGAGTTTGAGTATCAACCTATGAACCATGGGTTGATTCCTGGTCAGGGCACATGCCTGGGGTGTGGGCTCAGTCCCCAGTAGAGGGCATGCAGGAGACAGCCAGCCAATGATTCTCTTTCATCATTGATGTTTCTATCTCGCTGCCTCTCCCTTCCTCTCTGAAATCAATAAAAATATATTTTTTAAAAAGCATATGTAAAAAAAGACATGTATATATTGTACTATATATATGTATATGACGTTTATATTTACTGGAAATTCTGGTGGGCTGCAGGTCATGGTGTGCCAGAACCACAGTACATTGGTGTTTGTGGCAACAGCAACTTCAGACTCTGAAGTGGATGATGCAGCAGCTGTTTTAGAAAGGTCTCCAGGTATTATCTTGAGTTCATCATCAAAAGTTGATGTTGGTAAACTTTTCCATCTTTCCTCCTTAATACCTGGAATTTCTCCTACATACTGGTTGGTTAGTGACCTCTTTGCTGTGATTTTTTTTTAAATCCTCACTGGAGGATATTTTTTTCCACTGATTTTCTAGAGAGAGTGAAGGGAGGGAGGAGGGGGAGAGAGAAACATTGTCGTGAAAGAGACACATCGATTGGTTGCCTCCTACTCGCACCGACTGGGCCAGTGATTGAACCTGCAACCGAAGCACTTGCCCTTGACCAGGAATCGAACCCATGTGCCTTGGGTCCGTGGGCCAACGCTCTAACCACTGAGAAAACCGGCCAGGGCAGATTGTGGGATTTTTCTTAAAATAGCTTTTGTGTTACCATCCTAGGGGTTGGGCCACCATTATTACACAATTGAGTGGCCTTTGGTGGCCCACACCAGCTTCACACTCTGTTACTTATTTTCTTTCAGTATTTGAAGTCCTGTAAGAGAGATCTGCTATATCTGTAAATCAGTGGAAGCACAAGAGGAAGTGACCGCCTCTCCCGGAGGTTAAGAGAGGTTTCACTGAGGCAGAGATAGCCTGCGTTGGCGTATGAAGGATGAGTTGGAGTTCCCCAGGCAGCTCCTGGTGGTGGGAGTCGCTTAGGCAGGGGCCCGGAGCCATGAACTAGCAGGGAAGGGGAAGCCTGGTGTGGCTGGAGAAGAGTACAGGCTCAGGTTACCACTCTGCAGCGTTAGGTAGTTAGTAGTTATTTATTAGACAACCATCATGTGCAAGGCATGTGATACATATTAGGGGCTATAAAGACCAAATCAATTTCTGCCATTGCAGGATTTTAAATCTAAGAGCAGAGATTGTTACACAAAGATCCAAATGACCCAGTTTACTTTGGTATAAAGTAGCATAATAAGAGCAATAAAAATCTAGCTCTGAAGTTTCAAAAAGAGGAAAGAGTACATTCATTGGGGGGAAAGGCTTCATTGGAGCGTGTAGCGTTTGAAATGGGCCTTGAATAATGAATAGAGTTTCTTTGGACAGTAAGGGTGAAATTAAAGGAAATGTTTTTGTTCAGTCAGGTTATGCCCCTTAGAAAAGTGGTACCATTAATGAAGGTCAAGAAGAACTGGTTTCAGGATCGAGATGATGACTGTAGCTTAGGACAGAAGATGCTGGTTTCAGTATAGTTGGAATTATGAGGATGATTCCAGAAGGAAAAGATATAGAGACAGATGAAAAGAATATTGAAAGCAGAAACTTAAAAGATACCTCTGTGTAGAGGCTGAGAGGATTAAGAAAAGTCACTTAATATATCTCAAATGAATAGACAGAGATAAGAAATAGAGATAAGAAATGGAAGAGCTTTTCAGAAAAGAGGCCCTAGTTGGCAGTGTGCAGGCTGCACAAGGTGGAGCCAAAAACAGGCATTGGCTTTAGCAATCAGAAGATCATCGATAAGTACCTGTGATCTCATCCAACGATGGTGGTGGAGGAACCACGTTGCTAGAGTTTGTGAATTGCATGACTCAGGAGAGAGTGGAGCACCTGATGTAGTGAGGAGCGCATCAGGTAGCAAGCATTGTGCACCTTCCATGTGCCCAGACTGGTCTGAGCACTTCAATCCTCACAACAAACCTGTGAGATGGGATCAGGAAACTATATAGAGAGGCTGCATCATTTGCTCAAGGTCATGTAGTAAGTGGCTAAGCCCTGGGTTAAGCCTAGGAAGTCTGGTTCTGGAACTTGTGCTCCACACCCTGTGCCACTCTGGAACTGAAGGACTTTGGTCAGAAAGCAAGGCCAGCTTCAGGTGGCTAAGGATGTTTGTGCTCACCCCACCCCTCACCCCCGCCTGCTCCTTTTTTCTTACTTTCTTTTTTAAATGAAGAGCGATCCAAGCCTGTTTGTGAAAGTGATACGTCATAGGAGGGAAAACCGGAAAGTGGAAACCAGAAAGAGAACAAGTCTTGGGATCAGAAAGGTGTAAGCTCAAAAACAAAATAAAATAATTATTTTAGGAGGCTATACCTGGATCCAGTGGTAGGCCTCAGGTTCTCGCAGGAGGAAGGGGACTGCCTGGAATAAAAATAACCAGCTGAAGTGCCTCAGACTGTTCCCTTAGACCCAGCCATGCTTTTTGGGGTCAGGAACAGCTAGCATGGGAGGGCTCTGGATGCAGGCAGCCCTAGCTTCAGGTCCAGACTCTCAGTTTGCTGTGACAATGCCTCCCCCAAAGGCTATATGGACACTCAACCACTGAGCCATGTCTGCAGGACAAGAATGTGCATGTCTAACAAGTTCCCAGGTGGTGGCGATGCTGCTGGTCCAGGACCCACACTGGGAACCTCTATTCTAGAGCCATGGGTGTTTAGGGGCTCTTTTGAGCCTTTAATGCTCACATGGAAACTGTCATTTGTTTGTATAGGTGTTCTTATTTGTCAGGTCATTTTTGCTGTGGATAGGACTGTGATTTGATTGAACCGAAGGCTGTTTATGTGTTACCAGACGTGGGACTTTGGAAATGTTATTTAACCTCTTCAAAGCCCAGTTTCCTCCGCTATAAAATGGCACACGATGCCAGTTTCATAAGGACTGCAAAGGTGTATTAGTAGGACTTTAGTTTGGGGCGGAACTGACATGCGGTTTTTTAGGAGGAATTTTTATTGTTATTATCACCGAGTCTATCATAGTTACTAAGTAAGGCAGGGAAAAAGAACACCAAAAAAATCAGTTCCATGACATTTCCATAAGGTAGCATTTTATTATTATTGTCTATTGAAATCTGGTTGTCTTGATAAATCAGGTTGCATTCCTTGTACTCCTCTAACTAGGTTACAAGAAGATAAGTTCTGGAGCCAGGTTCTTGGAACCTGGCTGCTCAGCCTCACAGCTGAGTGACCTTGGGTGAGTGATCCCACCTCTCCAATTCTCTTTCTTCGTTTGCAAAATGAGGAGGATGTCTTCTTCAACAGGGTTGTTGGATTGATCAGAAATACAGTTGGAACATACAACTATGTGCCCAGCCTGCAGTAGGTCCTCAGTACAGGACACTTTCTTTTTGTTTCATTTAGCTTTTTTTCTTGTTCTTGTTTTGTTAGTCTTCACCTGCGGATATTTTTTCCATTGATTTTCAGAGAATAGAAGGGGTGGGTGAAGAGAGAGAGAAAGAGAGAGAGAGAGAAATATCTGTGTGAGAGAGAGACATCTTTTGGTTGCCTCAGCAGGCTGGGGATTGAACCTGCAATCCAGGTAGTGCCCTTGACCTGGAATTTTAAACCTGTGACCCTTCAGTGTACAGGCCGATGGTCTAACCACTGAGCAATGCCGGCCAGGGCTGGCTTTTTTTCTTTTTAAAGGCCTAGGTTCTTTCTGTTAGAGGAGGGTAGGTAGGGACTGTTGCCTCTACTAGTATAAGCCCTCCTAGCTCTTGGGGAGAAATAAAACTGTATTAACATTTCAGAAACGAGATGGCCTCTAAGTGGCCTGTGGATGCCTAGCCATGCTTAAGGCTGCCTCAGTTTGAGCCAGTCTGAGACAAGAGTCACACAGCTGTCAGGGCTGACATGGATTGTGTGGGGGGAAGGAACAGATTGCTTGCATCCTGAGTACATCCTGTGATAGGCCATTTAGACACAGTAGGAGAGGAATACCAACCCCAACATTGGCCCCCATAATCCTATGGCTATTTTATTAATTATATAATGTGTACCAGGCAGTGAGCTAGATATGCTTCATTCATCACTGATTCATTCAGCAACTGTGCATTGAGTGTTCACTGTGGGCTGGCACTGGGGTTTGCAAGGATGAAGTTGCCCTCAGGGTATTGCCAACCTTGTGTCCACAGGATATGACTGCAAGAAATGATTGCAAGGAACTTGAGCATTAGCTTGGGTTCCTCTCTGCAGGTGGGTGGGATGAAAATGCTGCTCTAACTTGAAATCACTTTGAGTTATGCTATTATGGTAGTTGACTGCTATGTAATAAATTGTGGCCTGCACAACAGCGCTTCACAGTAAAATGATGGAGAGTTAAATTTTCTCTTTTTAAAAAATTTTTATTGAGTTTATTGGAGTGACATTGGTTAGTAAAATCATATAGGTTTCAGGTGTACAATTCTATAATACAACATCTGCATATTTTATTGTGTGATCATCACCCCAATTCAAATCTTACATCATTACCATTTATCCCCCAATACCTTCTTCTACCTCCCTTCATGCACCCCCCTGCCACCCCGCCCCGCCCAATATCTCTTTTTCTCCTGTCTTTTCATCATTCAGACCAACCATATCCACTTTGGGTTGAAACTGTGATGTCCTTTCCCCCTATGTCTTGGAATAACTACACCATAAGATTTCCTTTGTATTTTCCTAAACCAAGGAAAGAAAAGCTAAAGTAGAAAAGGTTTACAAAAAATTTAAAAGCCTGCCAGGGATAACTATTTAGAGCATACAAGTGTTGCTTTCTCACTAGACCAGAAATACCAGTTTAGACATTTTGGAGAGTCCAGAATTGTAGAAAGTGCTCCAGTGACTTAAGGTAGGGAGAAACATTGAGCTGAGTTCCACGAGAGCAGCTTCTTCCACCGTGCGTGCGGCTCCAGGAAGTTTTGCAGAAACGGGGAAAGAAAAGCTGCCGCCTCCTATCTGTTAGGTTTGGCCCCTGCTTTCACCTCTTCTGGGTGAGAGGGGAAAATTAGCAAATATTTCACATACTCTGTCACTTTCACATGGTCATCTGACATTTGCACTTGGCTCTCTTGAAGGTCACCTTGAATTAATAGTTGTTTTTTTGGCCATTGTCTACCTATGTGTGTTGTCTGGAGTGTGCTCATTCAGACCCCGGGTGAACCCAGGTAGTGACTGAATGGCCCAGTCTTCTCGTGGGGAGGTGGGGGCAGTTTATCAGAGAGACTTTGGATACGAGTAGAAAGTCAGCATTTGGGCTGAAATGTGTTTTTTTTTTTTACCATGATTTTTCCTGGTTGAATTTTATTGTTCTATAACGTCTCTTGGTTTACTTGAATATTTGAGGGTGCTTCCTCTCCAGGTTTGGTTCTGCTTACACCTTTAAAACCAGTAATCATAAGGCTAGTATTATGGCTCCTCAACAATAACAACAACAAAATGTCTATCACTATCACAAACAGGCTGATGATAACTTTGAAAGTGTCTTTCTAGAAAAACAGTGTGATGTCACCTCTCTTGCTTGTTCCACCCCCCTCTTTAAATTTAACAATCCGTGTTTGGAACCATATAGTTTGATTTTCATATTTTCTAAGTGAAATCACAATGTCTCTAAGTAACAGGACTCTGCCCTCATTTTCTCCTCTCTGTTTCCTTCAGTGTTGGCTTCATCTTGTGCCAGATGTGCTTGAATTCCCCCTATTCCCCAACACCTTGAGGAGCAAAAACGCCTGAGTGATGCATGCTGCAGGGGAAGTGAGGGACGTGGGCTGGGACCAGGCAGTTGGGAAGTGCAGAACTAATGTCTGGCCTTGCTAGGATGATCTAGGTTCGAGGTTAAAAGGAACAAAGTGAAAGTCACTTGTGTCATTCCAGAGAGACTGTCAGAACACAGGAGCCAAAACAAAAGTAGGTTTGCCAGCCAGCACCCTGCTTGCCACCCGCAGCCTTGCAGAGGATGTACATTCGGCAGTCACCCTGCCCCCCTTCAGCTGCTCCCCCGGGGGTGCCTGTCTCAAAGCAGGTTGATTTCATCACCAGCTCCATCTGGAATTTGAGATTTATTTTCTTAGTTTCTGTGTCAGGGTTCACCACCAACATCCCTTCTCCCCCTCCTTTTTTTTAGATTTGGTTATTTTCTTCAAGGGCTGACAGCCCGCCCTCCATATCTGCTGGTTATGCATCCTCAGATTTAACCAACCTCAGATAAAAAATACTCAGAAAAAATATTCCAGAAAGTTGATCCCTAAACAATACAGTATAACAACTATTTGCATAGCATTTACATTGCATTCGGCATTATAAGTAATCCAGAGATCATTTAAAGCAGCGGTTGCCAACCTGTGGTCCGTGGACCGCTGGTGGTCTGTGAGGTCTGAAAGGTTGGCGACCGCTGATTTAAAGTACACTGAATGGTGTGCGTAGGTTCTATGCAAATGCTACATCATTTTAATAAGGGACTTGAGCATCTGTGGATTTTGGTAGCCACAGTGGGTCCTGGAATGAATCTTCTCGTGGATATTGGAGACCCAGGGATGACTAGAGTCTCATGGCTGTAATCTGTTACAGCCATAAATCAGCAAGGGGAAAGGCTACTGGGGTAAAGTCTGGAGTGACCATTCCCCAGCCTCCAGAGTCCTCTTCCAGTGGAGTCAACAGGACACACTTAACTCCTCCAGCACCAAGTTGTGACAGCACGTATGAAGTGCTGTCTACCAGGCACATTCATTGCAGTGGTTCTCAACCTTCTGGCTCTTTAAATACAGTTCCTCATGTTGTGACCCAACCATAAAATTATTTTCATTGCTACTTCATAACTGTAATGTTGCTACTGTTATGAATTGTAATGTAAGTATCTGATATGCAGGATGGTCTTAGGCGACCCCTGTGAAAGGGTCGTTCGACCGCCAAAGGGGTCGCGACCCACAGGTTGAGAACCGCTGCATTAGAGCCTCAGAGCCCTGGGTTTTTATTAGGGCTGGTCACACAGGCATCCTCTACCTAGCAAGTGCTAGAATTCCTAGCTCAGAAGGAAAGCAGGTGTTCAGCATAAACCACGCTACAGAGTCCAGCTGCAGCAAGCCTTTCTTACCAGGGAATGGTGGAACCCTCCCTGAGTCTGAGTTTCCTGATGCAGCCAAGGGCGTAAACAGTCTCAGGCCTGCTACGTGGTCTTTATACAGTTTCTAAAGTTGCTCTCACTTTTTACTTTGAATTTATTGAATTGGACTTTCACATTTGTGTCCAGTGATTGAGGTGTTAGCTAGATGGGCCTTGTTCTGTCATTGCTTAGCGGGAACTATTGTCTGGGTCAGTGGGTGTTTTGCTTTCTGGACCTGGTTTTACTTTGACGGTGCTGCCTACCTGCTTGCAGCCTGGGCTTCTGCTCAGAGGGCAAGTTACCAAGATGACTCATGCCCCCTTCACCCCTTTGCCCTGCTGGGCTTATCAGACTGTCTGGTCCTAGTAGACTTCCTTCTCTTGGTTCCTAGGTGGGCTTGGATACTGTCTCCCAGCTCCACAGGCACGGACTTGCAGCTTTCTGGGGAGAAGCGGGGTCGGGGAGAATTGTAATTAACGCCCATTTAAAACCTGTCTTGCCATTTTTAAAAGTATTCTTTGGAAATCTGTCTTTGGGATTTGCACCTCTGTGCCTTTGAGTTTTGTTCTTCTGTTTCTTCTTTTTTTTCCTTTTTGTTTTTTTCCTTTGAGTTTTAGCTGCCTGGTTTCACAAATCTCACATCTAACGGGGGTTTAGAATTACATACAGTTGACCCTTGTACAATGTGGTGATTAGAAGTGCAGTCAAAGATTCATGTATAACTTTTGACTCCCCAAGTCTTAACTAATCTTAATAGCCCACTGACAGCCTTACCAATAACATAAACAGTCGATTAACACATATTTTGTATGTTATGTGTGTTATATACTGTGGCCTTGCAATAAATAGAGAAAAGAAAAGTATTAAGAAAATCATAAGGAAGAGAAAATACATTTGCAGTATTTATGGGGAAAAATCCACGCCTAAGTGGACCAGTGAAGTTTAAACCCATGTTGTTCAAGGGTCAGCTGTTCTATTTTCTTTCATCTCCGGGCAGGTTCATTCTCGCTGACCTGCCTCTCTCCCATGCAGCCTTGATGCCTCAGAAGCTCCCAAGCAATGGCTCTGCAAGGCTTCTCACCCAGAAAAGGCATCTCAGTGTGTGGCCTCTCGTGTTTGCATCAGGGCACATGTGCCCCGTTACTTATGGCTTGAACTCATTCACTTACAACACCCGCCTCTGATGTGACCAGATCTATTTTTAGCCACACCAACCATTCCACAGTCTTGGCCAAAGCTATGGGCAAACTGTGATGACATAGGAACTGTGACTGAACTAAGCTGTTTGCTTTCAAACTTGTGGCAGTTTCACTAAAGTGCCCTCAGGATTCAGCTATAGTAGGCATGGGGAAGGGAGGGGAATTGCCCTCCTAAATGGGAGCCTTGTCACTAAATAACCCTTGGGGACAAGGGTCTTTTTGCACCATTACTAGAGTTTAAGTCTTACCTCTTGGTGATGTAAGGACTGCAGAAGAGCAGAGCCCAGGCGTAGAGCTGTGCAGAACATGCCGGCTCTGAGGACGGATGTGGGGGACAATTGAGCATTAGAATATGGCTAGATATGGCTAGAGCAGCTGAGGAACTGATATTAAAATACATTTTTTTCAATTACAGTTTACATTCATTATTTTGTATTAGTTTCAGATGTATAACATAGTAGTTAGACAATCATATATTTTATAGAAGAATTAGATCTTTAATTTTACTTAATTTCAATTAATTTCAGTAGCTACATGTCGCTCATGGCTTTGGTGTTTAATGAATGTAAACTGTAATTGAAAAAAATGTATTTTAATATCAGTTCCTCAGCTGCTCTAGCCATATCTAGCCATATTCTAATGCTCAATTGGCAGTGCAGGAGGTAATTGTAGTGTGACCTTTGGAACTTTGATTTAGACAGCAGGTTTTGAGCATTTGTCATTCACATAAAGGGTTTAGAACAGCGCCTGGCGAGAGCTGTGTTTTTAGCAAAAACTGTGTGTCTAGATAGTGTTGGCCTTATTATGCTGACTTAGTATTTTGACTAGACTGTGGAATATGAAACTCTATATTTAGCTTTTATATTTTCTTTTCTAAACAAAATTATTATTTATTATTATTATTTGCTTTAGGTTGCTGCAGCAACTGGCCACACAGTCGTGTTGGTGGACCAGGCAGAGGACATCCTGGCAAAATCCAAAAAGGGAATTGAGGAAAGCCTTAAGAAAATAGCCAAGAAGAAGTTTGCAGAGAACCCCCAGGTAATTTCTTATTCTCAGCATCCTCAAGACTAGTCCTCTGACCACTTCACATTCTTGGAGGAAGGGTGAGGTGCTGGCCTTTGCTTACTTTTTCAGTTTGTTTATGTAAAACACATTTCTCCAAAACTTTAGATCAATATAATAACATAATCACTAAACATATTGAGGAGACTGGTTAAAAAGCAGGAGAATTAAATAACCACATTGTTGGGTGGGATTTGAGGTTGAGGAGAAAGTTCTACAGGTAGTGAACTCATTCTGTCCACAGAGTTTAGGATTGAATGACACCTATTTTGTTATAAGGATGCACGAGAGAAAAACAGAAAGATAATTCTCATACTTGTAAGTTAAAAAGAGAATGAGACCATAAATATTACGTTTCGGTAGAAACTTTCGGCAGCTTAGGTAACATGTAATGCCTGTTATTGATGTACTTGTGAGAGCGGAAAATACAGAGTCATTGTCACTTCCAGCAGCAGCAGAGGTACGAGAACTTGAGGAAGGCCTGGAAGGCCAGGGCTCTGGTTCACTGACTCCTTTTCAATGGACATTCACAAGTAATTTAGAAATACTGCAAAAGTCATCCCAGTGAGTCTTTGCTTACCTTTGTTACCTTGTTAAAGTTGCGTAGGGTTGGTTTCCTTGGGGCTTGAATGGAAATTCTCCATATACAGGCAGAGAAGAGTGCCAGTGGGGATTTTGTTCTTTTTCATCTGAGGTATCCACAAGGATGTGTCTAGGTCCCTTTAAAAATCTTTTTACTGCCCTGGCCAGGTAGGTCAGTTGGTTGGAGCGTCATCCCATACACCAAAAAAGGTGGTGAGTTCGATTTCTAGTCAGGACACATACCTAGGCTGCAGGCTCGATCCTTGGTTGGGAGGCAACTGATAAATGTTTGTTTCACATCCATGTTTCTCTCTCTCTTTCTCTGTCTCAAATCCTATATAATAAAAGAGAAACATGCAAATTAACTGTCTCTCTGCTATGCTCAAGCCACGCCCAACAGCCAATCAGGAGCGGTTATGCAAATTAACCCAACTAAGATGGTGGTGGCCACGGAGCTGGAGTGAGCAGGAGGCTTGGGTTGCCCCTGGTGATGGAGGAAGCCAAGCTTCCTGCCTGCCCTGATGGGACCTGGGCTCTAATCAAGGCTACAAAGTTTCAATTATAGAAGATAAATAAATCCCAGAAAAAAATAGAAAAAGAAAAAAAGGAGAGGCTGGGGCTTGGGTCACTGGGGGGCGTGGTCAGCCTGAAAACAGCCATCAGCCCCTCACCCAGGATTGGCCAGGCACCCCAGAGTGACCCCCCCAAC
>NW_006383014.1:644117-669849 GCF_000327345.1 Myotis davidii | reverse complement strand
CCTCCCGTGCCCTGGCTGGTGTTGTTCAATGGTTAGAGTGTTGGCCATCATGCCAAAGGGTCTCAGGTTCGATTCCCAGTCAAGGGCACATACCTGGGTGGCAGGTTTGATCTCTGGTGAGTGAAAAAGTCAACCAATTGATGTGTCTCTCTCACATCAATGTTTCTCTCCCACTCTCTCCCTCCCACACTATAAAAATAATAATAATAAAAAAATCCTTGGGTGAGGATTAAAAGAAAAAAAATTTTATTGTGATAAATGCATATAAGAAAAAATTTGCCATTTTAACTCAGTGACTTTAATTCACACTGTTATACAACCATTACCACTGTTTGTAAAACTTTTCCATCTCTCCAAAGACTGCCCATTAAACAATAATTCCCCATTCCCTTCTTCCCCAGTCTCTCTTAACCTCCAGTCTTTCTGTCTGTCTGAATTTACCTATTATAGAAACCTCAGTAAGTGAAATCATACCATATTTGTCTTTCATTTGGTATAATTCTTCAAGGCCCATCTATGAACTTTATTCCTTTTTATGACTGAATAGTACTCCATTGTATGTGTATACCACATTTTGTTTATCCATTCACTTGTGAGTGGATACTTGTTTGTTTGTTTGTTTTTTACCTTTTGGCTATTATGAATAATGCTACACTAAACATCAGTATACTATCTGTTCAAGTCCCTCTTTCAGTTATGTACCTAGAAATGGAATTGCTGGGTTATATGGCAATCCTGTTTTTTTGAGGAATCACCAATCCGGTTTCCATAATGGCTGCACTGTTTTACATTCCCACCAACAGTGTACAGAAGTTTCAGATACTCTACATCCTGGCCAACACTTGTTATTTCCTTCCTTCCTTCCTTCCTTCCTTCCTTCCTTTCTTCCTTTTTTTCATAAAAGCCATCATAGGAGGTGTGAAAGTGGTATCTCGTCTTTTGGATTTGCATTTTCTTAATATCTAATCACCTTTTAAAAATCAGAGGGACAGGGTGGATCTAGTTTTCAGAGTGCATTTGAACCCAGATTGATAACCTGCATATTTTTCTTGTTTACCCTGCAGACTGTCCTCAGTGGGCAAAGACTAGCCCCATCCCACGTGTAAATAAATGCCCCTGTGCCCAGGTAGCTGAGCTCCCAAAGAGCCACTCCGTAGGAATCCAGTCTCCTGACATTTCTCATCTCTGCCAGAGACATCCTCTGAGATGGATGGGTCATCTTCAGCCTGTCTGGTTGACGTACTGTATTAACCTAATATCAAGCATCTAAAACTTTATAATATTGATTAATTTTGAAATGATATCTTCGGTATATTGGGTTCAATAAAAATTTTACCTGTTTTCACTTTATAAAATGCAGCCAATGGAAATTTAAAAGTGACCTGTCCTCTCACTTCATGTTTCTTTTGAACAGCCCTGAGAGTTGGCTGTTCAGTGATGATTTGGGAGCCTTGGCTGATTATGACCATTTCGATGTCCGTGGGCAAATTACATTTTGAAATCAAATGGCAGAACTCCTGAGGTCTGTTTGTGGAGACCTGGAGCCACAATGAGGAAAGATGGGACTTGAAGCTCTTGAGAGCAGAGGCTGTGCCTGGCATGTTTTTGAAACACCAGCTGCTGGCCTGTGATGGGAGATTATTGTCTGGGGAATGCTGAGTTTGACTTTCTTACCCTCTCTGTTGCTCTTACTCAGCTCTTCCCTACCTCCTGTGAGAGGGCAATAGTCAGCACCACCTCCCAGACTGACGGACGACAGTCCTGAGCTAAGCTTTCACCCTTCCCCGGAAGGACAAATTATAGGCTTCCTGGACCAGAACCTGGCAGCCTGTCACTCTGGGGACAGATGTCAGCAGGCCAGTACAGGCGCTGTTAACAGACAGTTTAGTAACCAGAGCAGAGCTGGCCAGAAGCCTGGAAGATTACAACCTATAGCTGACAGTGATAGTTGAGCAGCAGCTGGGCTTGTTCACAGGCCGAATTCTTGCCTTGGTATCGAACATACATGGAGTTGCCGCTGTCCCTAAGCAGGAACACAGGGAGCTTTATTTCTCAGAATCTCGAGGTGCGTTCAGGTTGTGTCAGGTGTGTGGGCCTAGTCTCACCCTCCTCTTTCCTTCCCCTTGGCAGTCAATCACACTCCATTTTCCAGTGAGCTCAGTGACTGTCTCCTTCCTTTCCCGGCAACAGGCAGGCAGTGAGTTTGTGGAGAAGACCCTGAGCAACATATCGACCAACACAGACGCGGCGTCCGTCGTCCACAGCATGGACCTGGTGGTGGAGGCCATCGTGGAGAACCTGAAAGTGAAGAACGAGCTCTTCAAGAGGCTGGACAAGTTCGCCTCCGAGTACGTGGGCCCTGACGTCCTTGTTGGGTCTGAGGGCTTCTGGCTGTAAGCCCACTCCCCGTGTAGCCCACAGCTGGTTCCCTTGGCCTCCATTCACCATTCCCAGTTTGCTTCCTGAGGATCCGGCTGCCCTGGTCTGATTCTGGTCCCCAAACAAGGGTGAAATTTCCCATGGTAAATGGAGGGTCCCTCCGGGCCGGGCCTTTGCCTCTCACAGCATCTGGGTCACGGCCCTCGCAGGCCAGAGGGTGGAGGAGGGCATGTCCTTCAGTGTCTGCTGACCACCCTCAGAGCAGTTTCCCATGTCCCCTTACTTGAGTGGAACTAACAGAATGGTGTAAGAGAAGGGGTGCCTCTGTCTGCACAGTGTTTTCCCAGGGATCTCCTGTTCTAAGCTTTATCTGTATTAAATCGTAACAGTCTTGTGAGCATTAAAGGAGCATTAAGTTCTGACCAGGCTCTGGCGAAGGGTGGGGAGGATAGCCAGCCCCATGAAGGTCAGGCATGCAGGTGCCTGGGACTCAGGACTGTGCGCGGTCAGCACGCTTGTGCACGTGCAGCTCATGTTCTCAGAGTCTGGAGTCTCTGTTGTGCTTGACTCTGGCTTTTGGTGACAGTGACACCTGACTGACTTATTCATGCTCCCCTTCTGTTTCATTTGACTGCACTTACCCCTTCTTGGTCAGAATAAGATTATATGCACAAGTAATTCTTAGGCAGCCACTAGTGAGCAGTGGCTACAGAGAGACCCTTGCATACCAGCCTGCTGCAATGTCAACCCTCAGAGCTCTATGGCCTGGGTTCAGGAGAGCCCCTGCCCCAACAAAGAGAAGAGACTTATCTTTCTGTCACCTGTCTATCACTGCCAGTCTGCATGCTCATGCTCTGTACACTGGCATGTAGGGGCTGCAGAAACACCTAACAGAAACCAAGGGCTTTCTTGGTTGGCTCCAAAGTCGGCAGGAAGCCCTCTAAGATAAGCAGACACTTGCCCTGGGAAAGGGAGTATAACCGAGTAGTTTGGCCTGTCCTATATAATAAAAGGCTAGTATACAAATAGACCAAATGGCAGAATGACCGGTCGCTATGATGCACACTGACCACCAGGGGGCAGAAGCTCAACTCAGGAGCTGCCCCTGGTGGTCAGTGCGCTCCCACAGTGGGAGAACTGCTCAGCCAGAAGCCGGGCTCATGGCTGGCGAGTGCGGCGGCGGTGGCAGGAGCCTCTCACGCTTCTGTGGCAGCACTAAGGGTGTCTGACTGCTGCTTAGGCCTGCTCCTACGCCGTCAGTTGGACATGCCCCCGAGGGCTCTCAGACTGCAAGAGGGCGCAGGCTGGGCTGAGGGACCTCCTCCCCCCCACCGCCAAGTGAACAAATCTTGTGCACCAGGCTTCTAGTATTGCAATGTTGGTCGTTCCCTGGTGACAGTGACAGGTGTGACTGCCCTCTATGTCAGCATGCAGTAATGGGAGGACTTTAGGGAAACTGAGGGTTCTGGGCCAGCCCCACCACTTCCCCCTGGTTGTGGACTGCCAGCAAACCTTTCTGGCTCTCAGTTGTATCATCTGTAATTTGGGTTGGGTTAGGGGTAAATAATTTCAAAGACCATCCCAGTTCTAACTCCTGTCAACACTCTTGGACTCTGACCCACTGCAGTCCCCACCACCCCCTCTTGCCTTCTCCACACTCAGGCCTGCAGGCATTGCCAGTGATCATTAGGCTAGCACTGTCGATTTTTTCTTAGTACATTTAAGAGAAAAATAGCTTTTTTTGTAACTGACTGTCAGAAAGGAAAAAAAAAGATGGTCCAAGAAAGGGAAAATGTGAGGGCATACTTTTGTGGAAGATAAGACAACCCTGTATACTTATTATGCAGCACATTGTGTTTGTGTTGGAAGAAGACGTGAGATGCTGGTAGGAGCAGTGGGAGGAGACATTTCCCCTTCTGGTAAAACGTGTGCTGGGAGTATGCTAGGTTGGGGACACTTGGGACTGGGCTCTGTTGTGACTTCATCCTTTCACAAAACATGCTCTGCAATCAGTGCTTCATTTCCCCTTTTTGCAAGTGGGTTGCCCTTCAGATGTCCTGTAAATGCCCTTCAACTGCCCCTGCTGCTATGGCTCAGGGTGTGTGGTTTGTGGCAATCACACTCGTTATTGCAGAGGATCTTTTCTCATTGCCTTCTGTATGGGAGGTAGTTTATTTCCTCCATTGACCAGAAAGCAAGCAGCTTTGAAAACTAGAATTTTAAAACTTTAAAATTTAAAAAAAGAAAAAGCCCCTCTACCTGGCTTTTAAATTGGCTAACGTGGAAGTTGTTGAGAAAGCTGGGTGCTGTGGTGACTTAAAAGTGAGCGCTCTCCTGAGTAGAAGACCCGGAGGATCTTTCCTAGGGGCTTGACCAGCCACCCAGCCACACTGGCTTCTCCTTTCACCTCAGTCTTCTCTCCTCTTTCCAAATCCGCTTGTTTCTCCTCTCAGCCTTCTGCCCCTCCTCCCACTTGCCCCTGATGTTTTGGTAAGCAGGAACCCCAAATCCTCAGTAAAGGACTGCTCTCCTTCCTGCTGTATTGTGACCAGGCCTTTGTGGTTCGAATTAGCATTAGTGTGTTTTGTATCTATTCATCCACAAGGTGGTGCCATAGGAAAGCTTGGAAGTCTTGCCTATTTAAAGATTTGCCTGTTTAAAAAAAAAATAGAAGATTTGCCTGTTGTTCATTTGGCACCCCACTTTATTGTGGTCTTAAAAATTAAATTTGGTTTAAGTCAGTATTTTTTTAAATTTCACAATATTTTATATGCACAAAAGAGAACGGCACTGTCTTTTTAGGAGCACAATACCTTGAACTACATTTATCATGCATAAACATGTATCTTTTCTTTCCCAGTTCTACTTGTGGAACCTTTAAACTGCTTTTGGAGCAGGTGGTTTTCTTCTCTTTTCATTTGAATTCCCATTCAGTGGAGAAGTAAAGCTTTTCACTGAGGGGAAAAGATCTTCGTTCATGTTTCTTATCTGATGGTTCTAGTTGAGAATCCAGGTGTTTCTTTACAATATTTGTTTGAGTGTCTGGATGCATCCTTTCTTTCATTGGTCTTTGATCACTTAGAGTTTTATTTTGTGGCTGAGGTTGGTTAAGTAGCTGCCTCCTTTTTTCCCCTCATACCATGAAAATTAATACAAGTGGAGAGAAATTTTGCTCTCTAAAATTAAGGAACAATTGGCAAAGATTAATAAGTACGCCTTTGGAACAAATAACTTTTAAATTACTTAATATAAAATTTTAAAATTAAGTGAACCAGGTCACTTGACTTCAGTTTCTTATATGAAGAAGTCTTTTCTCTGGCTTCCTCCAGGGGTCAGGACAGCAGATCTGGGCAGGAAGTTTTGCCTCATGCATTGCATCTGAGAATAGCCCTGACTGTTCCCAAAGATGGGATTCATTCCGATAACCTACCATCTTTCCCTCCACAGACACACAATCTTTGCCAGCAACACGTCCTCTCTGCAGATCACGAACATAGCCAATGCCACCACCAGACAGGACCGCTTCGCCGGGCTCCACTTCTTCAACCCAGTGCCCATGATGAAGCTCGTGGAGGTCAGTGGGCCCCTGCTGTGCGTGTCTGCTTGCTTTGCAACTCTGTCCTGCTCCTCTGATTCGCACCCGCCCCGCCATGGGGCATTGCACCGGGAGGATTCTAAGGGCGGTGGGGGGGCAGGTTGTCCTTGTGCTGTGTTTTTCTGGGGATAGCCTATCCTTTCAGAGCCAAAGGGAGGCCCCTGTGCTTCGTTTCTCCACAGCCCTGTGTTCTGACCCGTGATGTCCAGGAGGGCAGTTAACTTTGTGGAATGTTAGTTACTTGTTTGTTCCAAAGCTGGTGGGCAGTGCAGAGAGAGGCATCTGACTGGGAGGCAGCACTAAAGATCACTGGCTTGATGTGACCAGGGGAGAGCCACACGTGTTTGGATGGTCTCGGTGAGGACAGTTTGCTCCAGGCTGTAGGTGGGATTCTTATTAGACAGCCTGGTTTTTCACAAGAGCCACTATCACCACCTCGTCCACTGCTCCTGGGATGAATTTGGCCCCATTTAATAGGGCCTCAGTATTGTCCCCAGGGTGAGGCACATCTTTTGGGTGTTGTGATCAGAGCTATTTAAAGAGCTCCTGATAACCTTGAACTTCCTGACCACAAACCCGCAGGTAGAAGGGAGTGGCCTGGGAGAGCTGCCCCAGCCTTGCTGGTTGCTGCTTCTGTTTGCTTGGAGACTTGGGGATGAGGAAGATGGAGTCACAATAGACAATTGGTACCTGAAATGTGGCAACTTGCCTTTTACAGTGGACTAATGACAGGGTGTGAGGAGCAGCCGCTATTAAAGTAGCATCTGTTGTGAGGTTGGAGATTTATTGCCGTGCGAAGTGTGGGGGATGTGGAGCCCGAGTGTTTCGGGACCTGTTTTCCCCACTGCTGCCTTCTCCAGGCCTTGCTCCTTTCTTTATCCCTGACCTCCCCACCCCACCCCATCCCGCAGCAGCGTGAGCGTTAGGTTAACGAGGACTGTTTTCCTATCGTTTTCTGTCAAGTGACAGCTCTGACCAGCTTGCGATAGGAATCTGTCTTTTCTACTAACATTGCTCCTCAGCTTCTTCCAATTTACCCCATTCCCTATGGCGGTTTTTGAAGAAGTTGAAGAATGAAGAGGGGATAGAGAAAACCACATTTATCCTCTTTTATGCAGAAAAGAGCAAAAGAAGTGGAATGGGATTTTTAACATTTCTGTACTTAGCAACTAATTACTTTCTTGTGTAAACCACATATCATGTGCATATGTGTTTTGGAGATAAAGACACATTTTATAGATTTACTTCGAACTCTAATAATGTTGTTTTCAACTGCATTTATTGGATCGGGTCCATCTGTGTCTTTGAAAATGTTGCACATTGGTTGTTAACAGCTAATACTTATTAGCAAATGTTAGCATTCTCTAGAAAATATTTTCTAAAAAAGAGCTCTTCTCTATTCAGTGTTTATTCTCTAGCTTTCACATGTGGCCGAGTGGTTCTTGCCTTTCACTTGGAACTGGATATCCGTGTCTGTATCTTCTCTCAGACCCTGCTGGAGCTACAGGCAGACTGTGTGTAGCACGTTGCTCTCGGTTGAGTGAATGAATACGCAGCCCTCCCGTTAAAAGCCTTTACCATTGACTCTTTAACACATTATTTCTAAAACTCCGCACCGCGCGGCCTGTGCCCCACTCCATCTTTGTAGCTCTGATGGGATGTGCGGCGCCTCCTTAGATCAGCTCTCGGGTTGCTCTCCGATGGGTGATGCCACAGAGCAGTGTCTGGCCTCGGTCTTCCCAGCCTCGTCCCCATCTTCCTGGCGCTTCTTTCTGCTTCCACTTACTGACTTCCCTTAGTGTCCCGGCACTCCACCACACCCCAGGCTGTGCTCACGTTAAAACACAGTGAGAATCTCTTCACTTAGCTGCACCTTTCATCCTGCACAGGTACTGGCTCATTCAGGCACACGGCGCCCTCAAGTAGGGCGGACGTTTCGGGTGTCCTCATCCCATGTCACAGGAGAGAGGCACGCAGGGTTGGTCTGGCCTACCTAAGCTCATAGACAGCATCTGACGGAGAAGCCCCGCCTGTTTGCTTTGACTTTCAGTGAAGTCCTTAAGTGGCATTTACATTGTGTGTGTGTGTGTGCATGTGTGTGTGTGTATCCTTTGGTTTTTTTAAAGTATGAATTCACCTGGCTCTCACTCCATTTTCCAGAATCTAACTCTTGACATGGAAAGTCAATGTTTCCTGAGGGCTGGCTGCGAGGCATGGTGCTTGTGCCGTCGCCTGTGGACCCCAGTGGCCCACTAGAAGACTGCACTGCACCTCGTAGGAGATACGAGGATACGAGGACTGGGGCACCTTCCCAAGGTGCCTGGCCGGCCAGCCCCAGCCCTGGGCCCTTGTTTGCAGGAAGTGAAAGCCTTCCTCTGTGGTTGGCCTGTTCAGAAGCAAAGAGAGCCTTTAGGCTCCTCCAGTTACCTCCCTGAAGTGGTGAACAGGAGCAGGTAAAACACCAGCAAAAGCCGGCACCTAGGGAGCAGTTCCTGCCTGCGAGGGCTGCAATCCTGCCCTGCCTCACAGTCTCGCCTCAGTTCCTTGGGACAGGTAGAGTGATTTCAGTGTCGTTTTAGTCTCACAAAACATGCCGAGCTGTGGGCCGGGAGGTGGTGCAGTTGGGATTTGAGCCCAGGTCTGTCTCACAACAAAGCCTGTAAAACTCTCCTACACGAACCCTCACCCTTGTATTTTAGGCCTTGATTTTGTGTATTCTGCAGTACTTCAGTGTCTTAAAGTGTCATCGGCATTTTGGTAAACATTTTGTTTCTGGTTGAGATCCTTCTATTCTGGAACGAAAGCTATTTTTGCTGCCCGTGTGGGTGCTTTTGGTCAGTGTTTCTTGAACTGTTCTGTTAGAATTGTGTGCTGATCTGGGTCATAATTCTTCTCCACTTTGCATTTCCAGGTCATTAAAACGCCAATGACCAGCCAGAAGACGTTTGAATCTCTGCTAGACTTCAGCAAAGCCCTGGGAAAGCATCCTGTTACCTGCAAGGTGGAGTCTGAGTAGCATGGGAAGGGCTGATTTTCCCGGGACCTGACTTGCTCCAGGTGGAATTCTTGCGCAGGAGAACGATGCGGGAGATGGGGCACTTGTACTGCAGGCTTGTCCATGGGTTGGGAAGAGTGAGCGCCTCCTTTCTAGCTCGCCAGGGCCATCATGGGGAGTCTGAGATCCAAAGGGGCACAGCAGAGTGTTGACGAGTGGCTGTGTTTCCACAGATGGATTTTGTTACTCCATCAGCTTTAGCTTCTCGGCCTCAGGAGCCAGAACCACCCTGTGTGTCCAGCACAGCCTGACGGACCCGTGCATCCCAAACAGAACACTGGGGCTTTGCTGTTGGCAGGAGCAGCACACATAGTTGGGAGGTGATGAGAGAAGAGCAGCCCGCCCTGCCCCAGGTCATGCTAGGAAAGCTGCTTCTCAGTGGAATGCTGCGTTGTTGTTTGTGTGTTTTGTTTTCAGTGAGAAGTGCGGTCAAATGGAAAGCATGCCTCGACCTTTCCCCTTAGGGTCCCCAGTTATGAGCTGTAAAGTCACCCCTGGCCCTCCACTGCTTCGCGTTGGTTACCTCAGTCTCTACATTTGTTCAGTTACTCACTGGTTCTCCCGAAATGTAAGGGCCACACTTCTGCATGACTTGGCAGCTTTTCTGAAGGGGCAGTGTGTCATTTAAAATGCCATTAAAAATTTTTATAACTATCTCACCTTTGTTTTACCATAATTTTCTGTATCATTGTTGTTCTTTTCATAGCCTACTTTTGCTTTCTAAAAGATCCCTTTTTATTTTTATTTTATTTTTATTTATTTATTTTTTAATATATTTTATTGAGTTTTTACAGTGAGGAAAGGAGAGAGATAGAGAGTTAGAAACATCGATGAGAGAGAAACATTGACCAGCTGCCTCCTGCACACTCCCCACTGGTGATATGCCCACAACCAAGGCACATACCTCCGACCGGAATCGAACCTGGGACCCCCCCAGTCCGCAGGCCGACGCTCTATCCACGGAGCCAAACCGGTCAGGGCTCTCAAAGATTCTTGAGTTTGAACTCACAGTATTGTATTAGCCCATGAAGACTCGGGTTGTTCACGAATCAGCCGAGTCAGTCGCCTGTGGATGTGGACCCCGGGCACCAGAAAGAGCAGAGCAGCACGTGCCAGTCCCCAGCCCAGGAGTGTAGGCTCTTAGGGAGTCTCACTTTCCTAACACTTGTTTTTTATTTGTTTAGTTTTGTGGTTTTAAATTGTCTGGATTTTTTAAAAATCACGTTACTAACCAGATGTTATGATTGGACTTTCTTACCAGTTTATGCTGTGTGAGTGGCAGGTAGTAGTAATATGCTAGAAAGAACAGTGTGTAGCAAATCAGAGGCTGGCTGTAAAAGTCGGGGTGCAGGGCCGACCCAGTGGTCAAGCTCAGCAGCACAATCAATACTTCCTGAGAGCAAGGGTCTGTTCCTCCACGGGGGAGCCACGCCAGGCGCAGGGATGGGAGCTCTTGGTCTCACAAAAGTACCTCTTGTATCATCCAGAACACTTTCTCCAGACTAGACCGTAGTGCTTCCTTCTTTCTCGGTCAGTTATTCAGGCTCTTGGAGAGGCATCCTGACGATATACGGCACCCACATAGGACAGGGGCCTGCATGCTCTCATGGAAAGGGCCAGAGCGAATATTTTAGGGCACGTGGTTTCTGCTGCAGCCTCTCACTCCTGCTGTTGTAGCGGAAGGCAGCAGAGACAGCACATGCTGAGATGAATGTGGCCGTGTGCCAATAAACTTTATTTAAAAACGGGCTGGGGGTGGGGGGGGGCTGGATTTGGACTATAGGATTGCATTGGTAATTGCCAACACCTGACATAGAAGAGTGGCATTCATGTGCCTGCAGTGTGTCTTTTCACAGTGAGACTTCACAGGGAAGGAGAGTGTGAGGTAAAAAGGTTAAGGCCGTGAACTCTGGAGCCAGCCAGACTGGGTTCACCTCTTGACTCAGGCACTTACTAGCTGTGTAACCTTGGGCGAGTTAACCTTTCTGTGGCTCAGTGTCCTTTACCGTACAGATAGGTAATAGCAGTACTTACCTCACAGGGTTAGTATGAGGAATAAATAATATATATATATAATTTGTAATCCTCAACTGAGGATATGTTTTTATTGATTTTTAGAGGGGGGGGGGGGGAGGAGGGGGGGAAAGGGAGGGAGAGAAACATTGATATGGGAGAGAAACATCAATTGGCTGCCTCCTGTACACGCCCCAATCAAACCCATAGTCTAGGTATGTGCCCTGACCAGGAATGGAACCCGCAACCTTTTTTGGTGTACTGGACAGTGCTTCAACTAACTGAGCCACCCGGCCAGGGCCTGAATTAATATTTGTAAAGTACTTAGAACAATACCAGGCACATAGTAAGTGCAATAAAGTATATTTAATAAATTGATAAAAACGCATGAACAATGTAAGCTGTACAATTTCATAAAATTAAATTGCTTTATTCAAGGATGATATCTCTTTACATGCCACTAACATTATGAGAGTATCTGTCTCAACATCCTCAAAAACACTGAATATTTTAATGGGGAAAAACCTGTTCCCAGTAATCTTACTGACAAATGCCAGT
Organism: Myotis davidii; assembly: GCF_000327345.1. NCBI lineage: Eukaryota > Metazoa > Chordata > Mammalia > Chiroptera > Vespertilionidae > Myotis > Myotis davidii. The sequence goes on along the minus strand of NW_006383014.1, from coordinate 658,249 downwards.
TTTGTTCCAATGAAAATTTTTTGTAGCGTGTTTAAATACTTTGTGAGTTTTAGCACTCTTTTCAGGCTCTTTATGTAGACAATATAAACTCTATCTTAAAACGTGTATATTGTAAGTAGAGCAGATATTTTTCCCAGGCTGCTTTCTGACTTCTAACCTTGTATATGGTGTGCCTCATTTGAGTTTCTCTAATAAACCTTTTAAATTTGAAAAGCATTTTCCCGCTGGTTATAAAGTTGTCATCATTTCATTAATACAATCTTGGTGAAATGGGTACAGCTCTTGTATGCACGTCTGTATTCCTGGGAGCTAGGGGTAGGGGATGTTTGAAAGGAGGTATAAGCCCTGTGGCTTGGCTGCCCAGTGTGTACCATGTAGTCAGGCTAGCTGTAAGAGTAGTGCAGGGTGGGTCATCTTTAATTCAATGTGTACGGATTGCCTAGTGTGTTAGAAATGGAACCCAAGGCCAGGGTGAGAATTCTGCCTGCAGGGAGATCACAGCCTTTCTTTTTTCAAAGAGAGGGGCCATTTACTTAATGGAATCAGCTTCACATAAATACACCAAAAATTACCGCCCTATTAGCCCCCAAAAGAGATCAGTAGGTGAACCCACATCCCACAGTAGGTCTCCAGGGGAGATGGGGAAGGTTTCGATGCGAGAGAAAGAGTGGAAGGAGTTGTTCAGAGAGGTGGGTCCTAAGTGGCGTGTGTGAAAGGCCAGTGATTGGCCTCATGTCGATTGTCCCGAAACCTGTTCCCAGCTTGACCGCCTCCACTGTGCACCGAAGCAGGAGAAAATCCTGAGGGGCCCAGGAATGGCTCTGAGGAGCCCAGAAGAAGTGCTGCTGTGGGGGTTTGAGATGGAGTGTTGCTTTTTCTAGATCCCTGACAGGCGTGTGGGAGGGGAGAGGAAAGGAGAGGAGCAGAGGAGCTGCCATTGAGTGCGGGGCAATGTGCACAGCAGAACTGTTTTCTGATGTGTCTGCACATCACATAGAAATGATGACTCCATTTCACAAATCATAAAACTGGACTTCAGGATGATGCAAGGTCAGAGAGTGTTAGAATTTGAGCCCAGATCTGCCTGCCCCAAAGCCATGCTCTTCTGACAGCCCCCTTCCTTAACCTGCCTTTATTTCAGGATCAGGCAGTGGGGGCGTCTGGGGTTTTGTTAAGTGCTATAGTTGTTGGATAAATTGTCATGTAAAGTGGAAGTAAGGCTGTGCGGCTACTATAATACAAATTTTGAAAATGTATAGCTTCATAAATATGGGTAACATAGGGCAGCCTGGTGACTTCACAAAAGATGGAGTTCAATGAAAACTCAGATCTGCCTGCCCCAAAGCCATGCTCTCCTGGCAGCCCCCTTCCTTACCCTGCCTTTATTTCAGGATCAGGCAGTGGGGGCGTCTGGGTTTTGTTAAGTGCTATAGTTGTTGGATAAATTGTCATGTAAAGTGGAAGTAAGGCTGTGCGGCTACTATAATACAAATTTTGAAAATGTATAGCTTCATAAATATGGGTAACATAGGGCAGCCTGGTGACTTCACAAAAGATGGAGTTCAATGAAAACTCACGTGTCTTTTCTTTCTCTGTCTCCTAAAACAGGACACGCCCGGGTTTATTGTGAACCGCCTGCTGGTGCCCTACCTCATGGAAGCAGTCCGGCTGTACGAACGAGGTACGAACGAGGTGGCTGTCCTGGGCCAGGCGGGAGCCGCAGGCCCGGATGTCCTCAGGCAGGGGCTGCAGGAAGGGCGGGCCTTACAGAGCAGGGAAGGAGCATCCATTTTCTAGCCGGGTGAGTTGGCCTCACCCTGGGCCCTGGGCCCTGGGCCCTCTGTCGGTGTGTTGCCAGGGCCCCCTGGGTTCCCTGGGCGGCCTCTGAGGGCTGGCTCTGGGACCCTCCACTGTAGTCCTGACCAGAGCAATTGCACGCCCAGCACGGCTTTATATCCTGGATCTCTGCTTTTGGTTAAAGAGTTTATTGCTTAAAATAATAGTAAGTAATGTGAAAATTACTGGGCTAGGTAACCTTCAGTTTTCCTTAAAGCTCTAAATTGTGACTGTGATAGGAAGTAAGTAACAAGGCTGGCATGCGCTGAGGACCACTTCTGACAGCCCCGTCCGGCCTTGCTGCTGATGCCACGGTGCAGATTGGGTTTTTAACCTTAAGAATAGTCTAAACTGTCTCCTCAGTACTTGTTGATAGACGTATAAGACCTGGGACCCGGTCCAGATTATAAAATGTCATGTAGCCTCCTGCCTGCCTTCCCTACCACATTTCTGGAAAGGTAACTATCATGTCAGCTTCAAAGGCAGAGAGCCTTAATAGGATGGATAAAAAGCAAGTGTAATTGTTTTCAATTACTTCACAAATGCTTGCTCCTGAGCATGTCATTTCGAAACAAAACGTTTCTACCAGCTCTTCCAGAGAGATGAAAGCACATTTGCTTCCTCAAAATCTGCTTTAAATATTAAAACTTTTCTCTGTGTTTCAGGAGAGCATTTGCCTCACTTTTGCTCCAAGATCAAACCAACACTTCTGTGTTTATCTATCAACAAATACGCCTAATTACAGCTCAGAGGAAGCGGGAAATGTTTTGCCCAACCTTGCAAGGCAGGGTTGGTTTTTGTAATGTAATGTGTTAGAATAGAGCATGTGGGTGATTCACCTCCTGATGGTGTTTTTCTCACTGCAACATACTGACATATTTGCAGATGGACCATGTATCAGATTGTAAGTTGAAAGTCATTTTCTTGTCTTCTGTCCCCAGTCCCTGGCAGTGTTCTCTTTCTGAACAGATGCATTCCCTTTGAGCCTCACCATCACCAGTGGCTGGTGAAGTGAAGCTGACCCTTAGTTTGCCTTTGACGTTGCCCTCAGCACCTGTCATTGCCGTCCCTTTGCCTCCCTGCTGACTGCTTCTCAGGGCCTGGGAGCCAGCGCCTGTTCTAGAACAGCTGGGGGTCATGTCGGGGGCGGGGCTTTCTCCCAGCAAGCCCACTGTGGTGTGGACTCCTCATGTCAACTCAGGCTCCTTACCATGTCCCTGCTGCTGCCCCCAAGGTTCTGCCCTCCTTCAGCCCACACAGAGGTGTGTGAGATGCACACCTGCCACCCATTTCCATTGTCTGTGCCGACCTGCCAGCATCTATTCTACTTTGAAACCTGAACCCATTCTGGATCCTCTTTTGCCTGTCACATCTGTTCATTTGTCACTGTTGATTCCTCCCTGTCATCCCAGCTCCCCTGTGCTAGCCCTGCCTCAGCGGGGTTCCTTGAAGCAGCAAAGGCGTTCACACCACCTCACATCTCTTCCTAACTGTAACTGTCTCTGCCATGTTTGCAGACAGTCTCGTGCTGTCCTGGGGGGTGAGAACACAGTGCATGCTGTGTCTGCCCCATGGCGGGGGGAGCCCAGGGCCCAGCAGCAGAGTCATACAGGGAAGGCGTACACTGACTCTTTCTCCTGGCCTTTTCTGAACTCTTGAGGAAAGCTCTGTACAACACTGCCTTGGGCAGCTCGAGCTTCTGTCACAAGAATACCACAGACTGGGTAGCCTGTAACTAACAAGTTTATATCTCACCAATCTGGAGGCTGGAAGTCCAGGGTCAAGGTGACGGCAAGGTTGGGTTCTGGTGAGGGCCTGCTGCGGGCTGCTGACTTCTCGCTGTGTCCTCACTGTCCTCACGTGGAGATTGCAGAGAGGAAACTGGCTCTTTGAGGGGCTCTCATCCCACTCATGGGAGCTCCACCCTCATGACCTCATCTGATCCTGATCACTTCCCAAAGGCCCCGCCTTTTTATACCATTTCATTGAGGGGTAGGGTTTCAACATAGGAATTGAGGGACACAAAAGTTCAGTCCAGACACACACTGCTGATACACCTGTGGGGTGAGTGTTCCACACACGGCTGGCACACTGCTGCTTTGAGGTGCAGGCTCAGCAGAAGGGGCTGGGGCATTACAGCAGGGGCTCATCCCAGTCATCATCCACTCAGGCCTCCTGGCAGCTGAATGCTTGCAGAAAGCCACAGGCTGCACCAACTCCCCATGGTATCCGGGCACTCCACCGCTCTCCCCTCTGCCTCTGAGCTTCCAGCATCCCTGCGTCCTTCAGCTTCTGTCCTCTTTTTGTCGCTCTCATTCATCCCCACTGTCGTTAAGGCCTGATTGGTGGAATCAGTCACCCTCATCCCTGCGGGTCCGAGCTCACTCTCCATACCTTTGAGCAGGCTGGTGCCCAGTAGCAGGCAGCTGCCCCCATCAGGTGCCACTCTGACAGGCCACGGTAGGCTCTGGCAGGGTGATGGGGCCACAGTCACTGGCCTCCAGTCACTGTGATGTCCTGTTCACACTGTCACTCTTTATATTCAGAGGTTCTGTTGTCATCAAGGACAGTGTCCTTGCCAGAGGGCCTTTTTCCTCACCCTACCTTTCTCACAACTCCACCATGTGTTCTCAGGGCTGGAGGCCGGACCCAATCTGTGTTGCCAGTGTCTTTATGCTCTGGTTCTTCGTTTTCTGGCTGCCACTCAGTTCCTGCGGCAGGGCAGGTGTCTTTCTCCTTCCCTTCCCTTTCCTTTCCTGTGGCGGTATCCGGGTCTTATCTTCATATCCTTAGTGTGCCGGTACAGGACAGGCATTGAGGTCACTATTGCTGAGTAAAGGAATGGTGGCTTGCAGAGGTTCTGCTCCTTGTGGCTGTGACCCTGGGTGGTGGTAATGCCAAGCATGGCTGGTAGGTGGTGCTGATGAACCAGCAAGAGCCCTGTTGGGGTACTTCCAGGTTCGCAGGCTGCAGGAGATCTGGGAGTTCACTGAGGAAGCTTTTCCTTGTTGTCTAGAGTTAAGGGCTCTTTTCTGGGGAGGAGGGTTCGAAGAACCTCCTAAAGTTCATGCAAAATTTTGCATGTATGTAACGTTTTCTTTGTAGAGGGCATCAGCTTCTCAGTGAAGTGCTTCACCATAAAATAAGTTAGGAATTATTGGTCTAAAACACCCCACCGCATTTAACTCCCACATAGCACACCAATCTATACGTGTGTGTTTTATTTAGTTCTCTCTTTTTTGTGTCGTTGGCTCTGTTTTAACTCCAAATAGAATTTTTAGAGTTGTGCTGTAAAACTGTTTAGGTTTTGTTTTGTTTAGTGATATGCTGTCTTCATATTATTTTTTGAAGTATGTGAGTCTCTGAGTCTGGAATTACAGTCTTTCCTCTAGGGTTCATTGCCTGTCCTTGAATGTAGATTTGATTAAATGGCATTAGGTGAGTTGGAACCATTATGCCAGGAGATTTCTGTCCCTAGGTAGCCTATATTCTTATGAGATGAGAGAGCCCCTAGTGCTAGTGAATAACCAGCACGTTAGGCTGAGACCAGTAACCTCTGAGAAAGACAAAGTAGGAGGATAGCAGGAGTCCCAGCCCTGAGTGCGTAGTTTACATGCATGGAGAGGGAGGGTAGTGAGCAGAGGCCTACAGATGTCAGAAATCTGAGGACATTGGGCACCCGGCACAGGGAACGGCAGGTGCTGAGCCGGAGGAATGTGCGAGGCTGTCATTCCAGCATTCCGGCTCTGACAGCATAGAAGCCGTGGGGTTTAATGAAATTCTTTGAGCAGAATCCGCCTTTCAGCTGCTATGTTCTTTCTCATCCCTGGCTTTGCACATGCTGTTCCTGCTGCCTGAAATCGCCTTTGCTGCCTGCTCTTCCCTTGGGGTTTCTCTTTGGGACATTTAGGACCTGGGCCTGGTGGTAGTTTTGGTGAAGTCATGGTAGTGTGAGTAAACCTCCCCATCTTTGCCCACACAGCTGCGTGAGTCTTGAGCTCTTGTTAATGGTGAAATTTTTGGTTTACACATCTGGCTTCTCCCATTATATCTTGAGTACTCATACTCAAGTGCTCTTCTTGATTTTCTTTGTCTCATTCTAAGTCTGGGTGCCTGGTACATGACAGATATGAATGCAAGTTGAATGAATGAATGAACGAATGAATGAGGACACCTGATAAGGCTAGGGTGTATGCTCATTTTGTTCTCTTTGCTTTCTTATGACCTGAATTCAAATCATGATCCTCAGGACCCTCTGGTTAACTAATTAGGGGAGTATTAATAATGTCACCCTTATGAAATAATTGCCTGGTATTTTAATCACCTTGGACTGCCTTGAAATCCTTTGGCATTACTTTAGTACTTAATTTGCTTTAAAAAATCATCTTTATAGATCTTTAAGTAGTTCCTGTTTCTCATGCCCCCAAATCCAAAATACTTAGGTATGAAATCTTCTCTGAGCGTTTTTAACGTTTTGGTATAATTGTCCCTTTCTTTATGCTTTGGAACAAAATTCTAGATAGCCACCTACTACAGACTCTTCCCACTCCCGATTTCGGAGAAAGGGACAGGCTGTTCTCTGTCAAGGCCTCCTGTGGCCCAAGGACAGGATGCTAAGGATGAAACTCCTCGGAAGAAGCATATTGGCCCTTGTCTTAGTCTTCTCAGCACATGTTCAAGCTTTCATAGCAGGTCTAAAGCAGGTTTGGGCTTTTCTTCAAACGTTATTTTGACTGAAGTGTTTATGTGACTGTGATTCTAGAGGAATATTCATTACTTGCAAAACCAAGAAAGCTGGAAAAGAAAAATATATACACAATAAATACAAAAGTATAAAACTTAGTTCTTTTTATAAAGAAAAGCCCATTTATCAATCAGAAATCTGCTTTAGATTCTAAAATCTCTAAATGATATTTTAGTAAATTATTCCAGACTTGGAAATTTCCAACCCGTTAGAAAGTAACTAATGTTGGAATCAGGGTCACGGGGGCTTTCTCTGTCCATGGGCAGAACTCACCTACAAAACAGCTTTGAAAGTCTTGTGACCTGTTTAGCATGTGTCTCTGACTTAAGCCAGAAATCCCGACTCCCGATATTTTTTGAATGTGCAGATATGCAGAACTCTAGTAGTTCTGGAACTAGCGACCTGGCAAGGAGAACTGTGGGAAGACAGTAACAGGCTCCCCTTCTCCCTAGGTGACGCGTCCAAGGAAGACATCGACATCGCTATGAAGCTAGGAGCTGGGTACCCCATGGGCCCGTTTGAGCTTCTCGATTACGTCGGGCTGGACACAACAAAGTTCATCATGGACGGTACGACTTGGGATTCTCTGTTGTCTTTCTTCGTTGAGTTGAGGTAGTTTCTCTCAATTGTGACTTACAGGCCTGTTTAAAACAGAAATTTTAAGGGGTCTTAGGAGACTTCCCGAAGTCCTGCCCACATGGCTTAACAACTCAAGTTACTAGGTGGTAGAGGAAGGGAAAATGTGCTGGCTCCCTAGCATCTCTTCACCGGGTACCTTTTTTCTTTTTAACTTTGCACTTTGAAATAATTATAGATTCACAGGAAGTTTCAAATATAAAACAGACAGTCCTATTTACCCTTTCCCAGCGTCACCCCGCAGTTCCATCACAAAACCACAGCACAGTGTGAAACCATGAAGCGGCACTGACGCATTGTGTCCTCGCACACATTCTGATTTGTATGACCGCACTGCAGTCAAGACACCCGGCCATTTTCTTTAATGTGTCTGCTTTACTGTGAAGGCTCTGAAACAGGAAAAATAATTATTACAGTGGGACTGCTGAGGTTGCAGGTAGCTCATACTACCAGGTTTCACAAAGAACACTTACGTGTTCTGGAGGAATGAGGAAGGTTCTACTTGAAGCATGCACTTTGGAATTTTAAGAGGATGTAAAACACCAGCAGCAGCAAATTCAGATTTTTCACATGTTCTGAAAGTTGTTTGACTGTGAAGGGCTCAACCGCAGTTGAACCAGTGATTTCAGGAAGGGTTGGATAAACAGGAGCCAGGCCTCAAGCAGCGTAGGGTGGGGGGAAGGCAGGCAGCTCACCTCCTTTGGGGCCCTGGGGCTGCACCAGCTCAGCCTCTCTCTGCCATGTTGGCCTGAGGGGCACCACACCCAAGGGGCTCTTTCACACAACGTGGGACCTTTAGTCTTGCCCTGGGAATGCTGAGATGTGAAAATAAGCCCAGCACTTCATCTGAGCCCTCTTCCCTCCTCTCAATAGGGTGGCATGAGATGGATACACAGAACCCCCTGTTTCAGCCCAGCCCGTCCGTGAACAAGATGGTAGCAGAGAAAAAGCTTGGCAAGAAGACGGGAGAAGGGTTTTATAAATACAAATGATGCACAGGTGCTCCAGCTCCGGGACGAGCCCTGAAGTTCCACCAGCAGCCGCCCCAAGCGCCCGCGGGAATGCCCTGGGGTCGGACCTGCTCCTACGCAGCACAGTCTATGAGATGTGCAATTTGATTGTAATCTGTCTGAAGTAATTATTTACACGTAGCAGGGTTCTCTATTGAGAATGAATTCCTTTTTTTAGTCTGTTTATTTCTGTGTATTTTCTAAAAAGCTTTACACCCTTGGTGCCTTGGAGCAAACATTTCTTTTGAACCTCGTCACTTTGAAAAAGCATTGCCTGAATTCACACACTGAATTCACACACTTCCTCTGAGAGCGTTTAGGGGTCATCGCTGCCTCTTGGAGGCATTGGCGAGACTGTGATGTGTCTGTGACGCGCTATAGGGAGCAGCGTTGCATCTCACCTTTGTGAGGTCTGCTACCTGCAGCTTTGAGCCTCTCCGCACATCCTGGGCACAACATAGTGTCCTGTCTCTATCCCACTCATCATCTGCTGGACTGGCAGGAACATCGCCACGCGCTTGGTTTGCAGGAAGAGGTTTCATTCACATCTGAAATCTGGATGAGTTTGGTCTCTCTCTTTTTTTTTCCATGAGAAATCATAACTCCAAACTGCCTACAAATTGACTTTAATAAAATACAATCTTTTAATCTTTAAACATTTGAATTGAAATAAACATGTATAATTTTAAAAGGTAACATGCTTAAGTGATTACAAAAGTAAAGGTTGGTGATTTAGCCGAGAGCTGTGCCCCGCCGCCTTCGGTCTGTTGCTGTTTAAAGCGGCAGTGGCGAGGAGGAGGTGTTCATGTGGAGGTGTTGGTGGGGCCCTGACTGTGCCATCACTCCAGGTTTCTTGCCAATAAAATCATACTAAGGGCACAGAAAACAATTTTTAAGGAACATCTGCTTCTTTGCCAACAAAGAGAAATGTGACATAAGCTTCTTTAATCATTGGCTTGAGAAAGTGTCTTCCAAGATAGAATTTTGAAGCTGGAAGGACAACAGAAACCCTGAGGCCCAGTGACCTCATTAACAAAGACCCTGAGTTATGCGCCCAAGGTCACCAGAAGTTTTGTAGCAGAGCCAGGATTGGAACTAGTTTTGAAGATAAAATAAATACAAACTAGCACATTTGGGAATTTCAAATCCAGACTTTCAAACAGGACTGTCCCCCAAATGGGCACCCTTGTTTGGTGCCCTGGGGCGTAAGTCTAATGGTTGAGAGATTGCCACCCCCATTCCCCACTTCATGATAAAGGGGCCTGAGTGATTTTTTTTCTTGAATCTAACTATAGCATCATAGGAACATAAGTATGTACATGCATTTCTACACACAGGGACCCTGGTTTAGGAAACTTGTAGGTTATTCTTATAAAACATTTCCTAACGAGAAAGAGGAAGCATCTGCGGTGCCACCACGCTCCCGTCACTAAGGGTCACCCTCGGGCCCGAGCCCTGTGCTCCCAGGCTGGCTCTTGGCCTTTGACCTGCGTCTGGCCTTCGGCGGGGCTTCATTTCCTTCTCACTGACCCAGGTGCCTACAGGATGTGGGCCTTTGTCCTGAAAATGGCAGGGCTCTTTCTTGACCCCTCAATTCAGGGAAGAGAGAGGACGGCAATGGGACCATCAGCCTGCCAGGATGTGAGGGTAGGGCCACAGCGATCCTTTTCTGGCTGAGATTTTTATATGCACTTTCAGCAAGTCAAAAAGGGTGGCCTCTCAACATTTTTATCATTTTCAAAAAAATTTTCCATACATCATGTTTGGGACCAGGAAGGAATGTTGAACATTTTCTTATAAAGAGGAGTTGATTATGGGTCCTCAGTCCCACCGAGAGCTCCCTGGGGGAAGACGGCCTGGCAGCCAGGACCAGCTGCTGCCCTTTGCTGAGTGAGGTCTACGCTGCAAACTGGACTGAGGAGGAACCAGAGGGCTGGGTGGCCTCTCCGGGAGCCTCTGAGCAGAGCCATCACCCAGTCTGAGTTGGCCTAGCGCGAGGGCGTCCTCTGAAGAATAGTTTTAATGCTTATGGACATGTCTTTGTAAAATAAAAGCTGTGGCCCTTTAATGTTCATAAGATTCACTGTTAATAACAGTTTCTCAGGGGGAAATGGTTGGCTAGCTTTGGACATCAGTGGTAAGGTATGTTTCCAGTTTGGGGCCTGTTACATGGTGCAGCGTGGGGCATGGTGTGGCCAGATCCTGGATCTGCAAACATATACAGTTGGGGGTATAACGGATTCCCCACTAGGTGTTGTAGAGGAAGTTTTCTGACTCGTCAACATGTCAACTTTGAGAAGCTCATTTCAGACGCAACCACTAATTGGTGGAGAGGATAGAACTCATATGTTAGTCACAGCTTACACAGTACACTCTGCTTTCTCTCGTGGTTTTCACATTACACTTTTCACACATTGAAACAAGTTTTTTTCTTGTCCCACCTTGACTTAATCCCTTTAACATTTCAACTTAAGTAACTAACCAATTAAGTCTACCAAAAGTCAAGTGTGGCTAATTTTGTGGGACCAGTTTTCTTGTAAACAGGCACTGGTGACACATAAATAGTAACCTACAATGTGCTTTGAGCAATGGGAGCATTGCTGTTCTCAACCCATTTGTTTGTGTAAATTATATTTTTAAAATCAGTCTTAATATTTTGTAATCACAGTTTTTATTTCTACAGCAGAAATGTTAACTCCTGAAAGACAGAAAAATCCCGTCATTGGCATGAATTCAATGTTTTACCTAAAATCACCATCTGCAGCTGCTGCAGAATTAACCGGAATACATGATTTTTGGAATGAAACAGACTTGGGTTCTAGCGCTCAGCCCGCTCTACCTGTGCACCCTCAGGGATTGGCTTCTGGGTGCACCTGGCACATGGGCAAAACAATGGCCCCTAGTCCACAGGCCTGTTGATGAAACAAAATGATGGCTGTCCCAGGCTGAGGGTGGTGCTGTGAAGTAGGCTAATTGTGACCACCCTGCTCCTCTGCCCAATTTGGAAGGAAGCCAGAGTTCTTCACCGCCCGCGGGCTTACCAAGGCCTGGGTATTTCACATGGGGTCGGGGTGGTGGTGCTGACTATTGGGAAGGGCCCACGAGTCTTATAAAGGAGAGTCTTAGAAGTGAAGTGCAGGGCCGCCTGGTAAGAAGGTAAGTGGAGCGTCATCCCCCACAGCCGCTCTGCAAGGTCTTCCCCGAGCTCCCTGGGAAGCTGGTCAGGCTGGTCGGCTACTCAGGAGGGAAGCGCGGCAGGAAAGCTCCCAGGGAGCTGCAGGGTGGCTGTCACTTGGGCAAGCTACATTTTGTGAGTGAATGGTAGACTGGATGATGTAAGACCCCGGAAGAACAAGTGTGGAGGAGAGAAGGTCCCAAGATTTTCCCAACGTGGTAGCTGGGGACGTGATGCTGGAATATGAACAGAGGAAAAATTGGGCTTTCATCCGGTCATCATGTAGTTGGTTAAGGCAAAGCCCTCGGCATGGTGGTGGGATGATGCAGGCCTTGCTGGAGCCGGCGGGTGTCTGAATGGGGGTCTCCATGCTCAGCAAGATGCCTCAGCCTCCTACCTGGGATACCCCACCAGGGAAGTGCAGTCAGTGTTCAGGCAACAGGGCCCAGAAGGAGGGAATTGAGGAGCCAGAACCAGCATGGGGAGGAAGACATGCTTGGACTAAGGTTTCCGTTTGGGGTGGTTTGAAGGACTGACCCCTAAATGCCTCTTCTGGGGCCGTGTGGAGGTTTGGAGGCACATCTGGGAAGGTAGGTTCATAGAGCTTTTGAGCCTCAATGCTCCAGTTTAGGAAGGGGGATGGAACCATCACGTGGATTTGTGGCGGGACCACCGCTGTCTTGCTCTGCTGCGTCTGCAATCTGGTTCGAGTCCCGGGGAAGAGACAGTGGCCCTCAGACTGCTCCCAGGTGAGCAGCTCTTGCTGACTGGTGTCAGGTGAAGGGTGGTGCACGAGGGAGGGAAGTGGTCGGGAGCTGAGTTACCCAAGCGCATCCTGGTCTGAGACCAACTACCCCTTCAGCACTCCCCTCTCTTGTGGGCTCTGCCAATGGCTGGCATGACGTCCTTCAGTCCTAGGCCTATGGTAGTTATTAACGCTTATGTTTTGATTTTTCTCTGCTGTCCTCCTTTCCTATTCAGTCTCCTGTGTGTCGGGGTTCTCTTGCTAGGAGAGAACTAGTTGATAGCATCCTTTTACTAAAGTTACAGCTCTGTCCAATGCTGAATGATCAGGGAGGGACAGCACATCTCACTCCCCGACCTGCGGTTTGCAGCCCATCCCTCCCCAGGGACCACAGCCTTGGTGGGACTCTGCACTCCAGAGTTTCTGGTCACCACTTGAAATTCCCTTTCGTAAGGTATGAGGGGGAAAAGACTGAAGAGTAGAATAGAGACAGGCATCCAAAAGCTTCAGTAAAAGTTGGAGTGGCCACATATGAAGAGGGTTGCTTTGGCATTGAAAGCTCATGAGCCCAGCCAGCATGTGGCTCAGTGGTTGAGTGTCCACCTATGAACCAGGAGGTCACAGTTTGATTCCCAGTCAGGGCACATGCCTGGGTTGCAGGCTCCATCCCCTGTGAGGCGTGTGCAGGAAGTAGCTGATCAATGATTCTCTCTTATATTGATGTTTCTATTTCTCCCTTTCTCTCTGAAATCAATAAAAATATATTTTAAAAGTTTTTTAAAGGAAAAAAGAAAACTCATGAAAATGGGCCATTTTTTTTGTGAGGGCTGCTGGATGGGTTCCAGTTCTCTGGGACCAGACACCCAGGAAAGATCAGCCCAGCTGACTGGAACCTTAGAACCAGGGTAGGCACAGCCTGTGATGGATGCGACTGCCGCTGGCAGCCCCAGGAGCGCTGTGCGGGCCTTGTTCTGTGAATGCTCAGGGGGACGCAAGCTGGTGTGGAGGGCAAGCTGGGCTTTAAAACCCAGCAATCGAACAGCAGGTGTCTGACCTAACTTTGGTAGAATCTATAACAACAAACAAGCCGATTGGTGGGGCTCCATTCTACTTTGGTGGCCTCATACCTTCTTCCTTTGGGAGAAAATATGGTTCAATTGAGAGATTCAAGTTAGAGATGGAAAAGAGGAGATGACTCATCTACTAATTCCACTGGACTGCAAAGTGAAACAGTTAAGCAGTGTGACTGCCTACTCAGTTAAGCAGTGTTATTTAATCTGGCAAATCACACATTTTCTACCAATTTCTTCCATTTATTTAAGGGAAGTAAAAATTTTAATTTATTTAGCTGGTAACATCTTAAGCTATTACAGATTAAGAAAAATACTTAGCAAACACATTGGTGTAGATGACCCAGTGCAATCCAAACCCTAATCATTTTCCGTAAGTATTTCCTTGATTTTTGGTCCAGACGGATTGGTTAGGCTTGGTTACCAATTGCTTCCATGGACAGAAGAAATATGTTCACATGTTCTATGGCTATAGGCAGTACAAAAACATTTTTTTTTTTACACTGAGCAAAGAAAGTATGTTTAATAACAAATTACAAAGCAGTTCAAGGGGAAATTCATTTATTAGTTATTTTCTATCTGGTAGGCGTCTCCTTTGTAGAGGTCAGTGGTCTCCTCATTTAGCCCACAGGGAGGCATGCCCAGAGGGGTGGGTGCCTGGCACCCGGCAGTGGTGGGAGTGGGTGTTGTCCGGCTCTGTGACTCCAAACCAGGCCTTTCCTGCTGCACCACCCCCTTCCTAACATAGAGCTGGTTTTTAAAGTCCAAATTACTATCTAGCAACAGAATGCTTGTACATTCTAACACGTGAGGTGGCGAGGAAGCTTGCAAACAGTGCAAACACTTTGCTGGTGCACCATTCAGCATAGCTCAGTGATATGTACTGAATGAGGGTGCTGGGCATTTCTCTTACACC
>NW_006383014.1:623940-644067 GCF_000327345.1 Myotis davidii | reverse complement strand
TTGCGTGGCCCCCCCCCGCCCCCCCCCCAGTGCTGCCTATGATAAACAACATTAAGCATTGTTTCTCAAACAGGGCAATAAGTGAATAGCCAGAGTTCCCTTGAGTTCTTCAAGTTTTACCATAAATTAATTCTATATTACCTGATATGTATAAAGTTCTAACTTGGGTTGTCTCGTGTGAGTAATGTTTATTTTCAGTAGCTGCTCTTGTACGCCCTTCCCCTAGCCCCCCTCACCACCACTCCTGGCAGCAGAGGAGGAGAATATGGGTTTTCCCATTAAAGAGGCTCGGAAGTTTAGCAACTTCCAAAATGGTGCCCACTAAGTGAGAGCCAACAAAATCAATGATCTTATTTTCCCCCTAATACACTTATGTAAGCATTTAGAATCACATCCTCCTATTCCTATGAAGATGCTTAATTGCAAACTACCCTATTACAAAGCAGTTCAAAGTTTTGTGTGTATATCTGTATCCCTGGAAGTTAAGGCAGCTCCTAAAATTCTCAGCATGAGAGAGAGCATTCCATGGGAAGCAGGGTAAATGTAGTTTGTACAACTACTGTCATGTGGAATTTGCTTCCCTTTTCTGCCAGAACATGCGTTGCTCCCTCATGATTTTTCTCCTTTAAAAGGAAAGACACACAGACATCTCGTTATTGCTCCTGGGCCCTGAGTAGAGGTTTTCATATTGTTGCAGCCTTAGACCAAACTATAGAGGGAAAAAAATATTGTACTTGGGACATCTGTAGTCAAGAACCTGTTCAAAGGCTCTTCCAGCTAAATGGGTCCTTGCCAGCAACCCTAGCAACCAAACAAATTAAACCAGGAGAAAACACCCCTCCTAAGGGCCAGTGTGCCAAATGTGGCCTCACAGAAAGGCTGGTTCCCAGAAAAAAAGGCGGGTCATCGTCCTCCTCGAGGCACGCCATCGGCTCTGAGCCTACTGCAAGGAAGAAAGCCAAGTCACCCAGACCAGCAGGAGCAGTGGCTGGAGGAGCCCCTCTGACCAGCTGTCCAGGAGACTTTCCCTTGGTCTGAACCTCCAGGGGCTCTTGACTCTCCTTCCCCAGAACCCCTGCAGCAGAAAGCAGGATTTGGGCTGAATGGGCCAGGCAGGGTTCAGCATTTCATTGACATCAAAGTTCTCTGGGAAAGTTATCCTGAAAGCAAAATAAAAAATGAAGAGGGGTCCTCGCCAGCTTGGCTCAGTGGCTAGAAGGTTGGCTTGCAGACTGAAGGGTCGCAGGTTCTATTCCAGTCAAGGGCATGTGCCTCGGTTGTGGACTCAGGGGATGTGGGGGAGGTAACCAATCGATGTGTCTGTCTCTCCCTCTCCCTTCCACGCTCTCTAAAAAGTCAATGGAAAAATACCCTCAGTGAAAAAACAAGAAGAGGGGACTGGGTTTGGGGAAGGAGCCACTGGCTCAGAGAGGATGTAAACCCATTTCTTTCAACATTGTTACTCATTTTTTGTGTGAAAATTGTGGAGGGGGACCCATCGAGAGGCTTGCGCACGGCTCGATCCTCAGCTCTGTATCCTTGGTCTACTTCATGGACAGGCTTTTTTATTCATGGATTTATTTCTCAGATCCAGAAAAGCCGATTAATATGTTGCTACAACCCCTCCCCGCAATAAAGCAACAATGTCACCTCTTACATTATTTTGTTGGATTTTCTAGTCAACTCCTGAAAAAAGCATGGTGGGGCTTCAGGTATAACTACTTGGTTGATGTATATTTAAAAAGCTCAGATAATTTTCAAATGAATATGAAACCTTTATAAAAAGTAGGTCCCCTGAACATAAAATAGACATTTTTCCCTGGTTCAAGTTAGGACTAAATGAAGAGGAATTGGCGAGATTCCAGAGGATAGTAATAAAAATGATTAAAGGACTGATGATGAAAGGTTCAAGGAGTTGGGATTACTTAGCCTGGAGAAGAGAAATTTGAGGGGTGATTTAATGGCAATCTTCAAGTACAGTATGTGGAGGGTTATTACAAGTATGGTAGCCAGCTGTTCCCCAGCTGTATTGAAGGTTGAAAAAAAGAGATAGGATTTCAGCTAGAGACTTAAGTTAGACCAATGGTATGAATGGTCCTCATGCTATCTCAATGGATGGGAAACCACCATGGAAAATCATGAAATACTGACGTTTGAAATGCAAAATGTGTATTTTTGGCTAAGTCAGATACCAACCTGTATGCTAGCAGTGTAACAAAAGGGAGAATTCTAGAATACAAACTCAATACTGGGGAAATGTTGACTTTGGGGAGACTAGAGGGAGTTAAAACCTTCCTTCGGCACAGGGACACCTTGACCTGGCGACCCAGTTTGAGAAGCAATGAGCTATGAAGTGGAAAGCGCGGCACACCTGCAGACATGGCAGCAAGCTGAGGGTGGAGCCCACGGCCATGTCTGAGGGGCTCAAAAAGGGCATCGGTCCCATCCGAATCCTGGGGACGATCTTCTTCCCATTGGCCTGACTTCGTCTACACCTGGGAAGGAGGTGGAGGGGCCCACTCTGTACAAGTTCCTTGGAGGTGTACCTTTAAAGCTGCATCAGCAGTGCCCCTCAGTCGGGGACAGAGCAGCTGTGGCCTGGCCCGTGGAGTTAGTTCACCATCACCAACTCCAGATGATCAGGAACTTCACGCTTAAAAAAAAAAAATTACACTTTAAAAAATTTTATTACAAAGCTTCTTTTAAAAAATGCTCAGCACGTTAACGCAAACTGGAATGACAAACGTTAGGTGACAGTTTCGGGCAAAGGCTGTGCCTTGCCATTTAAAAAAAAGGGGGTACATCAATGATCATTTTAACAACTGGCATAAAATCCCACTAATTGGCTAATAAAAACAGATACAAATACAGAACATTTAAAGTAATAACAATTCAAGTGCTGGGCTTTTTACAAGAAGGGGGTGAGAAGGAAAGAAATGAAAATTCACTGCAAACTGGACTACCGAAAGTATCTGTTAAGGTTTACCATTAAAAAAAAACAAAAACGAGATCCGAAGAAAAATAAAATGGAATTAGCACTGCCGACTGCGACCAGCAGAGTGGACGTGGCCACTTACTGGACAAGATGTTGCCCAAAAAACAGTGGCTTCTTTTCAGTCCCTTTTTATTTCCAACTTTTTCAGATCTTTGAATTTTACTTAAAAGCTCATAGCTAGCAAAATATACAAGAAAATTAAAACTAAAAAGTGTAAATTAAAAAAAATATTCAAGTTTAAAAAAAAAAGGAAGCAAACTTGATCCTTTTGCGCCGTTAAATAAAAGCTTCAGGAGAAAGGCAGAGAAGGGAAAGTGAAGACGAGACATAGAGGGAGCTCGGCCACACGTTCCCGCGGGGACGCTGACGGCCGCGCTGGCTGCTGGCTCCAGGTGCCCGAGGCGGGGGCAGCCAAGTCACCATCCTCGCCAAGAGGTGACAGGTACGGATGCAAGAGGCTCTGGGAAGTGCACGGCGGACACGCGGGGAGGAGAGCAGCTCAGCTGACCCAGGGCCTGCTGGCATTTTCATGTGCTGCTGAATTTTCTTTTAAAAAACTTTTTACACTTTATTTTGGACCTTGGCTCTTGCAGTAGATGAAAGGGGTTCGGCAGTGATTGTCTCTGTGGATCAGTGTCTCTAGCGGTGACCTCAGGGTGAAGGTGGTGCCAGTTCTCCTCTGGGGTCGGCGGGGCAGGCCGTGGAGAGTCTGGGTTTCAACAAGCTTCCATCTCCAGGAGGGGTCCCGGGGCCGCCGCCTTGGCTTTGCACGTTGGGAATGAGCTTCGTTTTCCACCTCAGGAAGGAACACAGGAGATGCTGTTAACGAGACTCTGTCTAAGGCCTGGACAAGACGTTCACCTCTACTGAACACAGGGCATGACTTAGCACCTCTGCGTGGAATGAATCCACTCTGCTGACTTGGCGATGGCTACACAAACTGCCCCATGGTAGCCCCGTAGCCTCAGACTACGTGAGAGGTAAGTGTATTTTACTGAAATATTTATTTTAGTTCTACGTACATATATACATGTATAGGTTATGATGTGAAATACACTTTTTAAAAAAAATCCATTTAATACACTGGATCACGGACAAACATGACTGTGGCGGGCAATGGCCACATAAGGGGAAGAGTTGTTCTCTAAAGTGTTTGGGTATTCTGTGCACTGTGGGGATCGGCTGTGTGACTGTCCTACACAGGACTCACCCCTGCTCCCATCAGCCCTTGCAGACACACGCCCACCGCCAGCCCCTGCGAACGACCGACCGGCATGTGCTCCGTCCACAACTCAGCCCACTGCGCAAAGGCCTCTCCAGTCTCACTGCAGACTTACAGTCCTCTCGTTTTTCCTTCCCGATAACCAAGAGCTCTAATGTTAGCCTTGGTTTGTACACTTGACAAGTGTTTGAGTAACTGCTGTTTGATATTGCTGATGATAATGGCTTTCACAAAGGATCCCCAAATCCTAAAATGAGATTTTTTAAAGCAATTGAAAATAAAATATAAATGCTGGACCAGGATGAGACAAAGATGCAGGGAAAGTGAAAGGATGCCGAAATTTGGTTCCTTCACCCGGGAAGGAACCTGGGGGGGCCGCCCCGGTCAGACGACCTGGGTCCCTGGCCCTTGCAGATGAATCCCATATTCATGTTTGTGCTGTCCTTGTTACCAGAAGAAGTTTTCTTCAAAAAATTAATTGTAATAGTGAATTTCTTGATGCTTTTTGAGTGGAGAGAGACTTAGAGGAGAAATAGAAGGAAGCTTTGAAATAGTTTCATAATGAAAACTGAACTTGGGGTGGGAGGTTGCAATCTGTCAACTGCTGTTCACGGAAGGAGAGTGCTCCGTGGAGTGGGGACTGGGCGGGCAGGCGAGGCCAGCGCCTGAGGTGCAGGCCTGTGAGCCTGGTGCGCGGTGAGCCTGGGGAACCCTCGCTGCTCCTGGGATGACTGGCCTCAAAAGGACTCATCGAAATTGCGCAGAAACTATCTGTGTATCTGGGTAGTTGCTGAAAATAGAAAGCAGCGACCAAACAGAGGGCAGTTAGCCACAGAGTGCTGTCCACTGAGGACAATGCCAATGCCTGTCCTCCTGCCAAACGCCCCTTTCCTGTGTGACAGGAAAACACTGCAGCCTCATGGTTTTCTAACGTGTGGGGACGGCCTGCAGCCCTGGGCTGCCGGAAACCAACTCCAGCATGACAGCAGGGCTGCATCTGGGAATGGCTGAAGGCATTTCCCCAAACCTGAATAGGATACATTAAATTGACTGTGGCCGCCAGACAGCTAAAGGGCATCTTAATCTATATGTTATTGCCTCCTACTGGCCAAACACCTGAACGGCCGTAGGCTAATTCTTCCATTTCTGACAACGGACTCTGTACCAAACCCTGACCCTTTTAAGTGTATATCTCTGCTTCGCCTCAGGACAAATTGTGTTAATAAAAAGCATGGGGTTCTGGGACGAAGGAGACCTAAGACCTGAGATATTAGAACTTAGCTCCTTTAGCTAAGCTCCTCTGACCCCCAAATGCCTTTCAAAATTGTTTTGTCTCCGGACTCCTACTTAATCTACGCACAGCCTTCTCCAGATTGCTGAACGCTTCTTGATGCTGCAGTAAGAACCCCGGCCCTGGGCCAGGCTCGTGCAGCGGCAGATGAGCCGGCCTCAGATCATCTGCAGGCTGAAGGAGACACACTGTCCCTCTGTTGGGATCCGTCCGTCATTCCAGCCACAGTCTGACTATGAGGTCATGAGGTCAAGACCTCCACGGCCCTGCTTTGGCCCTACTCCTTGAGCAGGGCTGGACACCTGCCAGTCTGTAGCACCCCCACTTCGGCTCTCTGAGGCACCCTTTCCCCTCTGACCTCACCCCAATGGGCCGCCTCCTCTCCTCCTGAGCTGAGCACAGCACTAACACAAGTGTCAGGACAAGCTTGGCCGTCGGGGGGCCGTCCACCACAGAGGTAACGTGCACTTCCCGAAGGAATGGTGGCATCTGACGAAGCCGTTTCTTCCCCAAGTAGCCACACGCTTTCCCGCTGCTGATTCATTCCGTGTCCTCCCTCAATTCCTCTGGGAAAGCTGGCTTCAGAGTCCTCTGTACAACGGACAAAAAGCAGCTCGCCTCCACCGGGACACTTTCCTAACAGTGGCAAGAACATTAAATCCATGGGCAGAGAAACTTCCTCAACTCTCAGGTATGGCGGTCCGAACCTGGTTGCTCCTATACACACAGGGTTGTCAGGGCAGAACAAGTCTTACCTCCGAGCGGCACCAATGGGGGCTGGCAGGGCTGCTTCACTGATATAACACTGGTCAAATCAAGAGTCTTTTCAAGAAACCACAGGCATGGCGCTGGAGACTAGAGACTCCCCACATCTAAGGCTCCACTGGGGGCTGGGCCAGGCCAGGCGAGCCGGCGCAGCCCAACCCACCAGTGAAATCTGTGCAATCAAAGCCGCAATTAGACGCCCGCTTCAAAGGGAGCCAGGGAGCCTGTGTGTGTCAGAGCTCAGCCTCCTCCAGCGGGAGTCACTCCCGAGGGTGGGCCTCTGGACAGTGGATTCCCCGCAGGCACAAGGCGACCGCCTTCCCCAGCTGAAACCCATGGTGTTCTCTCTCCCGGACCAAACACCCGTCTTGACAAAATATCCCACTAACCAGATGGAACCAGAAGCCCAAAGGTTTCAAGATGGAGGGAGAACCAGCACTGACTCTGAGGCGTTAGAGCTTTCTAGGTTTGACTCAGAAGTGAAGAGAAAGGGGGTCATTCGTGCTCCATCAGCTCTGACAGGAGAGTCTACGAAGCTGATGCTTTGGCAGCCCACACCTTCCCCAGGGAGGACGCATGTGAGAGGGACGCGCTCCTCCCTGGGGCAGCGGAGCGGGGCTGTAGGAAGATGAGAAGACCTCCCCCAGCCCCTTGGTGTCATGTAGTATCATGTCCTTGCTCAGAAATGGTGAAGAAGGTTCAAAGATTGGAATAAAAAAACCCTTCCTTCCTCCGCCACCCAAATGTGACTAGCAAGGAACAGGAACTGCCAATGTTCTAAAGTGATGGCATGAAATCCGAGGAGAGGTGCCTGTGAGGGGAGCAGAGGCAGGTTTTAATTGCGAAGTTCGCCTTACAGCAGCACACTGCACACCTCACGCCAACTGTCGAAGTTTCAGCCCTGCCGCAGGGCAAACTGACAAAAGCCTGTGATTTCAGGGCGTGAACTCCCGCCTTGCGCAATGTCATGTATGTCAGGCGAGACGTGCCTCCTTCCAGAGCAGGAAGCAAGCATGACGGAGCTGGTCCGGCCATGGTTTCAGAGGAGGCGGAGGCATATGGTCATCAAGGGGCAGATCCCAGGTGACCTCCTGGCTCCCTGTGGGTCCCAGCCTTGCTGATTCCGAGGAGGCCTTGTCTGCAAGAAGCTGGTGAGGGGGGAGGAAAAGCAATGTCCGCCAAGCACGGGTGTGCGGGGCCCTGGCAAGTACTTGACATGTACAGTGTCATGTAATCATCACGTACAGATACGGAAATGGGGGCTGAGTGAGGTTAAGCAACAGGCCTGAGGTCACCCCCAACAGGTGGTGGGATTAGCTTTTGAGCCCTGAGTATATGTTCTCTCCGCCGCACCTTTCTCCTCAGTCTGTCAGAAAGAACAAAGCAGCTTCCTGCAGCGCACGGACAGCTCTGGCAGAACCGCCCCCTCACCTGGCTGTCCGTGAACCTGGCAGCTTGGGTTCCAAAGAACACAGCTGAAGGCAAGAATGTGGCAGAGCCTCAAGCTGTCACGGTGCTGGCAAGTTCACCCCCACCAACAGCACATACTGCCCTTCCTCATCAGAGCAACCGCCACGCGCCAACTGGGCCCCATGCACTTTTCATTTATATATTATTTAAATAAACTTCATCTTCTCATTCCACATCCACACAATGTCAGAAGGCGCATAACACTGTCCAAGAGGGGTAGAGTCTCAGGCAGAAAGGGAGGGCACAAAATATTGTAAAGATCAGATTTTAAAACAAATTTTTTTAATCCTCGCCCAAGGATCTGTTTATTTTTAAATAGATTGTTAGAGAGAGAGGAAGAGGGTGATAGAGAGAGACACGGATGTGAGAGAGAACTTGGATCGGTTGCCTCCTGCGTGCAACATGACTGGGGATCGAACCTGCAACCTAGGTATGTGCCCTGACGGAGAATCAAGCCCACGACCGTTTGGTGTACCAGAAGACACTCCAGCCAACTGAGCCACCGGCCAGGGCAAGAGCAGTTTTAAAAATCCAACATGACAGAGGTCATTAAAAATATTGGCCAACGGCACCAATTCCTCATTAGTGTGTACTATATATGTCACATCTGTGCACTGTGGAATAATGATAGGAGGTATTAAGAAATATTTAATTTCCACATATTCTGTTGAAGAAGGCAAATTTACACCCAAAAGAGTTAACCATTACATGCTTTGTTAACTTAAATAAAAGGCAAACCTAGAGTTCTCTGGGAAACCCCCTTATTCAGAAGGGCTGATTTTCTTTATAAATCCAGATGGCTCAGTGAGAAAAGCATTCTGGTTACAAAGAAATGTGTCCAAAATACTTTTTTTCTGTCAACTATTGATCTTTATTCAATTCCATGAACAATACCAAGTATTACGTGTCTTACGAGAGTTGAACGAACCTCACACTTCTCTCCCTCCTATATTTTAACGGCACGTGATCAACATTAAGAGCCAAGGGTCTGGTTCCCCATTTCTGTTGCCCACGGCAACTCGCACACAATGCCAGCTCTTTTGGCCAGGAAAGAAGGAAGAGGGATTGATGGCAAGGACACCCTAGTACAGCCAAGATTTTCCCGCCGCACCCCCCCTCCCAGTGTCTTCCCTAACGCATGGCTGTCCAGATAAAACCGCCCTGTCTGCTGAGCTAACAGGCTGGGCCGCAGCGACTACAGAGCCGCAGTGCACACCTGTGGGCTGCTGCCTCGCGTTCCTCTCATGCCCACTCCTCACACCCAGGCTAGAGCAGTGAGCCCTGACAGCACCTGTACAGCGTGACCTTCTCCTCTGGCCACAGCTGATGACGGGTCGGGCAGAAGTCTGTCTGCTCGCGCTGGGCCAACCAGAGCCCCTTCCCTGGGGTTGGAAAGAATCGCCATCCCTTTGGGAGACTGAGATTGTAACAACACCTAAGCTTGGGAGTTCTGGCCTGAGGATCAAAGAACTCAGGAAGTCAATCTGCAGGAGGGAGAATGGAGCAATTGTCAGGGAGGGACGGACGTAAGAGGCAGGAAGAGCCTTTGGACAGCTTTCCCAGGCCACCCGCCCTCTAGTCCTCTCCTCAGCCCAACTGTCTGGCTTCCACGAGATGCTCCTGTATCCTTAAAATAGATTTCCTGCCCTGCTCACGCTAGCATGGGTTCTTGTGATCTCGAGGCACCCGCAGCAGCGCGCAGAAGGCATCCTGCAGAAGGGGCAGGATCTGAACACCCGCAGTCCACATGCGGCGTGGCCCAGCCAGTGCCCCCAGGCAGCCGTCTCTATTTAAGACGGTGTGACCAGGCCTGCCCTTACTTGCAGATGTCACTTTCCTTAATGAATGTTCACCACGGAGTCCCTAATAAGGAACATTGTAGTCAAGCGTCAGCGGGGACAAGTTTAGCAGGGATTGTGGGCAAACAAGAGGAGGGAGGCACAGGCAGGCCACCATCTCAGACAGGAGCATGCCCAGGGCAGGGGCTGAGCGTGAGCCTCTCCAGGCCGAGACCTCCAATTCCTGCTCAGAGTAAACCGCCGGTCCTGACAAGGCAAAGGACACGCTACCAGGATCCGAGCGCTGAGGAAATGGCAGAGGTGCCCCTGGGCAAGGCCTCCACTTGAAGGACCAGGCAGGTGGAACAGGCGCACATGTTTTCCCAGGACACGCTGACTCGGGCCCATGGGAGCCGCGCAGCACCACTGATCTTTATTCAATTTCATGAACAATCAGCCCAGCTGGTGTCGCTCAATGGTTGAGCTTCCATTTCCAAAAGCCCTCAACGCCCGTGTCCCCTGCTCAGTGCCTGACACACTCAGTGCCTAAGTGTATATTAAAATAGTCCCTCTAATTAATTTTCTTTCCATGTGCATGAATCCGTGCACCGGGACACTAGCTGAAATAAACTTTTTTCCCAACAAGACCACTGAAAATATCTAGTCCACTCCCTGCCTCCAGGGCAGGGTACTCCTGGCTTCAGGCCAGGGTTCTAGGAGACCCAGGTTCCAGTCCTATCACCCGCCCTGAGGATGTCTCTTTTCCACTCCGTAGTCAGGCTGCTCTGTAGGGAGGCCTCACAGGACCCAGGGACCCCAGGTTCCCTGTCCCTAACCACCTCGCCAGACTCGCAAATATCACCATCAAACAGAAAGCTAGAACAATTTTCTTAAACATATAAATCCAAGCACTGCACAAACAGCTATTGCATTCTATACTGTACTAGAAACTACCTCCCCTACATACCTCTTGGCTCCAGAAAAATAAAGGTTAAAGTAAAAACACTTTAATTTTTCAGGTTAGCGAGTATACACGATAAAGCCGAAAGCAGGTGTGTCTGTACCGAGCGCCTGTGTGCATCTGTGTCTGCACTGAACCGTAGGCTTTTTGCTTTTTTAGAGATAGCATGTTTCTACTTTTAAACTAGTTCTTTGAGGTTATATAATCAAAGAAAATACATCAAAATATCACTAGAATATCTTCTCAGTCTATATAATTTAAGATGGTGGGCTTTTTTTTGGTATTTGTTCTGCTAAAGTTACTAACCAAGTTGTAAAGTTACATTTTTAAATTAGTAAACTCAGAATGGTAATCCTCTCTAAAAAAAATTCTAATTCTTGGCTTCTTTAATTCCGTGTGAATCTTGACTAGCTCAGGAAAGGAAATTCAGTCTTTGAGGATAATCTCTGACTTCTGACAAACTCTTGAGATGTTACGTGTTCCAAATCAAACATGAACCAAGACACTGGAAGCTCACAGCAACTTGATCCCTGCTCTATCAAACCCAAGAATTCCCTCGTGACAGAGCAGCTCAAGTGATGCCTCTTCTAGGAAGCCTTCCCCGATCTCACTCTGATTTACGTACTTCCTGTTCTCTTTATGCTTACATAATGCACTGCATGCGCCTCCTTCCTAGCACAAAGCATATTATTTTCTAATTACCCATTTGTACATCTGCATCTTCTTAAACTGGGAGCACGCCAGGAAGGGACAGGGTCCAGTTAGCAAGCACCACTCCCCCCCAGCCCCCACTGCCTAATGCAGTTCTTGCAGGAGTCGTCCTCACTGTATATTTGCAGAAAATAAACAAACGATTAGCCCAGCTGGTATAGCTCAATGCTTGAGTGTTGACCTATGAACCAGGAGGTCCCGGTTTGATTCCCGGTCAGGGCACATGCCCGGGTTGCAGGCTAGATCCGCAGTGCGGGGTGTGCAGGAGGCAGCCGATCAACGATTCTCTCTCATAGTCAATGTTTCTCTCTCCCTCTCCCCTTCCTCTCTGAAATCAATAAAAATATATTTTAAAAAGGAAACAACAAAAAACACACAAATGATTGGCATTCATGATACTTGCCTTCCAGTTGGGCCTGAGGAGAACGTGTGCAGTCTCATCCCCTGTGGCCCTGCGCTCCCAGCATTCCCACAGCCCAAAGGCTAAGGATGAACTGGGCTTTCGCGAAAGACCCACAGCTTGGGAGTCACTCCAACCTAGAAGAATGGCTCTTACAGATCCCACTGCTAATTGTCCTGGAAGCTGTAGCAAGGTACAGCGACAGGGTGAACGCCAGTTCTGTGTTTCAGCACGATTTCACCAGAGTGAACACTCTTCTCCTAAGACCCGAAGTGGAAGCACAGGGGACCGGGGGCACAGCTGGGGGCTCAGGAGCTGCTTAATCGCCAGGTTTTATCTCGGTCTGCGTGAGGCGACTGCAGTGGCATCTCCCATCAGAAAAGGGGGAAGCTTTAAATGAAACCTATCTTTTGAAGAGTAGAAACACAAGCTTCCAGAGGGCTTTTTGGTTTGCTGAAGAGAGCCCTTTCCTTGTTAGCAGGGCATTTTCCTTTGAGTTGATGGTTCCATACTATTCAGAGTCATGAGAGTCTCTAGCGTTTGAGCAACAGACATGGATGAAAGATTTTCTTTAAGGACACCAAACAGTGTTACGTTTCACTGAGTACATAAGAGAAATAAACCATCTCAAAAAAATATCTTCCGGCCCAGCCGGTGTGGCTCAGTGGTTGAGCACTGACCTGTAGCCAGGAGGTCAGGGTTCGACTCCAGGTTGGGCGCATGCTGGGGTTGCAGGCTCAATCCCCAGTAGGGGGTATGTAGGAGGCAGCCGATCAATGATCCTCTCTTATTGACGTTTCAATCTTGATCTTCCTCTCCTTTCCTCTTTGAAATCAATTAAAAATAAAACACACACACACACACACACACACACACACACACACACACACACACCCCTCTTCCTGTTGGAGTCAGGACATCTCCCCTGCCTGGGCTCTGTGCTCCATCAGCTTTACCTGACTATAGAGAGGAGCAGCAGGACTTAGCTAATGCTCCGTTACTTCCCTTCAGAACTGAAGACCAGACGTGGGAGCTTTCACATCGCACTACCTGCATGATTGATTCTAATCACGTGTTTTATCTGTCTTCGGTTTGTATCTAAGGTGAAGCCAGCACTGGCATGACTCAAGACTGTCAAATGGAGCCACTTGATCATGTCAGCGGAGAATCAAACCCATAGGAGCAGAGCATCCAGGCCCTGGCCTGGGGAGAAGGGGGTAGGCAGGGCGACCTTTGCAGGAACAGAACATGGCCACCGTGGGTACAAGTCATCTGAGATCACACAGGTGTGTAATGGTTACAAACCACCCAGGCACAGAATGCAGACTGCAGACTAGTGAATATAAAAGAGACCCGAGTCTCTCTGACAACACTGGGA
Organism: Myotis davidii; assembly: GCF_000327345.1. NCBI lineage: Eukaryota > Metazoa > Chordata > Mammalia > Chiroptera > Vespertilionidae > Myotis > Myotis davidii. Next base: position 631,096 of record NW_006383014.1, on the reverse strand, counting down.
GGCAGTGCAGACCACGGGGAGCAAAGCAGACAAGGAAGCTGGTCGGAGCCCTCTCAGTCCTGCCACGCGAGGAGCCAGAGGCACACTGATTGGAAATGACCCGCCCCAGGCCCCACAGCTTACCCAGGGGTGACGTGAGGGGCCAGGGCCTCACTCCTGGTCCAAGCTCCTCCTGCAACACAAGGCTCTCTTTCCTTGCCTTTCCTTGCTTTGCCACTGCTCTATTTCAGAACCATACACACAACACCCTCCATTTCTCAGGGGTAACAAGTGGGTGTCCCCAAGTGTTACATCCTCAGAAAGACCCTTTCTGAGCAGCCAGCCTGAAGCAGACACCAAGCCCAATCCCCATTTCATTTTGATTACAGCGCATATACTTCCCCATTCATTCTTCATCAACCACCCGACGACGCAGCAGTGTGAGCACCGTGAGAGCAGGGAGCTCCCGCGCCCCCTCCAGCACTCTACTGCCAGGTCTCGCACAGCCTGGCTTCCGCTGGGTGCTCAGTGCCTGCTAAATGATGACGAAACAAGTCAACTACTCCACCTATTACAGTTCCTGAGTTCCTAACACAGAGAAGGTGGGGGAAGAGCAGAGATACTAGTCGTAATTTACTGAAATCTTTATGAATGCAAGTCTTAGCTCCTTTCTGCTCTCTCTATATATTTATTTATGTATATATATTTTTTATTGATTTCAGAGAGGAAGGGAGAAGGAGAGAGAGAGATAGAAACATTAATGATGAGAGAGAATCATTGATAGGCTTCCTCCTGCACTCCCCCTACTGGGATCGAGGCCACAACCCAGGCATGTGCCCTTGACTGGAATCGAACCCGGGACCCTTTAGTCCACTGGCCAATGCTCTATCCACCGAGCCAAACCAGCTAGGGCTGCTCAGTAATTCAAGGGACCACCAGTGCATCTCTCCAAAGCAGGACAGTGAGGGGACAGTGACTTCAAAGGCTGAAGGATGGCCCAGCAGCCAGGGGAGCCCCACCATCTGGAGCCCCACAAGCAGCTGGTGGGAATTTGGGCTGAAAGAGGGTGGGGGCCACTTTATTTTGTTTTCTTCTGGGACAGATTAGAGAGGACACCTTAACTTTAGAAAAAAAGTGACAAGAAAGCATAATGATAGTTATGACTTATTTTTTTAAAAAAGTTGTTTGGGATACACTCACTCTAGGACACAAACTCTGCTTAATCTTCTAATGGAAAATACTAGGTAATGTTAATCACTAAGGACACAAAACCAAATACAAACTCTGAAATATAGTAATACATTTTCCATGGTTTTTAACAGAAACAGCATTAGAGATTTTGATGCAAATAGAAGGTGGAGCGAGTCTGTGAAGGTCGGGCCTCAGCACACTGCACTTTGGAGGATCTCCCCTTTGGGGGAAGAGTACAGAAGGAGAGACTGCTGTGCAGACCTGCGTCAGTACTTAAAAGAGTGCAAACATCCCACACAAGCTCGTGTGTGTGATGGTTACTAGAATTACTTCTATTATGGTGCCATGAGCTTCTGGAGGCAGGGCCGGTGATTAAGTCATCTTTCTGCTCCTTGTTCCTCATCACCCAGTGGGGAGGCCTCAGAATAGGTCCTAGGATCACAGCTGTCAGGCTGAATTAAAGATGAGCATCTGGGACATTTTTGGATTCTTTGTTTGGACACCTAGATGAAGGAATGGCCCTCTTTTCACTCAGGGAAAAGCCTGCCTCTCTGCATTAGTTTAGAAGAGCTGTGTTTTAAATGATTTTGAGAGAGATTTGTTGTTCTATTCATTTATGCATTCATTGGTTGATTCTTATATGTGCCCTGACTGGGGATTGAACCCACAACCTTCCTAGGTGGGGACAATGCTCTAACCAACTGAGCTACCTGGCCAGGGTTAGAAGACTTTTGATATCACAGAACTACGGTGATGGGATTCTGAAGAACCTGGGAATCTGAGTAAGATCAGGGAGTTGCACAGAGGACAGAGCACCTGAGTCGGGTCTCAGTGAGGGTGGATGAGGAAGGCAGGCACCTGTGGCACAGAAACAACTGCAGGTGGCAGGTGTTACCATCCCCATTTCATAGATGAGGAGAACGAAGATGAAAAAGCTGAAGTAGAGCCCTGGCCGGGTGGCCCAGCTGATTGGAGCATCATCCCATGCACCAAAAGATTGCGGGTTCAATTCCTGGTCAGGGCACATACATAGGTTTGAGGTTCAATCCCCAGTCAGGGCACGTTCAGGAGGCAGCCTACCAATATTTCTCTCTCACATTGATGTGTGTGTCTCTCCCTTCCTTCCTCTCTAAAATCAATAAAAAAACATATCGTTTGGTGAGGATTAAAAAAAAAAAGCTGAAATAGATTGCCCAGGCAAAAGGTGGATTTAAAATTCAGATCTACTTGGTTCCCAAACCTCTGCTGGCTCCTTTGGGAAACTCCATTGACATTTCAGCATCAAAATGTAGTTCTAAAGACTAAGTAGGAGTCACCTGGTTCTAGTCAAGAGCCAAATGGTCTGCAGGCCAGCGCTCCACTCAGGCACCCGGCCCTCCAAGCACAAGGCAGTGCGTGCAGCAGCCGGCACCCACCTGGGAACCGCTAGTAATTCTGCCTGGCCTGAGCACAGGACTCAGAAGACAGACGGGAGGGCAGGAGGGGCGGAGAGCGAGCAGCTGAAGGCTGAACTCGGAGGAGAGGGTAGAGGTGGGGCAGCACTAAGTGGTTTGCTCTTGATCCTACGGGCGGTGAAAAGCACTGACTGTTTTAGTTGGGAAGTGACATAATCAGTCTGTGTTTGAGCAAATTCCTCTGGAAACTGGCAGGAAAATGACCCAAAGGCTACTGCAAAAATCCGATGGAAAGTCTGTGCTCCAAGCCGTTCTGTGGCAGTGGCGAGTGAGAGAGGAAAGCCAGACAGGCCCAAGAGACAGAACGGACAGCACCTGACGTGGCTGCTAGAGAGACAGCAGAATCCAAGGGGGCTCCTTTGAGAAGAACTGTCACTGGGAGAAAATGCGGACACTAAGTTTTGAAAAACTTAGCAAAGACGAAGTCAGTGTACAAGGCAGGTCCCCTGGGCTGGTGGTTATGTGGTCAAAAATAATTTTAGAGCAAAAAGAAATGAAATGAGTATTACTTGCAAATAGTAGAGGGAGATCTAGCAATGGTTACCAATAAGGAAAACTCTTGGTAGCAAAATACAATTAATCAAGTAAGTAGTCCCCATGACAGGTTTAATAAGTAAATAAGTAAATAAATAAATAAATAGAGCACATCTTTCTCACGAGAAACAAATGAGTAACTTTTAAGTATCCGTGTATCATCTCAATTGACAGAAAGCCCTAGAGAGCAGAAGGAGCCGAGCTGAGACAGAACGGCCTGGGCTCCTCACCAGCCCCGGGTGCAGAGAAAGACCGCATTTGGCTTGCTGGTTTGTTTGTTGTTTGTTTGTTTTTTAAGGAGGCAGATCTTCCACTACGAGTAAGGAATGGCTGAGAAGAGAGTCAGGGAAAAGGGGATGGAGAAAGATTAAAGGGGCAAAGCAGGAAGAAGGGGAGAGATGAACACATACTATATTGCAAATACATAGCCGGTATAAAAACCATCAGATTCTTTTTAAAGTGCTAATTTGATTTTGGTGGAGTTTCCTCTTTAAAGGAGCAATGCTGAGTGAGCAAGGAGATTCGCAAGCAAGTGCCTCTGTTTATAACGAATGTCAGCAGTAGGACCAGAGAGTCGTTCTTACCATGTTTCAGATGTAGGCAGCTGTCATTCTTGGACCTGTACCTGCAGAAAATTGTGTCTTTAACAAATTTTTATTGACGAGGTTTTTGAACATTCCAAATATGTAGTAGCTACAACATCAAGTGGACCTGTTTGCTTTACTCTTTATGGTTCTTATACCAGCCATTTTTATTTGTGCAGTACAAGTGACCTTACTTTTAATGAAAGAAAAAGGGGAAATAAATAGGACCTCACTGATTGATGCCTTGAATTAATGTGTAGGAAAGATAAACCCTAGCACCATGTTTTATATTTTTAAATAACCTAAACCACAAAAAAGATTCTCAAGGGGATATAAGGTAGCATATTATAGAATCATCATAAAAATTTTTACTGTAAAGAGTTCTGCAGATAGAAGAACAGAAGTATTAATAAAGCAAAGAGGACATAGACAACAGAAGCAAAAACAAAGCAAAACAAACAACCACAGTTAACCAGGATTCCAGGGGACAGGGTTGGGAAAGGAGTTTTTAGATGTACCTAAACACAAAGTCACATTGAAAAGAAAGGTCTCTTAAAACATTTTTAAAGAATTTCAGGAGGAAAAGCAAAGTGGAAGTATTACAAGATACAGTTGCCGAATAAAGCAGTGTGTGTGTAGAAAGATGCAAACTACTTTAAAGGTGTTTGTCAGAAGCGTGAGGATTGACTGAAAAGTCACAGGGTGCCTACCTGATGTGGATTCCTGCAGTTTCTCTCTCTTCCTCTTCTTTTTCTTACCCTGGAAGAAGACAGGCAGTGCCATGTGATAAACTGTACTGAGAACACATGGGTGAATGGGACACAAAAATACAGATGGGCAGTCAACGAAGAGATATAGATGCCTCATATTCATTCATTCTCATTCTCTCTCTCCCCATCCCCCCTCAAATCAATAAACATATCCTTGGCTGAAGAGAAAATATGTATAAAATCACATTAACAATAAAAAATAAAACTATAAGATAATCTTGAATATACTGTGTGAAGACATGAAACCATGTGTTTATACACATCAAGATAGTTTTTCTTCATGCCACAGGGCCTGACTGTTGAAGCCATAAGACTTCGGAAAGTTGACTGAAATTATCCTCACAAACACTAAGGCAACCGGCGGGAACCGGTGTGAGTGATCACCGAATAACTCGGTCTCTAAGGTTACTGAGAGCGCTGGGAGGGGAGCGACAGAGGGAGAGCATGCTTCTCACAGGCACCCCCATCGCCCTTTCAAAAGGTTTTCACAAGATGCTACGAGGCTGTTTCATGTCTGGAATGGACTTCCTCACTTTCTCCTCTTCCATCTGTCCTTTAACACTCATCTCAAGTGTCATCTCTTCCAGGAACTGCCTCTCACCCACCGGACCCCTCCCTCAGCCGGAGCTCACCGCCACAGCCATACCTAACTCACCACAGGGGCTGTGCTGGGCTGTGTCCTGTCCCTCCCAGCACAGCTCGTCTCACCAGAGCACCACCCGAGCCAGCGCTTCTCTAGAACAGGTGACTGCAGCCTTTGTGAAATAGCCTAGACCAGCGGTCGCCAACCTTTCGGACCAACGCGGACCACTGGTTGGCGACCACTGACCTAGCCTACATTTCAAGGACAAGCGGGTATTTCAAGAGAACCTACAGTTATAGTAAACAAAAAGAGCTACATAGTTTGGATGCCTTAATGTCAACCTATACAAAAAAACAAAATTCATCGGTGGTAAGCATAAAAATATTTTTCATAAAATTTTATCTAATGCTGAGGCTATTAAGCACTAAATTTAAAAGCTCTAATAAATATTTGGCTGATCTCACCTAAGAAAATACATGCACTGTTGTTGATTTATGAAAACCTCAGTTATAAAAGCTATAAAAACACATTGAAGTTATGAAATCTGTGATGCCATAGAATAATAGGGCATTTTAATAGTAAATCATTGAACTATATTTAATATGATCTCAGTGAGAATCAGAATAGCATTCTGACACTAAAAGCTAAGCTACAATAAGGATAGTCTTGTTTAGACTATTCTCATACTGCTATTTTAAGAATACCTTTAGCTAAAGTGCTATCACTTGATTGACTTCTGTTTGCCTTAGTAATTAATAGACTTATTTTGATTTATGATAAAAATTGTATGTAACAAAGCTGGCTTTCCCCTTTATCCAGGACAATCCTAAAATCAAGTTTTGCAAAAACAATTTCCTTTAGAAACTGTGCAGAGGAAAATCTTTCACGGTAAATTCACATGACACTGGTTGCCTTTAAAACATTCTTCTCATCTCTCCATATGGACAGAAGAAGAGAGAGCAAGAGGGAGAGAACGTTTCCTTTATCTCTTCTAACAAGTAAAAAGTCACTTCTCTACTTAAGGGTCAGAGCCAGAAACTTCAAAGACATTCAAGATGCAATGCTCATTCAATCTATACAGATTCATAGCACAGCACAGCCCTCCCCTGGGCCAGAGAGGGAAGGCCAGCTGCCCCCTCAGGCAAACTGCATCCAGGAGAGGACACTTCTGAAACCCTTTGGGCGGGAAGCTGATTCCCACTTAAAGGGCATGGCAAAGGCTCTGCCCAGAAGATGCTAATTATAATTACCAGCCGGGAACAGAAGCCCAGTGCAGGGGAGAAAACTCTTCAACTCAAGCAGTCTTCTTAGTGGAGGCGCTGGGAGACTGAGCCTGATGAGTGTATGGGCTTAAAAAAATCTTTTTTGCCATCATTTCAATGATAAATAAGGTCTTTTAATTTTTTTTTTTTGGTATGGAAGAAAACATAAGGTGTTTTTTTATTTATTTAAAAAGTTTCATTTAAAAAATTAGCACTTATATAGCCAAAAGAAATTGTGACGGCTCAAAGCTTTCAAAATGTGATGATACATTATGAAGCCCATTAACTTCCAAATATAGGACATAGCACCAGCATTAGCCACACTGTGAAACACACTTCCTCCACGAAAGCCCTGAGAAGAAAGAATGAGTGACAGCAGAGGGCCTGGGTACGCGGCGGGCCTTACATAATTGTCTCTCGCCGACCAGCCGGGATACAGCTGCATATGAAGCTGCCTCTCCTTCCGCGCTAGTTCATAATACTTCGCCTGCTCTTCGCGGGAGAGGGCGTGCCACTGAAACAAAGCGGGGGAGCGGGGAGAGACAAACTGAAGTGAACAAAATAGACACAGTAGTATAGAGTTCATGTTTTCAACACCGAGGAACGAAAACATTAAGCACTTAAACATCGATTGATTTGTAAATGGCAGAAGACCCAGCGCTGCAGACATCCCGCTGGAGCCTGGTGGCTGGAGACAAACTCAAACCTTGGTCTCTCTGTTCTGTTCTCTGATATCACAGGAAACACATCAAAGTCAACCCAAGTACCCAGAGTAACAGGATCTGTCACCCCCCTTTCT
>NW_006383014.1:571411-623863 GCF_000327345.1 Myotis davidii | reverse complement strand
TAGCCCTTTACAGAGTTTGTAGCATATTCTGATATCTGAGCCTAAGTACCACTTATTTATGCAAAATGTGATAACTTCCAGATGTCTTTCCCACAGATACATCACTTCGCACGGGCACTCTCCCACTGTCATATGAAGAGCCTGAAACCTTCCTCATATGATCCTGTCCGGAGAGCAAGACGTCAAAAGTCAGTCTGTCCCAGCCCTTCACCCTCTCCGCACACGTACATAGACGCTGACTGTCTCCAGGGAGAACACTGATCACATTGTACAATCAATCACACACGCACACCTCATGGTGCTGGGTTTTCGCTTCCTTCTGATGGAAAGAAGGAGCATTATCCAAGTTTCCTTTGCTGTCTAGATTTGAGGCAATAGTACCTACTTTGGAGAATACAGTGGCTGAAACCCTGCAAACTTCCCATTTCCCTTTCACATCACGGACATATACATATATGGCAAAATAGCTTATGTAGGGCAAGGCATCCCTTTGGGATTTTAAGTAGCTTCTATTTGCACACTGCTCTGCATATATTTGCCCATAACTTGCCCTAGGCGCCCAGTAGGTGGTTGCAAATATTTTCCCTACTTCCTCAGTGCCAGGATCTGTCAGCAGAACCTTCCAGGAGACTGGATGAGCTTTGGGGGACCCCCACTGTCCTGAGGTGATGGCGCAGAGGCGGCAGCTGCCGGAGCAGACCTAAGTCCACGGGCACACCCGCGTACGCCCACTCTGGATCAGCCCAGCCTCCACACCTGCTCTCCCAGCTCTCGGGGGTAGGAAACTTCCTAGTTCACTCCTTCCATGCAAGGCTAGGCCAGTCTTTCCCATTCATGTCCACCCTGAATACTGACTTTAATTTCCCTGTTCTTGTTTTTTATTAATGACAAGACAAGGAAAAAGAATAGACAGGACTGGGGAGAGGAAGGAGCGAGAGAGGCTGATGAGAAAGTCCTCAGGAGGAAGCGATGTCTCAGTCCTCAGCACGGACGGCCCCTGAAGGCAGGCTAGGAAGCTTTCCTGGGGAAAACAGAATCAGCCGCTGCTCTTGCCTGTCAAGAGAAGCCCATCTCAGGAGGAGCACTGACGCCCCTCCTGCCACATCCCACCCACCACTCCAGCCTCCCGCAGGTCAACTAAGTCCATGTCCTTTGAAAGCCCCTTAAAAGCCAGGGCCGCTGTGTTGGACAGGGTAGATGATTTATTTTTTAATTGCTGTAGAAGTGTAGAGGGTAAAGTTAAGAAGCAGGACACACAGCAGGACTTGGCCTGAACCTAAAGCAGATAATATGCTTTTCTTAAAAATAACTGGGGGAGGGGACACAAGGAAACAAATAAACAAACAAACACCTGGAAGTCACCTGAGACCCAGTGCACTGTACCAGTGGAGTAAACACGCTGAGTCAAGAGGTGCCTAGGAAGAGGCCTGGGTGAGCCCTGGCAGCTTAGACCAGGCAAGAAAAGCCACGTGGCACCTGCCAAGGGGCAGTGTTCCCAAACCTTAGACACTGCGCTGTCGTGGTGAGAGCTCTCCACAGGGGGAGGCAAACAAACTGAGCACAAGGGAGGAGGGCAGCCTTGATTGTTTTCTTCTGTGCTGTTGTTTGTTTGTTTTTTGAGAAAAGACTAATCATTAATATTTACACACTTCTGGCATTAAGTAACTGTGACTGGCAGGAGGCAAAGTGTTACCACAGAAGAACACAAAAGGAGGCAAAAAGGGACAAAGTTGTGAAAGAAGCCTTACCTTGTAAATTTGTTTATTCATTTGACAAATAATCTCTCCCTAATGCTACCATAATATATCAATATAATTTTATAGAACTTATGGCAGCTTTATAACTTGCTGAAAAAGCCTGAGTTAAGTTTTATAAAACAATTTCCCCAAGTTTGGGAAGTTGGGTCTTCTACTCAAGCAACCAGGTATTTTTCAGTTCAAGCTGAAAACTTAGGGTTGACAAAAAACCCAAGCTAACAAAACTGAGCAAACTGCAAGGAGAAAAAGCAGGTCACAACTTAAACCATTTACTTGCGTTTTTTAGTTCTTTTTAGTTTCCTGATATTTCTAATGCTCAAAGTCTACTCACAATGAAAGATCATTCACCAGAGAAAAGCGGGAGGGCAAATAATGGTATTAAAATTTTGCACTGAAACAAAACAAAGTCTAATACAAACTAGAAAGATGATCTTTCTTTACTGGAATTTCTGAAACACACCCGACGAAAAATGCTTTTCTATTGCTGTTGCTTACTGAAAAACTGTGTTAATTTTTTAAAAAATTAAATTTCATTGTCAAGATTTCACCAAGTTGTTGAGAAAATACCCACTTAAAGAAATTTATACAGTTCCAAGATTTTAAAATCCTGACAATACATTTGTAATAAATGGAATTCCCTTTAATAGACTAGAAGGTCTAAAAAAAAAGTGTATCTTAAAGTTAGATTTGTGTTATTGTTTATAATAATAAGAAGAAAACTGATTAATTCCTGCGCACGAACATTTCTACTTTAGAGAGACAATAAAATGTATAAAAATCCAAAGATAAAATGCTCAGGGATGAACGTACGCTCCCTTTAAGAATTATAATCATCCCAGTGTAAAACGTCACCATGGTAAAGCCGGGACTTTAGGAAGGATCAGGGGCTGCTCTGGCAGAGGGAAGCCATGAAAGGGGAGAAAACCTGATCTTAATCAGAGATCTCAGGAACTATAAATAGAAACAGGTGTGCAAATCAAACACAGAGAGAGACCCCAAATGAGAACCATCCCTTAGGACACATGCTCTGATCTGGGGATGGTTAAGGGAGCTGAGAAAGTAGCAATTGTGGGAAACGTGCATGAGAAATAGGAAGCACGCCGCCATAGCACAGCCTTCCCCAGTCTCCTGAGCAGGAAAGGAATCCCTGCTGGACGGACAGGGGACCTTTAACTCAAAAAAGGAAAACAAAACTAAACAAAAAAGTACACAACCGAACAAAGAGTTTTACAGAAGATGAAAGAAGAACAATTCCTCTTTTCCTCTGATTTCTTCTTTTGAAGGGTCAGGGAAAATGGTCATCAGTCTTTAAGCCTTTAAGGTGAAATTCTTCAAAGATGATGGAAATCACTCATCGGCTTGGGAAATGGTTGTAATTGCTGTTATTAAGTGTTTAAGGATCCACAGGACATATAGAGTATTGTACACAGGGCACCAAAAAGCTATAATCTGTCACTGCACCCTGACCCTGAAACCCTGTTGTCTTGCAGGTTGGAAATAAAAAAAAAATTAATTGTCCTTCACATTTTTAAAGTTTATTGCTATATGTAGACTTTATCCTTGAAAAGTCTCTCATGATAATTGATCATCATTAGTAATAATACTCAAAGTAATATCTTTTTTTTTTTTTTTTTTTTTTTGGTCATCCAACAGGAATCAATGCAAGAAAGCCTGCTCCTCTCTCCCTAAAATCTCCTGAATGCTTTCTCTTATGAATGCTAAAATGTATTAGGTTTGTAGCAAACATGGTAAAAATGATAATCGATAACAGATAAAACGTGGTCCTCCAGGCTTCACAAAGGTTGCTAGATCCCCATCATCGAATGCTCATTTGCAAATCACGAATTTCTTGAGAGGGTTCAAAAACAAATATACACCTGCATAGTTAGAAGCCACCACACATCTATGAAGAGCATCAACAACTATGATGAAGCATTTTCTAAAAGTATAATGCAATTACAGAGAAAATGTGATTTGAATTTAAAAATTCAATTTTTCCCACCACTCTTCAGATACCTAACTAAAAGCATTTCAATCCAGAGAAAAACCCCCGGAAAAAATGACTAGCCTTTTGCCTGGTGGTTGGATATAAAAATCTCAGTTATCTGTCCTAGTCTCAGACTAGTGCCTGGTACATAATATGTTCTCAGAAAAATATCTTAGCATAGGTGACAGAATGATGAAAAAGGGGGGGCAATCCAGAAACCTGGCTCATGTACACTTTGAGAATCAGACAGTGATTTTTCTAGAATAAAGATTTCTCTGGCCCATATGAATTCTTCCACTCAAAGCTTCTGGGTAGTACAGATCTGCTTCTACCTTGGAAAAAGTGGCCAGCACCTGCCAGGTTCATGCGGGTTGTCCCAGGCCTTTTTGTTGCTCCCTATATGGGATCAATGCTCTCCTGTTTCAGACCGGACTTCACACATGTGGTTAACCCCTACGCAACCCTCAGGTCTCAGCTTAAATACTATTTTCTCAGAGGGGCCCTTCTTCTAGCCCCATTATTCTTTCTCATAGAATCTTATTCTGCATAGTCACAGTATTTGTCACAATTTTAATTATACATGTATCAGGTAATTAGCTGCCTAATATCTGTATCCTGTCACAAAACTTTGAACTCCATGAAGACAAGAACCATATCTATTTTATTCAGCAATTATTGTCTCATTGCCTGGCACACAAAAGACAACAAGTTCTTGTTTTAAGAGTGATAACAGGAAAAACAGCCTAGGTGGTTGATAATGCATTATAGCATTTAATCCTCAGAAAAGTTATCACCACAGTGTGTTCTGATTACTTCCCAGAGTGACTGGTGATGGCCCCTGTGCACCCGATGACCACCTCACGTGCAAATGCATTTGGGCAGGTTCTAAGGAAGCAGCCCCCGCATCCCACAACATGGAGTTGCCATCCTACTACTTACCCTCCTGCCTAGGATCTGGTTGATAGCTGCACTTTCTTTCAGAGTACACTCGGCCACCACATTTGCTCTCATTTCTTTCATGTATAACATAAAAGCGTTCAGAGGCTTCTTAATGTGAGGTCTTTTGGGCTCCTGCTCCTTTCTCTGTTCGTGCTGAGGCTTCCTGAAAGGGGAACGTGGTGTTGGGGGAGGGGTGGGCAGAAGAAGGAAGAGATGGGTGGACAGTAGCAGAGCATCTGGTTACACAGCAAACTCTACAAGCCTGGAACACCATCAACGGCGAAGAGCAACCCTTTGTGAGGGAGTGCCCTTAGGTTTGAGAAAGTTCCCCGGGAGCAACACAAGTGTGAACACCAAATGGAAATGGGTGTATACCGCTGCTCCAGTTAGGGCCCTCAGGCCCAGCTCCTTGGGCACCTCAGGAAAAGCTGAACCTACAGCGTAAGTGGTCATTCCTCTTTCAGAAGTCAGGTTCTTAACTTTTGGGAGGAGGGCCAAGGGCCACTTTGAGACGCTAATGAAACTTCAGCCTCTAGCCCCCAAACAAATGCTTGTTGGCTTTGCCCACATTGGAGGGCATTTATGGACTATCTCGTGCTTCCTGCCACCCCATCCTCCCAGCCTGATACAATACTGGGTATGGGTTGCCCCCTTCCCCGGACTTCTATGCTTTTAAAGCTCAAAACAGGAAAACTGCATCCTGGGAGGGCACTGGACTCCCCAGTCCTTTTCAGGTATCATCGGGGGCTGGCTCCCCAACAATCAGAACCAGTTAATCGGGCAGTAAGTGGCTGCACAGCTCAAGATTACCCAGTGCCCGTGCTCTGAAGATTACTCCATTTCGGTGAGGTTCCCTTGATCTACTGAGGTCTGTGCTCCTTTCCAATGCCAAAACCAAAGTTATTTGGCAGTGAGAATCAAGCCCACTAAAATCCACATGAAGCTGAGCTAACTGATTTCCTTAATAGAGAGAGGGGAAGGTGCAACTGGGAGGAAGAAACTGTTTACACGGCAGCATCGTCAGGCACTCCCAGTGGAGCCCACGAGCACACTTACACGTGCATCAGGTCCCCGTCAGTGTGGGGGTGCTCCTGCTTGACCTGAGGCGTCACAATAGCTGGATGAGGGATGCCAGTTGTGTGGGGACCCGGAGGGCCAGGAATCATGTGATGGGAAAACCTAGAGGAGGAAAGAGAAGAAAGAATCCGCACTAGAGGCCACAGCAGCAAAAGCTAGATGGCGTTTTGCAACAATCCACCAACTGCTATTGGCAGCTGTACACAGGAGTATTACGTATAAATGACAATAGGCTGACAATTTCTTTCCTTTCTGTGTTCAGGTGGAAAATATTTATAATTATTCCCTGTGTAACAACTTTCTCCCCCCAAACTAATAGTAGAATCTGGCATTTTTCCTGGGACAGCTCTAGGCCACAGGATTAAAAAGAAATTGAGTCATTTTACTTGCAAAGCAGTTTTCAAATAATTTTATTAAGAACAATTTTACTGGAAATATAACAAGTAAGATTTAGCTTTTCAAAGGTTTTTAAATGAAAGCTAAAAAAAATCACATTTAAAAAACTCTGCCGATGTTCCCAACCAAACCATCACAATACACGTCTTCTCACACTGTTGGCTCCTTTACTAATTCTAGGAGAGAACAACTGAGAGAATCAGGGACAGGAAGGTATTTTTCAGTCCCCAGTTTAATAAGGTTGCCCTTGTCATCTGGAGTAATTTTCTACACAGAAAGAATGTGTCAGAGATCTCACCTTTGGAAAACTGGTAACATAATGGAGGGAAGGGTTTAATCAAAGGGAAGAACACATACAGTTCTACATCAAGGCAAAAACTACACACGCTAAACAAAGGCTTTCCCCCGAGTATGCTTGCAGAGTGTAAAAACATCTTAAAATATCCACCACCATCCAACACAAAGGAGGGAAACTGCCATGCAAGACAAATAAAATAAATAAAGGCTACTTTCAACAAGCACGTTGGATAAAGTTGCGTCTGCTTTAGAAATCTTTGCTTTTTAAACTGTTTTAAAGTAAACAATTCAGCAAGAACAACATTCCAGGTCTTTCATCACAGCCGGTACAATGTACTCCTTCATCTGGGAAGGAAAGAAGGAACTCTGCTTGGATATGTAATATTTCAGAAACATTTTTTTAAAAAAATGAAGGCGGCATGGTAAAAACACAAATAGTTGATCAAATAATAATGCTTTGCTAAATGCACCATTTGCAAAAATACATGCTGCCTGGGAGAAACTCCTGTCACCAGATAGTTCTTACAGTGTTAAAAAGTGTAAAAATATATTTGGGGGGCTGGGGGGGAAGGATATTAATTTCATCCCCTTCCAACGAGCTGGATTTACAATTTGTTGGTAAAAATAATGTTTTTTCAAAAAGCTGAAATTCACCACACAAACTGCGAATTTCATACCTACATAAAAAGTAAAGATTCATGACCAGTGAGGAGCCCCAAAGCTTGGCTTCCGGCAGGACCACGCTCCCCGGGAAAGCCACACGGAACAGATGCCACCCGCACGGGTGTGTACACCAAGCACAGGCACAGAGCCATCCGGTCCAGAAGCAAGCGTCCCGCAGAGCAGGGGGCGGGCGCCGGAGCTGCGCGGGCACCGCGTCCCCACAGGGCCTGATTCACACACTAGGGCCGGCCTCCGCCAGGCTGAGCGGGGGCTCTTCTGACAGCCGTGGTCCAGGAGGCTCTGGGCTCTCTGGGCATTTTCCAACACTGTCACATGAAACGGATGGATACAACTTTCCTCAGAGAAAGTCAAGGATGGAACTCAAACCAAACCCGTCTTTATCTCCTCCCCCCCCTTACCACACCCCCACTTTGGGGACATTTCACATCCTGCTGCCGGGTGGCACCGGGGTCTTCTGGAGGCACAGTCTCCCGCGTGGCCGAGTGCCCTCCCCACCCCCCCCGCCCCGCGGGTGTGGCTGGTGCTGGCTATTGGGGCGCAGAGTCGGGCTCCTACCCAGGAATCTCTGGGACACCTAGTGTGGGAGCCAGGCACACTGCGCAGACAGACGCGGGGCTCAGCTACGCACCCTCCGAGCCGACCGACCAGAGGCAAGCAGAGGCGCGCAAGATGCAAGCGCAGAAGAGCAGCTCGTCCTGGGTGCCCAGTTTCCACCTCTACCTACCTGGACATGGAAGTGTCGACTGACAGTGAGGATGGGTAGGGCTGCCTGAATCCTCCCGTGATGGGATATACAGGCTGACCTTGCCTGAGGTCACAGAAGAAAGGAGCCCATCAATGACAAAACATGAGTAACCAACCAGCAGTCAGAGTTTGAGGAGGAGAGAAGAGGGAGGCATTCAAATAGGAATTTTATTACAGACCATGGCATTTCTTCGGTTATCCAACTGCTTCCCTTCCTTACCCTCCACCCAATAAAGTATCTTTTGCCTTGAAGAAAAGCTCCCACCTTCAACGTGAAAAACAAACTAGTCCATGAATTACCTGTCTTTTATCCCTTCCCCTCTTCCAACCCCATTCATGCTTTGAACAAAGTGGGCATGTGACAAATGCTTATTAACTATAACAGAAACCTGAGGATGGTGAAATAATCCTTTCAGAGAATGTTAGTGGATTCTCCATCAGAATCTTTGACAATTTTAGAAAAAACAAGAAATACAACTTCATATTTATATAAAAATGAGTATTTTAAAGCCACTGCACTACCCCCCCCCCCCCCCCCAGACCCCCCCCCCCCCCCCCCCACTGGAAAGCAATTCACTGGAATTATCTTCCCGCACTCTGACAAGTCCATCTCTCCCAGTTTTCCCACATCTCACACTCTCCACTTACACAGTCTTTATTTCCAGCTGCCACCGACACAAGGCAGCACAGGATTATTGCCCCTAAGTAGCTAAGTTCTGACAGAATGACTGTGTAGGACTGAACAAGTACACATAATCAATTAAATGCAAACAGTTACTGATGAGAGGGCTAGTACTACAGAGTAAGTGGGAATTTCCATGGCAGGATAACCCCTTCTTGCTGAAGAAGAGATAATGTAAGGATGTCAAGGTAGGGAGACGGGGCAATGACCTGGGGGCTCGAGGGACAGAGAACCCGCTGAAGAAAGGAGAGAAAACTTTTGCCAAAGTTGGAGCACTGTTTCCATGGAGTGCTGTGGGGAGGGCAGGAATGGAGAAGGGATGTAGTGGGAGTGGGGAAAAGATGTGTGCTCACAATGAAATGATAAACATAAGCTACACTATAGAAAAAAAAAACCTTCTTCCTAAGATATATTTTTTTTCCTTTACCTTTACAATTTAGAAAACTTTCAAGGCAGCAGTTAAAGATTTTTTATAAATAACAAAGAGCAATTGAATTCTGGAAAATAAAAAGTCCAAACATTAGGGGTTTTTTTGCTTTTCTGAACTCAAGCTGGAGCTTACATTAAAATTCAAAAGATGTTTTTGTATTTTTAAATTTCTCCCTGTTTGTCATTTACCTCACTTGCCATTTATAAGCAAAGATAGTATATAGATATTCAATGTGTCTGTTTTCTTCAAATATATGTTTTCATAAAAAAAAAAAACAGAAAAGAAAACCACACCGAGCACTTTGTACAGGCATAGCACATGCCCCAAACCACAAATTGAATCCATAAAACTATAGGCTTCAAAGTAAATGCTACAGTCATTTTCTATGCATATAAGCAAACGGGTTCAATTGATTTCAATGTCTGTATGTTTTTTCAATCTTTTAAACTGAAATGAAATAAAGCTAGCACCTTGCTTGCTGTTTTAAAATTTCCTCAACTCCACAAGTGTTATCATTCATCAAGCTGACTGCTATGAGTGGGAAGTTGAACATGTTCAAATGCCTGGCTGACGTTCGCAGGGGGGGATCTTACCAGCCAAGCGGTGGGGTAATCTGCCCGACTCCACCCGGAGACAGCGGGTAGAAGGTAGGGATCTCGGGAGCAGGAGGCGGTCTGGACATGCCTATTAAAAAGAATGGAGAGGTAGAGAGTGCTCAGATTTGCAGGACATTTGACTCTTATGGCAATGGAAAGGCAATGAAATGCTTTATGCCATCGCTTCTTAACAGAAGTCAGTTTGGTATCTCTTCTCAAGATTTCAACATGTGAGAAAACAGGTTTTAAAAGAGTACATCTTGTCCGGCCTGCTTGGCTCAGTGGTTGAATGTCAACCTATGAAACAGGTCACAGATTCCTGGTCAGGGGCACAAGCCCAGGTTGTGGGCTCTATCCCAGTGGGGGGCATACAGGAGGCAGCTTGTGGTGATTCTGTCTCATCATTGACTAGAGGCCTGGTGCATGAAATTTGTGCACAGGTAGGGTCCCTAGGCCTGGTCGGTGATCAGGGCCGATTGGGGTCTTGCAGCTGCCGGCTGGGGCCTTCCTTCATTCTGCACCACCCACTGGTGGTCAGCGCACATCATAGCGAGCAATTGAACTCCCAGTCTCCCGGTCGAACTCCCGAGGGGACACTTTGCAGAGTAGCCTTTTCTATATATAGATGTTTCTATCTTTCTATCCCTCTCCTTTCCCTCTGAAATCAATAAAAATATATTTTAAAAAATCATAAAATAGTTCATCTTGAGGGATTCCTGAAATAGTAAATATACTGCTAATAGAAGCCATCAAAATAAGACTTTTAAATTATTTAGTTTGCCCACATTTCTCTTTAGTTAAGAAAATGGTAGACAATTATTTTTTGTGTAGAATAGAAAATGACAGGCCTTCATAAGTAGATGGCCTGCCTGGTGCTCAAGGATTAGGTAAATTGCCACTTTCATATTTGTATTGGCTCCCTTATGGACACACAGATTTGGGAAATGTGATACCTCAGAGAATCAAAGATTAATTAGGAATCATCTGCAGCCCCATAATGGTCACACTTGATATGATTCATTTGGTCTCTGCCACTTCAGCTCCAACTAAGCTCTTCATCAAGTTGAGTCCTCTGGGCTCCAAGGTCAAGCTGCTCGGGATTAGTTGTGTCCCATAGAAAATGAGAGTGCCACCAAATTGTTTCTTGAGCTCGGACTCCCTGGAGCTCATACTGGCCTATAACTGTAAAAACTGCCTACAGATTATACCTAATCCTAGTCCCAAATGACATCTCTTTGTTTATATCTTACCTTGGGTACAGAAAAGAAGGGTTAAGACACATTTATAAAAATGCAAAATATTTTAAACTTAGATTCAGTGTATTTGGGGGGAAAATGAGTGATTCTGAATAGAAAAGGGCCACAACTGTTTTCTTATACAGCTAGTCTGACTTCATGTCATTTCTGTATAGAAACCCACACTCCCAGGTTGAAGACTTAGAGGATGCACTCAGGGGTTGTAAATATATTGATTGGCCAGAGTGTGGAACTGGGTGAGCACATGGAGATGCTCTTTACATATTCTGCTTTTTTACTGTTCAAATTGATTATGAGTTTCATTTGAATTTTAAAAGATGCTGAAGGCCTTCAACATATGGGAATAACTTAAGAAGTGTTGCCTTCGCAGTTGATATTAATTTGACTTTGAAGTTAGGACAAACTATTTCTCAATTCTTACAGAAAGTAGGTGGGATGGAGAAAGGTCTTTAATCTCTCCTTCAATAGAGAGTTTACATGCTTTTACATGATCATCTTGTGTTTTGCTGTTTTTGAAAAAATGTTTTTCAAATCTCCTTTTTTTGTGTACAGGTACTGCTTCTTTTGGTCACAGCAGACCCCCCCGCCCCCCAATTTCATACTCTGGATTGTCTTCTTGGGTCAGGGGAGGTTTGAGCAGCAGGGGTGACCCTAAGGCATATCAGAATCATGGGAGTGTCTCCACTGGCCTCCACCCTCACCTGAGATTCAATACCTCTCCAATCCTCAGGGTCTGCAGGGGGATTGCTCAATTTTGAAAAGAAAAACCAGACCAATCAAGAAGGAATTTGTGAAAATATGAACTTGAAATTCAGGGTTAGAGGTGAGAGACTATGGAATTATCTACTTTAATCCCTTTGGTTAGAGAGTGGAAGTGACTGTTTGGGCACACACAAAGTAACGGTTTGTCCTGGGCTCTTCTGACTGAGACACAGAGAAGTAACTTGCTTGCAATCACATGCCTCTCAGCAGACAAGTTAAAACTCTGCGGCCACACCGGTCCACGTTCTGAGTGTGCGGAGAACACGTCAGTGATTCTGCGTAGGTGCCGTTCAGCAGAACAATCTACACACTAGTTGGACTTCATTTTACTGCTCTGAAGGAGAAAGGAGAACACTGACATTTACTTAGCACCTGCTGTATGCCACTTCCCATGCTAGTCTTTTGACTGTTTCTATTAAAATTCTACTCATATTTCAAAATACACCTCTCCCATGGAATATTCTCTAACTTTGACAGCTCTGAAAAATCTCTTTCTTCTTTGAATCTACAAGATTTTATTTGTACTTTTAACGTGGTACTAAAGATGTTGTTCATTTTGTTTTATAGTTAGTTTGTGCAAATGATTTCCTGCATGAGTTTAAATCGAGCGTGGGAAAAAAGAAACCATGTTTTGCCAATCAATGTATCAAACCAGGGTTGTCTCCACAGGAGATTCTCAATAAATACTTTTGAGTGACTGAACAAATGAACAAGTGAAAAAAAAAAAGTGTTTAAACCAGTGGCTCTCAACCTTCCTAATGCCGCGACCCTTTAACACAGTTCCTCATGTTGTGGTGACCCCCAACCATAAAATTATTTTCGTTGCTACTTCATAACTGTAATTTTGCTACTGTTATGAATCGTAATGTAAATATCTGATATGCAGGATGTATTTTCATTGTTACAAATTGAAGATAATTAAGGCATAGTGATTAATCACAAAAACAATATGTAATTCTATATGTGTTTTCCGATGGTCCTAGGTGACTTCTGTGAAAGGGTTGTTCGACCCCCAAAGGGGTCGCGACCCACAGGTTGAGAACCGCTGATTTAAACAGACCCATTCCCCATGTTGGGTCAACATTATCAACCATTTTGCAGGTACATAAGTACATGATGGGACTTAGGTCACTACATGAGCAGAAAATGGATCTGTGTTTTCTAAATAGGTTAGTGTTGTTTTAAGATCCTGCTTCTAAAGATTCCTTGAAGTGCGTGACCCTGTACCAACTGCTGACTTCATATCATTCATTTAACTGGTAGTCACTGAATGCTTACTGTGTGCTGCAGGCTATACACGGCATGACCTTAAACATTTTTAAGCTTTTACAAGTAACTTTAATAAATATGGATAAAATTATTTTGGAGTCAGACTATATGGATTTATTAACTTTGCCACTCAACTACCTATCTTTGAGAAAGTGATTCATTATTCTGTAAAATCAGAATAAAAACAGAATATTGGGTTGTGTGAAGAATAAATGCATTAATATATGCAATACAGAAAAGTGCCTGGCACACAGTGTAAGTGATATGTTTTGGTTTATTTAATAGGACACAATGAATAGAAAGGTATTCATAAGTAGATACAAATAGACCCAGCATTTCCTAAAAGCTCTTTCCTTTTAATATTTTTACCAGAAATAATGAGTAGAACAAAATGATTGTTGTTATCTTCCTTTCCTGTTTCTACACCTGCACACAACTCCACACACTAACATACTGACAGAAAGGTACAAACTACTGTGCTTCTGATGGGGGAAATAAGACATTTTTGGGGGGCTAGCCATCTGACTCTGTGCCAGTAACCTAATGCACATTTTTGATAGCCTATAATTAAGTCACTGCCCCTTTCTCCCACAATCTGGTCTAGCGGGACCTGTTTTCCTAATTACTCCCAGTTTATAAAGGCGTCATAAACAAAGAATGCAGCAGCTTAGCTACAGGGGAGGTCACAGGCACCACCCAGACCAGGCATTTAGATACAACCCAACTTCCCCATTCTATCTGACTCAGGAGGGGCTGTGCAAGCCCACCACGAAAGCCTGTAGTTAGGAAACAGATAGAAAACAAGGAAACCAAAGGGTATAAAGAGAAAGCTTCCTCTATATTAGCTTACTCAGGATTTGGAGAACTGCCCCCTGAGTCACTGAGCTAGTACCTGTGAAACATCTGAAAATAAATGGGTTTATCCTGGACCTCCAAGTACCCCTGTGTATTTTTCAGTCGCCTGGTAAATGCTGTAACGCTTCCGAGTGGGAAATCAACCTGTTATTTTCTTATGAATGAGAAGGAGTTCTGCTGACGAACAGGTTAATTTATTCGATGGTTATATCTAGAATTAGAATATGCACGTGACACTTCTTTTGATTTTCAGGTGTTTTTTTTTGTTTTGTTTTGTTTTTAAATAAAGCTAACCAGCTTCCTGGGGACTTTGAAATTAGTGATTCTGGTCTCAGCACCACGTTCTAACTAGTTGAGTTACATGATAAAGCCAAAAGGCAGACAGAAGAAGAGAAAAGAAGGAAAAGCAAAAAACCTACTGAGGTTTTTAACTTATATTTTGGTGAGAATGTAGTCTCAAATGAATAATATAACTCAAAATCATGTAAATTCATCCTTTTCAAACCAAAGTTTACATATCCACTGAGATACATGAAGACCAGGACAAAGAGTAACCAGAAAGAGGATCTTTACATTAAAAGCAACACAAAGAGTATATGGAGTAGAATGAGAAAATGACACAACTTTTCAAAGAAACTGTAAGCAGACAACTTTAGGTCATGCCCACTGGGCCTTCTCTAGTTCTGGAGTTTGTTAAAAAGAGAAAAGTTTGAGAAGCAAAGCTATAATTATAATTAGTAAGACAAAACAAAGCAGTAAGTGATGGGAACAGAAGATAAAATAGAAATGTAATTGATAGCTGGTCATAAACTTGTCTTTTTTAAAAACTGAACTGTCCTAGAATTCTTAAGGAGAAAAGCTACTAAACGGATATATGTTATTCTTTTAAACACGTTCATTTTGACGTGCTTAGAACAGGGGCTAGCTAGGACCTAGGAAGCACCATGTAACTGTTAACTAAATAGTTAAAAACTTAGTAAAACCCACTGCTGGCTTCTTTCTGTGTATGGCTTGTTTGAGTTTTTCCAATTGCCTTTCACTGTCACCTACATCTCAGTGTCTCCCAGGTGTGTGTCTCTGGCTCAGGCCCTGCCCTGGGACTGGGATGTTTAAACTGCCTACCTCGTGTCTCCCCTCAGATTATCTCAAACTCTCCACAACCTAGGTCATACTCGTGACCTTCCCTCTGAAACTTGGCCTTCTTCCTAAAATGCCTTCGTTGCCGTTCTCACCGTAAATCCATAGACCTGTCCTTGCTGTTTCTTGTTCTTGGAGGTCCCTGAAAACAGGAAGTAGAGAAAGGACTGGAAATGACTAAACAGAGGCAAACCGGGACACCTCTGCATGGGTGATTCTTACTTCCTGTAAGTAAAGGTACGGGCTCCACTCAAGTCAAAGTCCAATAGTAACTAAGTCCTCAAATAAGTTGCCTATTTTAACCAGGGAAGGACATGAAAGCATTACGTATTTAACCTAGAAGTGCTCACAGTGATGAAAAACAACAACAAAACTCCTGGCCCCTGAACTGCACTCTTTTTTACAAACTTAATGTTTCCGCTACAGATCAAAGAGAGGGCTGGACAAAAGGGTGAGGTGCTCAAGATGGCAACATTTTCACCTGTCTGTTCTCTGCCTTCACTTGGTTTTACAGGATATTTATTTCTCTCTCTCTCACTTTTCAATTATAGTTGACGGTCAACATTATATTACTTTCAGGTATGTGGGACCTTTTATTTCGAACCCTAACGATTCTGTTGAAGGCCAAGTGTGGGCGGACATGGAAAGCGCACAGGCCACCCAGGAACAAATTCAACCTCAAAGTTTGCTCTCAACTGTGAGACCCGCAGGCTGGGAGACCAGGCCCTGAGTTCTGTGTCCACAGCCACGCACCCGCCCCCACTGGCGCTCCCATTTTTCAGACCTCTATGCTGTGTGCTTTTCTGTAAGTGATACAGGGTGGAATTTGGCAATAATGTAGAGAAGCAAGTAAGATTCATGTTATGGTTTTGTACTTTATTATTTATGTCTAAGTTGGTGCTGGTAAATAATAAAAAGAGGATAAAGCCTAACAGGTATATTGCTGAAACTAAAAGAAATCACTAAAGGCTCAAAAAGATAATATTTGAAAGTAAAAATCTCCTACTTTGTCCCTTTTCTAACTTTTCTTTTTTAAACAAATATATTTTATTGATTCCAGAGAGGAAAAAAGGGAGGGGGGAAGGGAAGAGGGAGAGAGGGAGAGAGTGAGAGAGAGAGAGAGAGAGAGAGACAGACAGACAGACATCAGTGATGAGAGAGAATCATTGATTGGCTGCCTCCTGCACACCCTCTACTTGGGATTGAGCCCACAACCCGGGCATGCCCTTGACCAGAATCAAACCCGGGACCCTTTGTCCGCAGGCTGACGCTCTATCCACTGATCCAAACTGGCTAGGGCTCTAACTTTTAACACTACCATCACTCCTAGTACATGCTGAAATAATGAGCAACTGCAGAAGGCACCGGACTGGATGTTTAATATATTTGTATATCATATTGGTCTATATTGTGAAGCCTAGATTTTCAGAGCTGTCACTTTGAAAATAACCCTTCTAGGTTCTTCTTCATTTTTTTTTGTCCTGAAAAATAAAAGAAGCAACAACAAATTCTTTTGGGTTTTTAAAAATGGCTATCAAAAAAATTATTCTTGTCTCCTAAAAATCCATTTTGATCCCCCAGTGACAGAGAGCAAAGGTCCCCCACGGAGTAAGGTTCCCCAGGCTGATGTGACACGGCTCCTCCGTAACTGAAAAAGACCTGGGAGGGCAGGGCTCTCACCTTGTTTGGAGTTGACATCTGATGGGATGTGTGACGGGTGTGTTCCTGGAGAAAAGTGCTCGTCGCTGTAAGTGATGAGGGGGGTGAGAGGATGAACCGCATGGGATGGCTGCACCACGGGCACTTTATTCGACTGCAAAGTAACCACAAGGTCAACAGTTAACAATGGATGCCCAGCTCCTGTCTCCTCTCCCAGAGAAAAAGCCACACAATAGTAGTAACTAAGCATCAACACAATCTAAGAATCCTCTGCAGACCTGGACAGCTGAAATCATCTGCTGTACCCACTTAGACCTTCAGAATCTGTCCATGTTAAATACTCCTTGTGTCTGACTAGTCCACTAGGAAACTATCAGTTATTTAACCAGCTTTCCTATGGAGATTTAGATTGATTGCTATTGTTCCATACTAGAGGCCTGGTGCATGAAATTCGTGTGGGGCAGGGGGGTTCCCTCAGCTCAGCCTGCACCCTCTCACAATCCGGGATCACTGGCTCCTAACTGCTCACCTTCCTGCTTGCCTCATCACCCCTAACCACCTCTGCCTGGCAGCCTGATTGCCCCTAACTGGCCCCCCTGCTGGCCTGGTCAACCCCAACTGCCCCTCCTGCTGGCTTGGTCGCCCCACAAAGCCTGCTGTTCAGTCATTTGGTCATCCCTCACTAACCCCCCTGCTGGCCTGGTCGCCCCATGCAGCCTGCTGGTCGTTTCTGTTACTGTGACAGCATCCCAGACAATTTGCATATTCCTCTATTATTAGTATAGATGACATGAATCCTGTACATACCCATTTACATTCCCTTTTAAATGATCTCTTCAGGTTGATTTCAACAATGAGTTATGGAGCAAAAGTTATGAATGCTTTATAAGCTCTTTATTCATTACACATGTCTGCCAATAAAAAGGCACTCAGTTGCCGAAACCGGTTTGGCTCAGTGGATAGAGCGTCGGCCTGCGGACCGAAAGGTCCCGGGTTCGATTCCGGTCAGGGGCATGTACCTGGGTTGCGGCCACATCCCCGGTGGGGGACGTGCAGGAGGCAGCTGATCAATGTTTCTCTCTCATCGATGTTTCTGACTATCTATCTCTCTCCCTTCCTCTCTGTAAAAAATCAATAAAATATATTAAAAAAAAAAAGGCACTCAGGCCCTGATCAGTTTGGCTCAGAGGATAGAGCATCAGCCTGGGGACTGAAGGGTCCCAGGTTTGATTCCTGTCAAGGGCATGTACCTAGGTTGCAGGCACATCCCAGTAGGGAGTGTGCAGGAGGCAGCTGAATCGATGTTTCTCTATCATTGATGTTTCTAACTCTCTACCCCTCCCCCTTCCTCTCTGTAAAAAAAAATCAATAAAAAATATATATTTTTTAAAAAGGCACTCAGTAAAAAACTGTTCAATGAACAAGTAAATGAATAAATACTGCTAATTTGAAGGGCAAAATTTCAAACAACCCAATAAATATGAATTTGCTGTACTGATATTCCATTGGTTTATAGAATTTATGATTCTATAATTGTACATCTCTAAGAATCATGTTATACCATTTTAATGTGTTATAGCTTTGTCAATCAAACCTGGCTATCCATTATGCTTTAGGCTTACTCAGTTCATCTTCATATTCTCTAGTTTCTAGACGTCTTAATTAATAAAAGGAATTTCCAATCTTGAGTTTAAATGCATAATGTGAAATATAGCTTGAGTTTAAATGCACTTTAAATTGTTAACATTTTATATATTTTGTCTTGTATCTGTTTAAAAATAAATTTATTTAAATTGGAAGCCCAAAGCTACATAACATTTTTTTGAAGGTAGAGGTTATTTATTTGGACTTCATCAATTTGAAATCTGAGATCCTTTTGTTTGGTTATCCTATATAATAAAAGGGTAATATGCAA
This sequence comes from Myotis davidii, assembly GCF_000327345.1. NCBI lineage: Eukaryota > Metazoa > Chordata > Mammalia > Chiroptera > Vespertilionidae > Myotis > Myotis davidii. The sequence continues at coordinate 605,421 of NW_006383014.1, read as the reverse complement.
ATTGACCCTAACAGTGGAATAACCAGAATGACCGCTGGACCAGACACTGTGAGGTGCACTGACTACCTCTTAGTCCCTTTCCCCGGCCGGCAGGCTCCGATTGCCTGATGGTGAATGGGGAGCTGGCGGGGAGGGGGATGATGTGGGCGGCACCAGGCCAAGGCCCTGACCCCACTGGTTGCCCCACACACAGAAGGCGAACCCCAATGGGGGTGGGGCTGGCTGCAGGCAGCTGGGGAAGATGACCCTGGTTGCAGGCCAGGCTAGGGAGTGTACCTGTGCACGAATTCGTGCGCTGGGCCTCTAGTAGTTTGATAAACTCCTTGCCCCCTCAAGAAAGTGCACTAAGGAAATCAGTAATATAAACAAGACTGGGGCAGTTTAACCTGATTAAGGAGATAGATTTTTCAGAAGCTTTACACCTCCTCGTCTCAAAAGACAGTAAACTTGACACAATTATATACATACAAAATCCTTCCGGCCTTTTAAACACATAGACTAATTAAACCAGTGTCACAAAGATCTGTAACTGCATACATTAATGAGTAACTTGTGAAGTTAGGAGGAATAAGATATAATGAATCTTGACTATTAACTAATTCACTACTTCAGACATGCCTTACCATCAATACTTTGAATTCATGAGATTTTTACTGTACTATAGATTAAAATGCATCTGAAATCCATTTCTCCAAAAGCAAATCTCTGTATTTAAAAATCTGGGAAAGTGCCTGAAAACTGCCCTGCACAGTATAAACTGCCTATAATGTAGATCTATATCCGACTGGTTTCGGGCCCTGTTAACACACCTGTGTATGGTGGCGGCACTATGATACGCATAATTTTGTGTTTGATGTTTTTTACAAATTAGGTATAAAAAGTAAGTGGCTCCAGCAAAAAGGTCTACCCTCAGGAAAAGTAGGAGCAATTATCCTAGTAACACTAAATTCTCTTTACAGCCAGTAATAGTAATTTTCTATACCCTATCATTATAACCTCCACCCAAAAGAAACATATGAAGGAGAAAACGCAAGGGGGGAAGAAATCACCCTTTTTCAGACAATGATATGATTTTCCCTGTTTTATAATTATCAGCTCCTCTCTAATGGCAGAACTTGCATTGCTCGTATAGCCCTTGGCATTTATTAAATAGAGCACCATTATCAAAGCCGCATGCCTTTTCTCTGCACACCTCAGCACAGACATCTATGCATATAAATGTGTAAAAGGTTAAAAAAATGTCCCAATGCTTTTCAAGTGTTAATGATGCAGTCTGCCAAACACAATGATGAGCTTCTTAAATACAAGGAATTTAGAGTTTAGAGGAGGGAGGGGGTGATGGGATGGTGGGTGCGGAGATAGGAGGATATTGTTATAAACCCTTTTTCAAATGGAGACAAAAATCTCAACACCCAAATGCTAAAACAAATATAGGTCAACTATACTTTAGAATAAGAGCTTTGATTTTCATTTCAAAAGTCTCCTAAGTATAGTTGCCAAACAATCTACAAAGACACTTTCTTAAAGTAGTTAAAAAGAATAAGCATTGCAGAAATCTTCTGAAAACACATATGTCTTTTGCATGCCTTTCTTATTTCCATAGCATCATCTTAAGGAACTTGCATTAGCAGGCAGCATCTCCTTAACGTCTGACCTATCCCTCCAGTCATATAGCTCAGAATTCGGTGCCATGAATTTTTACTAAATTATGCTATCCTTGCTCTCCTCTTAATTTTACGGTTTTCAACACAGATTTGCTTTCCTGTGGGAAAGAGATAAGAAGCCAGGGATTTTAATTTAAGCTCTGGCCTTGTCTTATATTTTGCAAGATGGCTAGCGTACTAGTAGTGTGTTACAGCCAACGAGGATTACGTCCATTTTTGTGGCCAAATAATGAAAGCAATACGAAATCTCAATAATAGGTGTAAGCACAATTCTAAGTTTTATACATGGCTCCTGCTGACCACCTCCACTGGGCATAGAAACAGGACCAAACTACACTACACATCATGGTCAAGTGTCCTCGGCCCTAAACAGTGGGCTTCCCCTGAGAGCACGAGGGACTGTCCTTTGATACTGTGCACGCACAAGGCAAGAGCCCAGGTACAGCCACTCTGAGTAAGTTTTACAGACAATATAACCATTCTTAATTCTAGCCTCAGATCTCCAAATAACAATGTGGTGCATCTTGGGTGGGGCAAAGGGAAAGGAGGAGGAATAACCGAGTGACTACCTAGTCTTTACAGGCAACTTTATGTAACTACATTATAATGTGCAGTTTGCACAGGGATATGTGGGCCTATGCGTGTATTTAAGCACCTGAAAGGTGCCAATGTGATGTGAGCACTGATGGCCAACACAGATGAGGCTGCTGTTCTTGTGCAGCCTCCTTTCTAGGGGCCTGCGGGGGTCTGTGGGGGGGAGCACGGGGACTGGAGATAATGGACAAATATGTAAACAAGACAACGAGTAAAATCTCAGAGGATGACATCAAATACTATGATTAAAAGAAACGTGGTGACATCGAATACTATGATTAAAAGAAACGTGGTGATAAGAGAGTATAGTAGTTACTGGTATATGCCTTTGTATTATGCTAACACTATAAGAAACCAACCGTTTAAAACTAAATAGTCTAAGATTCTATTTCCTAAAACAGGAAACGGAGGTCACCAGGGAATGAGTGAGCAAGCCATGCCTGCTTTCAGCACTTATGACAACGCAGGGCTGCTCACTACACAACTCCAGTAACACAGGGTCACTGGGGATACCACGAGAGTGGAAACCTTGGTCACTCAAGACAGTGGGGACCACCCTGTTAGCTCCTACTCTGCGCACCTAGGATCTCACTCAATAGACACTCTGGCCCCTGACTCCCACACATGTCCCTGCAAGGAAGGGAGAAAGGACAGACGGCTTTCTTTTTCACTCACAGGTACAGTCAGGTGAGTTTTAGCTCCCAGTGCAGAAGCTCCAGGAGCTCCCAATGCTTGTCCTGTTTCATTTCCCCGGTGACAGCAGGCACAATTACCCCACCTTTATGAGATGTGGCCGCTCAGAGGTGGAAGCACTCAGGTCTAAGCTCACATGGCAGTAAGCAGCACAGTCAGGCCACACACCCTGATCTTTTGATTCCAACTAGACTACACATTCTTTTATCTCAAGCAGGTGATGGGTTGGGTGTGTAAAGGAAAAAAAAAAAGATGGAGAGAGTGGGTACCGGGAGGAAAGGAGTGCAGAACACCAAAGGTGGACTCCAGAAGGTAGCTCTCCCACCTACTCTGCCCCACACATTCAGCATAAAAAAATAAATTAAATGATCTTACAAACATCAGTGGAAAAACTACCCTTCCCCTCACACCTCCACACATGGTCTAGTACCAGCCCATAAAAGGACTGTTCTACTCTGCACAGACCATTTCATAAAAACAGGCCCTTTGATGTGCTGCCAGCGAGCAACTAAAGAGCTCTTGCTTCAGCAGGAAGCCCGCAATCCCTTCCCAAATTCAAGATCCCACCATCAGGCCATCCTACCCACAAAGCACATCATTATTATAGCAACTAACACCACACCTTGGAGACAGGTAAACTGAGGCATAGAAGGTGAGCAACTTTCCCAAGGGCCACATTCACTACCAGAACAGCACGCGGCCTCCCAGGAGCGCCAAGTTCATAAAACCTCGGGCACTGCACTGACCATCGGGGCCACACCGAACAGGATGCGCAACCATGAAAGGACTGGGTGGTCTCTGTCCCAGGCACAGGAATCACCTCGGACCAAGAGGCACCTCAGCAGAAGCGGTCAGGCCTGCAGAAAAGCCACTGCAACCCTCTCTCCACAGCTGGAAAGCATTCCTGGCAGCTGTGTGGTTGCCACCCAGGCTGCTCCCTGCATATATCGGCCTCTTGGGCATCACAGACAGAATACCCACACAAAGTGGGTGCCACTTGGGGATCCTGAGAGTCGCCCTCAGCAGCATTCCCAGAAGTGACCACTCCCCCACGGGCATGAAAGCTCCCGGTCTCTGAGGATGCGGTTCTTTCTGGAAAGGACAAAAAAGTGGCTCAGCTCCCTCCTGGCGAAGGCGTGGGCCTGCTGGTAAGTGGGATAATTGGGGAAAAACCTGCGGGCCTGGTGGCTAGTCCCCATTTTGCACATCTCTGGGTTCCAACTAAACCCGCAGCATAGGACCCAACTGTGCATAAGGCCCTGAGTACCATTTCAACTGGCTGTACTTTTCACCCAGAGTCCTCCTGGCCATCACCGAATCCAGGGGCATATTAACGCTCCACCAACCTGTTGGAATGCGGGAGTTCATCTGGCCTCAGTCGTTATGGTGAAATTCAACGTTTTATTACACTCTTAGAAAGTCTGGTGCTGGTACAGTAGAAGCTGGAATTTCACACTGTGCCTTCCCTCCTCCTATGAGAATCCGGGCTTCCTAAGCCTTCCCACAAAGAGGAGCAGATCTGATTTACTCCGAAAGGATGCAACGATCCTTGCACCAACTAGACCTCAAAAGTAACATTTGGCGCTGGAAGCCTTTCCTCAGACCCACCAAAGCGCAACACCTGATTCAGATCTGACGTGGCTTTCGAATCGAAGATCACTGCTGCTTGAGATGCAGTAGCTCTTTTCAGATAATGATGGGGCACTGGGCTCGGAAGACTGCCTGAGCAGAAACTGGTAAAGTCGCAAAGTTCACAAGGGACAAATATTCCATGAGTCCAACTCTGGAGGCAAAGGTGTCCCATCATCGGACACCTGGGATGCTCTCCTAAAGGGGGAGGAACATGTCACAGGGAAAGGGAGGAATATGGACGGATACACAGTAAGTGCCCGTCCTAATGGCCGTGTCTTTGTATCCTCTGGCACTCGTCCACATAAGTGGGCAGTGCCCTTGTATTTATAGGTGAGAAGGCTGAGTCCTTTTGGACACACAGCTCAGTAATAACTAGTCGACAGACGACTTGTGCTGGCATGGTTTGGTACCAAGTCCCTGCTTGTCCCGCCCCACACTGCTCCCTACACTGCTCCTCTCTCCACCTCTGTTCCAAACCATCCTGCCAGTGAGTGTGGCCTGCCATGGGCTCTGCTGCCAGAAAGTGCCTGGACAGAACAACTGACCACTTGGGGAAGACCGATGCCACTAGCAGGACTATAGACAGACTGCTAGTGGCATCTGTCTGTAGTGGCCCACCGACAATTTTCCCAGTTCTCTATAAAGTGACGATCTCCATACAGTACCTCATTTAATCCTGAAATCATCCATAAGCTAGGTGTTAAGATTTCTGTTTTATAGAGAAGAAAACCAAGGTTCTTTTTCTTTTTTGATCGTAAATATTTTATTTTTTTAAATTTTTTATTACAAAGGGTATTACATATGTGTCCATATTTCCCCCCGCCTTAGACAGTCCCCTAGCCTCCCCTATTCCCCAGTGTCTTATGTCCATTGGGAAAACCAAGGTTCTGAGACATAAATAATTTATATAAGACCACACAGGACGTTAAGTAGCATAGACAGGATTTGACTCCGAAATCTATAGCTTGTACCCCTACAGAATTAAAAACAGCTATTCCTGTCATCCAAGTGGGAGAGAGAGTAATAAAATCACTTAATATTTAAATACATGGACACTGGAGGTACAGTTCAAATCCCAAACATTTAAATGCCTAGTTTCTAGGTAATTCACTGAATTTTCAGAATTCAGTTTCCTCATTCATAAAATGGGTGACATAATACTTCACAGGATTAAACTGAAGATTAATGAGCAATTCAAATAAAGCCTCTTATTAGGGTCCTAGCACATAATATATGTTCAATAGTACTTGAGGAATAAAGGAAAGAGAAAAGAAAAATAGAGCCAAATAAATAAATTACTCTGTTTCCCAAAATTCAAATAATTTGTCTCTAAGACAAAGTAAGTTTTAGAATTAGAAATATGCTTTCTTTCAGGTGAATTCCCCACCAAACTCCCCCTTCCTTATTCTGCCAACGTACTTTTAGTCTAAAGTGTCTGTGATCTCAATATTTTCCTCTCATCATTGCTTGTAGAAACCCCTCCCACCCTTTAAGATTCACTGTAAGTGGCACACTTGAAATCTTAACCCTTTGAGTGCCAACCAATATCCTAGGAACTATGCTAAAATAGCCAAGGCATTTTTGCTGATTTTACATCAGTTTAGGAAAAAAATTATGAATCGCAAGTAAATGAAGTTACATATTCAAAAACTTAAGGAAACCTTTACTACATTGACATATTTAGCAATATCATCATCACTAATAAAAGCAGACTTAGAACTGGACACCATTTCGAAGCTTTGATAGTGCTCCCGGCACTTTTGGTGAAAGACAGGAGGAGCGCGATCGCGCTCCCCGGCACTCTAGGGGCTAAAAAACACGTAACTTTCTGGTTTAGAATTTGCTATGGATTCATATATACATAGGTTTTCTACGTGCTGGCTTTACTTCTTCTGTTAGATTATAATTTAATAGATAATACAATCTATGTGTAGTCATTTAAAAAATATCTCTTACAACAGAAATTCTCAAATGTTTTTGTTTTCAGCATACCTTAAAATACTCTTAAAATCTTTGAGGATTCCGATGAGCTTTTGTTTGTGTTGGTTTATTTATAAATACTTATCATATTCGAAATTAAAATAAATTTAAAAGTATTTATTACGTTATTTAAAAATTACAAGCCCATTACATGTTAATATAAAAATATTTCTATGAAAAATGACCGTTTTGAAGCAAAAGCGTTAAATAAGAAGAGTGGCATTTACTTTTACAGTTTTCACAAATCTTTTTAGCATCTGGTTTAATGAAGACAACAGGGTTCTTGTATCTGCTTTCATGTGAATTCAGGTCTCTGCTTTGATGTTATTTTGGTTGAAATATATGAAAAAAAGTCTGACCTCACACAGATATGTTGTTGGAAAGGAAAGATTTATTTTAATAGTTTTTTCAGTGCCATGTTGAATCAAAAACCATATCAATATACTTTTCCTACTCTTACATTAACATCCATTGATCTGTCTTGCCCTATGAATTTACCCATGTATCATTTGTAACATTATGCATTAGTTATCTGGAAATATTGGCTCAATGAGTTGACATATTTCATTATACATTATAAAAATTGCATTTATATTTATATCATCGCTGATCTAATCAGAAAAGATTTAAGAATTTAAGAAGCTATCAAGCAGTGGACACAAATTTCTAAAATTCTAATTTTTCCTTGAAAGCTCAAATTTTATCACTAGCAACAAATGCTGCCAATTGTTGTTTTCATTGATAAGAGAACCTCTGCTCATTTGTGAGACAATATCTGCCAAGTACAAACAAACTATGAAACCATAGTTTGTCAGTTATGCATTCAAAGGTGAAGGTTCAATAACACTAATTTTACTGCTTCATCAAGGATATTCTAATGCATTCAAAGGTGAAGGTTCAATAACACTAATAATTTTTACTGCTTCATCAAGGATATTCTGAAGTGACACTGGCATGTTCTTTTTCCTGGGAGGGTGCTATGGTGCAGAATTCAGTGACTACTAGTACCATTTGGGCCAAGGCAGCAGCTCTTTTACCCATCATTGCTTTGCACCATCACTGCAAATGTCAATACAGTGAAAAAGCAAGTAACTGTTCGTGTTACCATGAGAATAGTTCTGACCTTGTGGACCCCCTACCTCAGGGAGCTCCAGCGGTCCACAGACCATACTCTTAAGAACTGATGCCCATAATAAAGTAATAGAACATAAATAGTTGTTGATTGCAGATGAGCCAAGCTAATAAAGTGAAAAATAATATTTCAGTTATGTTGAATTTAGAAAGAAATTGATTTATGGGTTACAAAAATGAAATGTTTTTGTGATGTACTAGGTTGTTATCTCCCCCCCACACACACCTTATTTCGTAGTATTCTAATGTACAAATCAAGAGAAATCTGAAAATCAAAGAAAAATAGATACCACATCCTTTTAAATGATATTTAAAATCTTAAAACTCCTTTAAGTCAGTGTGAACCCTGGACTTGGGTTCTTTTATTAGAGTTTGAATTATTTTCTTCCAAAGGATTCTTGCATACAATCGCCAGGAATATGGATCTGCACCCTTCAGTGCCCACTCCACCTGTCCACTCACATCTGCCCTGTACTCACAGCCCTTGGACACGACTCTATGCACTGACCACACTGTACCGTTACTATCTGCTTGTGCCTCTGTTTTCTCCCAGCAGATAGAGGTCATGCCTCGGTAACTATCCCCAAGCATCTAGGGCAGGTCTGGGCAACATGCAATATCTAATATCTACTGCTTAGGACTAATTGCCCAAATGAGGCTTTCAACACTAAGAAGTCAATTCCTTTCAAGAAAGAATTCATACCCTTATCAGGAAACCAGGGGATGGTTCTAGTATTTTCTGTTGCTGCATAAAAATGACCACACACTTATTGTCAGCTTAATGCATCAGAGTTTACTATCTCAAAGATCCCGTGAGCAGGCTTCCAGCACCGTGTGGTGTGACCGGGTCTCTGCCCAGGGTATCTATCCCAAGGTCCCCGGCCGGCTGGTTCCTGCCTGGAGGCTCTGCAGGCTCACTCTGGCTGTTAGTAGCATGCGTGCGGAACACACTCTTGATCTCCTAGCCCCTGTTGATTTGTCCCCCCATTTCCTTGCTGGTCATGAGGTGGGGCCACTCCTATTCCCTGACAAGGAGCCGCCTCCATCTCACAGAGGCAACGGTGCTGGTTTGGAAGGCTTCCTGTTCTCAATCTCCGACTTCCTCTTCTATGACCAGTGGAGAAACCTCTCTGCTTTTTAAGGGCTCATGTGACTGCGTCAGGCCTGCCCCCTAATCTCCCTTTGCAAAAGTCAACAGTGAGGGGGGAGAGGGCAGCCACGATAAGCTCGGGTCGCTGCAAGGCCTGCCACCGTCTGTTAGGACAAAGATAACCCACTTACCTTTCTCTATTTTTTTCCTCTCCCGTACAAAAGATAAACCAACTTATCTTTAGCAGATAAAAATGAAGTGCCACTGCGGACATTAGTATTTGGTGTTATAGTTATTCTGATTATACTATAAAGTTCTGAGGTTAAGTTTTGTGGGTTTTTTCTTCCTTTTATCCAGGGGCTACAAAGTCAAGAGTGTGTCCTCACATATCACAGTTGACAGGAGTTACTTGCAGTTTAGAGGGGAAGGGAAGAGTCAGGATTAGCACATCTCCCTCCTTTCCCCCACCCACCCCCTCTTCAAGGACTTCGGGGAGAGCTACTAAGTACGCAGGCGCACAGGGAATGTTCAAAGTTAACTGCAGGTCATGGCTGAAGAAATGGAAAGGGCAATCTCTAAAAAGAGTTAAAGGGTCCAGATCAATTTATTTTGAGGAAAATTTTAAAAAAGCTTTGGCTTTCTTTCCAACATTAACAACCAACATGTTAGATTATGGCCAATCATTTGCCTTTTAAGAAAATTTTAGAAAAATCATTATTTTATATTTAAGTGCAACTCATCTGTTACAAGATTATGCCTAACCTTAAGTTTTAACTTAATTATCTGATCCTTGAAGTAACTAAAGAGTAATATAATTGTCTTAATATTCATTCATCATTAATAATGCACTAAATGCTGTAGGAAGTAAATATGGTAGAAGGGAAATAAATCAAAGAAAGGCAATTAATTGAAAAGAGAGGAAGTACAGGTCACAATAGTTAAAATCTGGAACCTGGCCTGGCCAGTGTGGCTCAGTGGTTGAGTGTTGACCTGTAAACCAGGAAGTCACGGTTTGATTCCTGATCAGGGCACATGCCTGGGTTGTGGGCTCTATCCCTAGTGGGGGTGTGCAGGAGGCAGCCAATCAATGATTATCTGTCATCATTGATGTTTCTATCTCTCTCGCCCTCTCCCTTTCTTTCCAAAAAAAAAAAACCAATAAAAATATATTCAAAAACATTAACTTGGAACCTGGATACTTGAGCGAGAAAGACAAGAGAAGAGACAATTCCTTGAATACTTACTATATTCTAAGAACAAATGACGCTTTCATATTTGTGATCAAATGTATTCCCCCATTATCAAATAAGGAAACAAACTGAAAGTTAGAAAGGTTAAGTGTTGTCCCAGGTCATACAAGCTAGCCTATAAATGGTTGAACTTGGGTTAAATACAGATCTGTTTTATCCCAAAGAGATCGACTTTTCACTGTGAACTGCTGAAAAGAATGGCTGCAAAGGGGAATAACTCAATCTGGGAGCCAAAAGAAACCCCCCACTTTCTAGTAACTGGAGTCTATAAATAGAGGAACTGGGGTTAAGGTTGAAGTTGAGAGAAGATCAGAGTAAAAGGGAGAATGACTTCTAATTACGTAACAATACTCAATCCTATTATCTCATTGATCTCACAACACTTACAGACCACCTCTAATCCTCTGGGTGCTGCATTTTCTTTGAAGTTAAAGATTCTTTTGTCTGTGTTAAGACTATTCTTTGAAAATTAAAAGAAAGAACTAGAGTCACTCAAGATAAACAAACCAAAGCCCCAAACAAGTGCTAGTGGGAAAATATTACAAGTCCAGAAAGTCCAGTGAAGGGATGGACCGTAGGTGAAAGCCAGGTGGCCAGACCCTAAGGAGGCAGGAAGGACCAGGAGCCTGCTGGACTCCTGGCTGCAGAGGCACGGGGTTCCACGGGGTGCATGTGTTTGTAAAATTGTAGTGGGAAGGACATGGGGTAGAACAAGATCCCAGTGGTCCCTCAACTTTTCCTATAGTTGTGTACAAATGTTTCTATACACAAATACAACCACACATCGGTGGATAGGGGTGGAGGTTGTGCGTTCACAGGAGAGAAGAGGGACATCAGATTAAAAATTTCTGCCCTGTTCCAAGAGAGAAATACTTGGACATCACTGCATAATCTTTCATTATTATGAACTAGCGGCCCGGTGCAAAAAATTCATGCACATTAAAAGGGATTGAATTAGAGGAAATATTTTAATATTGCTATTGGCCCTTTCTCTATAATAGAAGTGTCAGAGATGAAAGAAAATTAGTAAAAGACCAGGGGGGCACGGTCTCAGGTCCCCCGGTCCTGGTGCCGGGGCTGGGGGCACAGCCTCAGGTTCCTCGGCCCCAACGTGAGGGTGCAACGACCATTTGCATTTTAGCTCTTTATTATATAGGATGCCTGGGAGTTTAGTCAGCTTCTTGAAAGTACTACTTGTGTAGGTCCCTGGAAAAGAAAGTAAACAAGGCAGTGAAGGTGAGTGACACGCCAGGAGCCAGAGAGCTCAGCGCAGAGACAGCAGGCCCAGGGGCCGGGCTGTAGAATGACAACCCGCAATAGGATGGACAGGAGGAGGCAACTCCTGGATCTCCGAGAGAGGGTGCTGCTGTGGGGTGAGCAAATTTCAGTTCTCCCTGAACCTCGTCAGCCATCAGGCCTGAGCAGACCGGTGATCTGGGTACACGTTGGCTAAAAAGGCTCTACCACTGCCCAGGGATGCAATTTTGAAGGAAAGGGAAGTCTTTTACCACAGCAGCACCCTCTGTTACCCAGTTAGTTTCAGAAAGTGGGAAGATCTTCTCCCCATGGCAGTCAGAATATTCAATGGGAAAGGAAGACTGTTTGGGGCTCCAAGAAGCTAGATGACTCTAGCTCTCCAGTAAGGGTGGAGGGGGGTGGCTAGAGCCTTCATGGGAGTCAAGGCCAGGGAAATACAACAGCTACCCAGATGGCAAGTGTGGAGGAGTCATTTATATGTTCAAACTGTAAATTTATGGGGCAAAATTCCATAGGGACAAAGACAAGAGACTTAAACCTAACAATTTCCTATTGAAACTAAACTATGAAGTGCATCTGCCTCATTTTAAATAAAATTAACTTTTAAGATCAGGTGTGAAACATTTACAAAATAGTTAAATAAGAAGGATTATGTACCAATTTTGTCCCACCAACATCTGAGATTTTAATAAGTGCCATATGTGTAAAATATTATTTGCTTAAGACTCTGCTTTTAAAAAGTGAAAAGAGCAACATTTAAGTCTGTGGGGATCCTTATAAGAGTCGGAAATCAAAAGAAAAGAAGCAACAAATTATTTTGGATTCAGCTACTAAGACTAAAACTTTAGTTGAGAGCTAAATTTATTAGGAAATTCAAATAATTTCTATGAAGGTATAAATACGATTTTTACATGTAAGATAAGCATTAAACCTCTTCTATAGAGCTGCACTGATCAATATGGTAGTCACTCACTTTCAGGTTTGAAATGTGGCTCATCCAAATAGAGACATGCTTTAAGTGTAAAATATATACTAATTTCAAACATTTAATGTAAGAAAGGGAACACAAGACATTTCAATGATATTTAACATTGATTACATGTTGAAATAACATATTGGCACCCTGGCAGGTGTGTTTGAGAGTCGAACCATGCACCAAAAGGTCACCAGTTTGATTCTTGATAAGGGCATATGCCCCAGTGAGGGACATGCAGGAGGCAGCCCGATCAGTGTTTCACTCTCATTGATGTTTCTCTTTCTCTCTCCTCCTTCCCTCTTCCTTCCTTTCTCTGTAAAAATCAATAAAAACATATTTAAAAAAAAGAAATAACATCTTGGCTATACTGCATTAAATGGGGTTATTATTAAAGTAAATTTTACCTGTTTTTATTTTTTTGATGTGGCTACTAAAAAATTTAAAATTAACATACAACTTGCATTTGTGACTTATATTACATTTCTGTCACATGGCTTGACTTTACAATGTAAAATCTGTAGGTAAGATTGCTCCTGTTGCCCGGACTGTGTGGCTCAGCGGTTGAGTGTCGATCCAGGAATCAAGAGGTCACTGGTTCAATTCCTGGTCAGGGCACATGCCAGGTTGCAGGCTCAATCCCCAGTAAGGGGTGTGGTTGTGGAGGAGGCAGCCGATCAGTGATTCTCTCTCATCACTGATGTTTCTATCTCTCTCTCCCTCTCCCCCTCCCTTCCTCTCTGAAATCAACAAAAGTATATTTTAAAAAAATAAGAATGAACTCTTAAAATAAAAAAACACACAAAAAACCCCCCAAAGAACTAATGATTAACTCATTCTTTGATGGGTTACCATCGTTTCCATTTATCAGAGCTGATTACCTGAAAAATAACCAGAGCCTCCACTCATCACTATTCATAGGATATACTTAGATGAGTCAAGGAAAAAGAACCTTTTGTTTTAGATTTAAAAGCAAAATCCTGAAATGAGTTGAAAATTAAAGCAGAAAACTTAAATGACAAACAAAAAAATTACAAAAAATTGTTTTATGTAATTTTGCACTTTTTATTTTTTTAATCCTCGCCCAAAAAGTGAGAATATTTTCTCCATTGATTTTTAGAGAGTAGAAGGGAGGGACTAAGGGGAAAGAGAGAGAGAGAAGAGAGAGAGAGACAAACATCCATGTGAGAGACACACACTGATTGGTTAGTTGCCTCTCACACATGCCCAGACCGGGATGGGGATCAAACCTGCAACCATGGTACATGCCTTTGACCAGGAATCAAACCCTCAACCCTTTGTCCGTAGGCCGATGCTCTAACCATTTAGAAACACTGGCAAGGAAGTAATTTTGCACATTTTAATTCACCCTTTTAAAGCCCCCCAAAAAGTCAAACTAAAATAGAAAACTTTCCTTAAAAACATTTGTTTCAATGGTATAAAAAGAGGAGGCAGCCCTAACCGGTTTGGCTCAGTGGATAGAGTGTTGGCCTGCGGACTGAAAGGTCCCAGGTTCAATTCCGGTCAAGGGCATGTACCTTGGTTGCGGGCACATCCCCAGTAGGAGGTGTGCAGGAGGCAGCTGATCGATGTTTCTCTCTCATCGATGTTTCTAACTCTCTATTTCTCTCCCTTCCTCTCTGTAAAAAATCAATAAAATATATATTTTTTTTAAAAAAAGAGGAGGCAAAATGTAAAGATCTTTTAAAAGACTCTTAATATAAAAAAGTTATATAGCCAGTTATAAAGATTATAATAGCACAGATGACAACAGCTATTCTCTAACGGTGAAAAAGGATACTTCAGTGAACCTAAAATCAAAGATAAATTCCATTTTGTACCATTTGCTGTGAATAGAAAATTATTTTCCTAAATTTCATTTTGCATCTTTTTGGTGCGAACATGCCCATGAAATCAAAGTAGATACTGAATTCCTGATCTCTAAGTCTTTTCCCAAAAGAACTTAGGTTGCCCTTAATTTCCAGAAGTGAGCTGGAGCCGGCTCTCCAAAGCTGATTACAAACTGTCCAGGAATGTTGAGAGCTTGTTAATATTATGTTGGTAGCTCGAAATTGGCCATGGTGGGATTATTTGCACCATGGAAATGGGCAAATGTGAAAAGTCAGTGCTACTTTCCCCCAAGCTGGTCATTGAACACACACCAGCACACCACTGGCAAACACTGAATCCCTTCCTAAATCGTTAGAAGAAACAAACTTTTCCTTCCTTACTTCTCTTTGACAAGCATCAGGAACATAATCTTGAACTTTGTCTGAAACCATTCCAGAATACGAAATTTCAAAGATCATTATTTCACATGAGCTAGGATGACCCGCTCTATGCCCCAGGTCCTGCTAACACTGGAGGAATGTGTAGCCATCAGTCATTAATTACTCTGCCTGGTTCCTTGTCTCTGGGCCTGAACACCCTGGGTTGAGTCACTGGATAGGAGGAGTTCCACTGCACAGCAATGAGAAGAGATGTGTAGAGGATCCATGAGCAAATTCTTCCCTTATTTCAAAGTAATAGTTAGTGTAGGGTGTTTTTTTTACATACACACACACACACACACACGTGTTTTTTTGTGGGGTTTTGTACAAAATTTTTTAAATATGTTTTTATTGATTTCAGAGAGGAAGGGAGAGGGAGAGAGAGATAGAAACACCAATGATAAGAGAAAATCATTGATTGGCTGCCTCCTGCACACCCCTACTGGGGATGAGCCAGCAACCTGGGCTTGTGCCCTTGACTGGAATCAAACCCAGGACCCTTCAGTCCACAGGCCAACGCTCTATCCGCTGAACCAAACCAGCTAGGGCGAATGTAGTTTTTTTAAACAACAACAAAAAAAGTGTAAAATGCTTGATCTGGCTAGTGTTGCTAAATGGTTACAGCATCAGCCAGCAGACCAAAGGGCTGGTTCAATTCCCGGTCAAGGGCATGTACCTGGGTTGCAGGTTTGATCCCTAGCACCAGTGGGAGTTCGTGTGCAACCAAACAGTGTGTCTCTCTCACATCAATGTTCTCTCTCTCCCTGCCTCCTCCCCTCCCTTCCTCTCTCTAAAAGTCAATGGAAGAAAATGTCCTTGGGTGAGGATTAAAAATGTATAAAATAATGTAATTATTTTTGAAAATTATCCTTGAGTGAAAATGAGTTTTACACAAAAAAGCAAGTAACTGCCATCTGCACATTAAAGAATGTGGCTTCCAATAGGAGGGCAGTGTATCAGAGTGCAATTAGCCCAGCCAACTGCACAGGACCTGGCGTTGGGCTGGACATTAAAAAGAAGGAGATGAGAGGCTATTGTTTTTGCAGCACATTAAGTCAAGAAACACAACATAAATTTTCTCCAAAGAACAACTTAGTGTCTAGCTATGAATAAGACACTCCAAGGAAAGGCTGAAGTCTTAGGGGTGGGGGGGGGGGGCAGATTGAACTATAACAAAAACAACCAAGTTGACATTCATTTACAAAGTGTTTTCATGCTCCTTACGTCATTTGGATCTCACCCTCACCCTGTAAGGAACGGATTATTAATATCCCCACATATGAAATAAGGGGAAAAAATGCTCAGAAAAATCCAACATCACACAGTAAGTAAAAGAAGCTGGACTCAATCCTGTTTTCTTTCACCAAACCATGATGTTGCCCATTTTCTGCTTGCCCAGCGGCCAGCAGCCCCTCCTCTCCGTAGGGTAGTCTCAAAAATGGACCTGGGACGGCCACAGAGGCCTCGCTCGGAGGCAGGAGTGAGTAATGTCAAGCTGTAAATGTGTAACCAAACAAGAAACCATCACAGAACCTTCCCTTCCTCTTAGCACGGATCGCTGCTATCATCACCTTTGTTTATGTTTTAGAAATGGTTATGAAATATCATCTTAATAACATGCTAGAGGACAGTATAATCACCCAATAAATTATTCACAAGTCTGTGATTCCCAAGCTAAGCTGAAGAATTCAAGGTCTAGAAGGAACATTAGCTACATTCTATTTAGAAAACTACTGTCCATAGAACGAAGAATAATTTTCTGTTTTTCACTTTTCCTTTAACTTCCCAGTTTTCATGAATAATGGTCATTTCTTCAGGCTCTCCGCTCCTCCAGCTAATCAGCAATGCTCTGGATATCTTCTCAACCTTGGCTGTTGCTGATAATTCTTGAAAATAAACTTCACTTTACCAGGGTTTAATTGTCTATTAAAAAAAAACCTGCAGGAATTCATCTTCTTCACCAACCCTACTTAAGCCCGTTTTAATGTGTAAATGTGGAGATAACATAAATCATTATACCACATTTTCTTTTGTTTAGTATAACCTGAAATTTTCCTCCTCAACTTATTAATTTAGTTGTGTCTTCTCTAACCAAGTATGTCGTCTTGTTTGAACCCCTACCTCCCTTTAAAAGTTTTAAAATTAGGTGATATTTAGGGATTTAAAAATATTTAAAAGAAATAGGAAAATAACTTTTCAGTTCCTCAAAAAGTTAAACATAGAATTATCATATGATCTAGAAATTCCACTTTTAGGTATATACCCAAGAGAACTGAAAGCATATGTTCGCATAAACACTTATACACAAACGTTCATGGCAGCATCTATAATAATAAAAGCATAGTATGCTAATTAGCCCAGAGGTCCTTCTGGACAAAGCCAGGACTGTGAGGGAAGTCCAGGTCCTGGGTGCCAGAGGTAAGCCAGTGCGGGCAGCCGAGGGAAAGAAGGCCTCCTCTTGCACGAATTTTGTGCATTGGGCCTCCAGTTTGTTCATAACAGCCAAAAAGTGGAAACAACTCAAATTAATGTCTATCAACTGATGAATGAATAAGTTGTGGTAAGGATAGGCTGTTTTATTGCACTTAGCTTTATTGCACTTCACAGATGTTACATTTTTTTTTTTTTTTTTTTTACAAATTGAAGGCAAGACCCTCTGTCAGCAAAAAGATTGACTCACGCCAAAACCGGTTTGGCTCAGTGGATAGAGTGTCGGCCTGCGGACTGAAGGGTCCCGGGTTCGATTCTGGTCAAGGGCATGTGCCTGGGTTGCGGGCACATCCCCAGTGGGAGATGTGCAGGAGGCAGCTGGTCGATGTTTCTCTCTCATCGATGTTTCTGACTCTCTATCTCTCTCCCTACCTCTCTGTAAAAAATCAATAAAATATATTTAAAAAAAAAAGATTGACTCACTTTATTGCCACACTCGCTTTATTGCCATGCTGTTACCAAACCATAATATCGCTGAGGTAATCCTTTATATCCATCCATACAATGAAATAATATTCAACCATAAGAAAAATAAAGTTCTGATATATGCTAGAACATGGATGAAGCTTTAAAACTATGCTAAGCAAAATAAACTGGAAATAAACAAAAGATCACATATTATATGATTCCATGTACATGCTATGTCCAGAATAGGCAAATTCTAGAGACAAAGTAGATGAGTGGTTGGCAGGGGCTGAGGGGAGGGGAAAATTGGGACAGACTGTTAATAGGTAAATGGTTTCTTTTTGGAACGATGACTGGAATTAGCGCTGAAAGTCCCACAACTTAGTGAATACTAACAATCACTGAGGTATACAGTTTAAATGGTGAATTTCTTGTTATGTAAATTATATCTCAATTTAGAAAAAAAATAAAGGGCACAAAATGGATTTGGACCGAATGAAGGCTAATTTTACTTTATATGTGAGGCAAATTGAAGTAAAATTTTACTGTGTCTATGGTATCTCTGAACCATGTAATTTTACATCAGTGATGATGGGGGGATCTCAGAAGGCTAAACTTGGAATTATATATAATCAAAGCGCCAGCAAAAGTATGACGAACTGTACACGATTAGGGACCCAGATGACACCACATGATCATATGAAGGAAGGACATGTCTGGGAACTAGCCATGAGCCCTCAGCCCCGCCCCTTCCGGGGCCTCTCTCTGGAGCGGGTCCATAGACGGCATCAGCCTGACTCGCTGGGGGCACTGACAGGAACTGACAGTTGGGAACAGGAGGGGTGCCCTTGCAGGTATTCTCCGACCCGCCGGAGGATGAGTAGGGCGTGTGCAGAACTCCTGGGAACTGGCACTGCCTCCTCAGCCTGCTCTCAGCGGCCCGGTGGGAGCGGAGGGAGCACGCCCTGCAGGCTCTGAACCAGGCAGGCGCTGAAGGGCTCCGGGGGCCCAGCCACCAAGCCAGGCTTACAGACGTCAATAATCCACAAATTAAACATTTTATCTTGGGTGCTAAGTACTATGGGTTTTATTTTTCCTATATTTAAAAATGCAGCAAATGTTTTGTTTCTTAGAAGTGTGTGAAGAATTCACTTCAATGTAATATCCACCCCAAAAATCTTAACGGCCACTCTCTTAGAACTTAAAAAAATTGTTTTCACATCAAGTGTCTCCATTTTCCTAAATGATTTTAAAATTAACTTCCATATGTTCCAGGTCATGATTTTCACTGTTACGAATGGAATGTGTGAGGCTTCTATGGCATTTCTCTATAGAGGATCTGGTCAAATCTTAGGATAGAGAGATGGAACCGTCCAGCCCATACAAGAATGTCAAGTCTGTGTCAGGGCTGTCATTAGCCGCCTCTCAGAGGTATGTGCAAATGGCTCCTGGGCCTGACACGAAATATTCATTTTGTCTTATCTGAGAGGAGGAAAACCGCCACTTCAAAGTGATCAAGCGCAAAGCAGTTTATTAAAATGAAATTCGAGAGCTGAAAGGGGCCTGCGGGCTCAGGAACGTGACTACCCTCAGTGGGCCATGAGCAGAGTGCCATCCAGGGAACCAGGGGCGGGCTGTGTGCGGTCAGGCTCCAGGCCTCCCACCTCAAGTCCAGCACTCCTCCTGGGACACCACACCTCTGCCAGGTCAGCCCAGATGCTCAGAGGTCAGCCCAGTCCTAGCTCAGAGAGAGCAAATGATCCCATCGATTTTAAATTGAGCGTCTACCACGTTAAGGAGCAGGGCCAGACAAGGAAGCAAGGCCAAGGGGACAAAGTTAAAAAACATCCCATCTCACCAGAAACTTAGTATCTGCTTAAGGAGGTACGACATGTATGCAAGGAACTATACCATGGAGCGTCCAAAGCAACACTAGGCCAGAATCCAACAGAGGGCTGGTAACTTGAGCCTGACTAGAAAACATTTTAAAAAAACCAACCTCAGTCCTAGCTGGTTTGGCTCAGTGGATAGAGTGTCGGCCTGCAGACTGAAGGGTCCCAAGTTTGATTCTAGTCAAGGGCACATGCCCAGGTTGCTGGCTCATCCCCAGTAGGGGGTGTGCAGGAGGCAGCTTATCAATGATTCTCTCTCATCATTGATGTTTCTATCTCTCCCCTTCCCTTCCTCTCTGAAATAAAAATATATTAAAAACAAAACAACCCTACACCCCACACGGTCATTGTGGAAAGGCTGACTGGGCTTTTAAGGAGTGTACTCTCTGTGCCCCCTCATTTTTATTCTGCACAAACATACAGACTGACTCCAGGAAGAAGGGCGGAGGTCAGTGGCCTCTGTGGGCAAACATGATGGAATTCATGGGCAGAGAGAGGAAAAGAGCTTTTTCTTTAAAAGATAGAGCACACAGACTTAGCAGCCTTAGTTTTGGGAAAAATGAAATTTTGTATAATATATACAAACAGCAAAAAGGCTAGAAACATCTGCAATGAAACAGTAATCACAATGTTAACTTGTGAGACTAGAGGTGATTTTTGGCTCTTGTGCTTTTTTTTGTATGTGTTACCAAGAATATTATGCATTTGCATTATAATAAAAGAAAACAGTTTTATTTTATCTAAAAAGGACATTTTTGTGTTTCTTGAGCTTTCTTGTGTAAAAGAAATCATATACTATGAATTTTATTTTGGGTAGCCACTGAAATTAGCCTCACATGGAAATATTTAGGTTTCTCCCAAAACGTCCCCTCTCTCTCTCTTTCTCTCTCTCATGCGCGCACACACACTTTAGGTCCATCAAAGGAAAACAAACTGGGTGCTAAGTCCTCTGACTATCATGGAGCCCAAGAGTCCACTTTCTCTCCTCCCCCTCTCCCACTCCCCTGCCTCTCACTGCCACGGCCCCTGTGATTAAGACACAACTCGTGGGGGCAGTTACCACATGAAGGCCTTCAGTGGGAGCCGGGACATCCTCAGAAAGCACAACTCTGACGATTCAGAGCCAGATATCCACCGCACTGAGCTGGCTGCAAAGGGACAGGTCGCCTGCACAGGGACCCATAAGACCAAGAAAACCATGAATTCAAGAGAGAGATGGAGCATCAACAAGACCCAACCATCTGGATTCACTCTTTCTGGCAAGCATGTAGCTGCAAGGAACCGCGGCCCCGACATGTGGCTCCATCACAGAGCGTTTCACGCCTTGAGGTTTCCTCTCCAAGTGGCTCAGATTTTCCACATCAACCTTCAGGTGCTGTGCAAGAGATGACAGTTTTGTAACCAGCCGTACGCTGTGCTGGTAATGAAAAGGTCTCAGTTTATCGTCATCTTATCTGCGATCAGTTTGTCACAGCACCTTTCTTACTTTCGGCTTCTTCTGGGTTTGACTCACTCACCCTTTCTCCTTGCAACCTGCCCTGGCTCCGAGGTGCAGCGCTGATGCTTTGCTGGCCTCGGTTTTTCCCATCCAAATTAAAGCAGTGGCGCCCATGAACATTGGACTTTTCCTTCTGAATGCATGTACTGAGTCATGTTAAAACATGGGGGAGGCCTCATGGTCTTCAAACTGAAGACACTTCCATCCACATGAGAACAGCCACGTGGCCAGGAGGAACCTGCGTGTCCCACTTCATCTGACCGGTCTCTTCCCCCAGAGGCAGACAGATCACCCAGGAAACCACCACAAATCAACCTCCTCAGTTTCCTTATTTATAGGGTGCATTCAACAAGGGGTGAGGGTTAACAGTCAAATATTAGCTTTAAAAACAAACAGAAAACAAGCAAACAAGCCCTTCAGGTTGAGCTGCAAGTTGCTCTCCTCCCTCCCACTCCTGCTCTTATTAACCCTCTTAATTACATTAAAAGGATCTGAAGTGAAGATCTTACTAATAATTAGAGTTGACTTATGTGTGTTTTTCGTTTTCTATCTACAACCAGAAATACAGGATTGGACCCAGACCAAGTATCAAATTCAATAGGTCCCTCCTGTGGGAGCCCCAGCTTAGCCCGCAAACTTTGATGTGTAAGAACTTACATTTCTGCCCAGGGATGTCGTTCTGATAACAAAGGGGCTTGGCAGACAAAGGATAATTTGTTGAATCTGCTAGAAGCCGCTTATCTGCTGGAGGCATGCAACCTTTAGGCCGGGTTGAGTTAGCACCTGCATGGTGCTAATTAAATCGGAGGAAAGGAGAGATCCCTGCTCCTTTGTAAGATCGTCAATGATTCCTCCTTAGCGTGTTAGCCTGAGCGCCTGCCTGAGCGCTTCCTCCATGCTCAGTTTGTTGCAATGATTAACAGACGAAGCTAAATGCTGTTCACTTGCTGAGGGCTGCGAACTGCCCCTGAAAACCAAGAGGAGACAGTGTCTTCCAGGGCAGGAAGGCGATTAGGCATTAACTCCGGAGCCAGACTGCCAGGGTTTCCTGGGTTTGAATGTCACTTCTGCCACTTACCAGCTGGGTGACTCTGGCGAGTCACTCCATCTCCATGAGCCCCTCGTTTGGAAAATGGGGACAAGCACAGATCATGATACAAGGAGTACGTGTATTCATATTTGTAACCCACTCAGAACTGCCTGACCTATGGTAAGTGCTGTGTATGTGTGACACAAAAATAAATGTACGCGCAGTGCTTGGACCTGTGGCCATTAGATACGACTACGGTCTAATGTAAAATTTAATCTAGAAAATAGAGGCCAAAACCTTCAGGTTCCTGAATACTAAGGCATTCCCTGAGGTTCTAAATAATGACCTCCTGCTGTACACAAATTTTTAAAAAGTCAGACAAGTGATTTTCCATCAGCAAGTCCCAAGCTCTGGAGTGGAGGTCGGGGTTGGGGGGCGGTCAGCCGCAGCAGGTCCACAGAAACACCCATTTGCCCAGCCCCTTGATTAAAAGAAGTCACCCTTACCGCACGCGGATTTGTTTGAAGTTCATCAGAGCTCTACCAATACAAATTACTTTCTCCCAGTATTTCAAGCAATTATCACTTTTAAAGTCTGCTGGGGGAGGGGTGTGAAAGGGAAGTAATGAGGGTTTGTATTAGAACTGCCTTTCTTTCCCACTGTGTATGTGCAGCCAAGGTGAGGTACCTCCAGTGAGGAAGGCAGGTGGGAAGAAAGGCAGGTGGCAATGTTGGCTAAATAGGTTTCCAGGCAGAAAATTAACATCCTCCAAACAATGCTTAATTGTCACATTTTTCTGTCTGCTATTTTGAGTACAGCAACAGGGGTCACTAAGTATTATCATCATTTCCTTATGAGGCATGTTTTCACATTCTAAAATTAGCACTTTTCATTATTTTATTCTCATTTCTCTGAAGTCAGAATTTCTCACGTGCATCATACAGTATGGACATTTCCGATCTCTCCAATTTAATAGCTTCAAGCTGTCCCTGGTGATACAACCGTTTGTCTGTTGCCTAGAAGGTTGCTAATATGATGAATATAATTGTCTTTGAGACTGAACTTCTGCTACTGACATTCAATAATTATAAAAAAACACAAAGGAGGTTATTTTACACAAAACAGACAGGCATATTAAAGTTCTTTATTTCTTCACCCTTCTAAGAAGGCTCCTCACTCCACTTCTCTGAGGAAACCGGCCCAGCTCATCTATGCCTCTGCCCCACCGGCATTCTATGCCGGCCTCCTGGTGTGGTGCAAGGCGGACAGATCTGGGTTCAAATCTTGACTTGCCACCCTCCATAACCCTTGTCTAGTGACTTAGCCTCTCTGTTTCTTCCACTGTAAAATGGAAATGTTCACATCCACCATACAATGCTCTGATAAGGAATAAGAAAGAATATATAGAGGTAGTAGCTGCTCAAAAAGTACATGGTAACAATTCATATTATTTCAAACCCTGGATGGTCCTACAACTTAAGGTCTCTGAAATCTGTCCAGACTGAGCATCTTCTAACATTGGGAGAAAGACGGGTCATATTTCTATATGCTGACGTTCCTAGCAACTGGACAAATTACTTCCTCTAATTTCTCCCTAAGCAGGATATAGGGCTAATGGACACCTTGTCCCCCCTGCCCAGATATTTCCGTAAAACACACCAAAGAACACATGTGACAGAAAAGCAAGAAGAGATGACTCATGACGATGATTTGTACAGAACCCTGCGACGGTCAATGAAGAACACCCACCTACTGAGGTGCAATCGTGCAGACCTGACTCTCTAACTACGTTCCTTCTATTCCCCTTTTCTCTAACTATAGCTAAAGCTTTGACGACTTCAGAGAAGCTGTGTTTTTATCTTGATTCCCCGCACATTGGCCTACAGCTATTTTGAAAGCACTGTCTGCTCCGTGTCCTTCGGGGACCCAGCCAGTGGTCGGCACTATCAGCCAAGTCACCCTTCAGCGACCAGGCCATGCTGCAGAGCCCACACTCCTGCCGGAGGGGAAGAGAGAAGAGAAAAAGGATGGCTCCAAGAAGAGATGCTTTCCCTTCTGCAGCCACCAGGGCCATTCCCAGCCCTGACTGTCATTTGTCCCCATCGCCTCCAAGAGGAGGAAGGATGCGCCTCCAAGAGGAGGAAGGATGAGGTAGAGGAAGACAAGATGAGGCTGGAGTACAGAGCAGTGGCAGATGGATTCAGGTGGACTCCTAGCCTAACGCCTCCCATGAGATCACGCCCTGCCCCACCTGCCCCCTCTCTCGGGTCAGCCGCCAGTGGTCAGAGTAGGCAAACAGCTGGGTTGTTTGGAGACAACAAGAAACAGTGATACATGAAAAACCTATTAGGGGGTTCAATGGTGCTGGAAGGCTGGACAGGCTGCACCAGCCAACCCAGGCCACACTGACATGCCAGGAACTGGTGCGTGTTGTATGGCAGCTGGAACCTGTTCTGTGAGCCTAGGATAGTTTCGGTGTGGTCAGAGGAGAACCTGAGGGAGGCGCCAGGACACATAGTTCTTAGGCCAGAGGCTCCGGTTTTCACTGTGTGCCTAAATCCCCTGAACAGAGAATTCTCATGCTGCTTTCTCACAGGCAAAGGGAATGGTCTCTTGAAATGGTACTGAGGACTGTGTTTGGCTGCCCCACAGCACGTAGGCACACAGCCATGGGGCGGTAGTAAAGCAGATGGCGTCTGGACCCCGACTGCCTGCTGCTCACTGTATGGTCTTGGGCAACTTACTTGTTCCTTCTATGCCTCCCTGAAAACAAGGGTCACAATAACAATACCTCGTTCATAAGGTTGTTAAGGATTAAGTGAGCTACTGCTATTATTAAGTGTCCGAATTAGCTCCTGGCTCATAATAATGTTTGTTAAATAGGTAAAATATGAAAACAAATCAACATCTGCTGCATAGTGACCAAATGTCCTTTGTACCCAGTACCAATGGCTTAGCACGAGCACAGTTAGTTTGTGCTCCTCATTTCTAAACCTAAGCCCTTTTATAGAAGCAGCCCTCTCAGAAAAGGCAGAAGCAAGCCAGGGTCTAACGCCACAAAATAAAATGTTCTGCCCTTAAGACACACAGAGACCCATAAAATACACTGTTAGGCCAAGTCAAAAATCGCCCATCTGGAATGGAAACACTAGGAGAGGCAGGAGACGGGAATGAGAGCCTGGAGTTGCCATGCGTCTCCAAAGGTGAGATGTTACTCATGTGAAAAACACACCATGCCTTGAAGGATTGATACCGATGAAAACCATCCTCTTCATGTGATGTCACCAAAAAAGAAGAACTACACAGCCAGCAAATGCACAAGCCAGACTTTTCCATTTGGAAATCAGAGCGAAAGCACATGGGACAGAAGACATTTAGGTGAAGGCAGAGAGGAGACAGGTGGAGTCCAGTCACAGGGCTGGGTGCCATTGAGACGGCGTGCAGGGGCGAGGGGGGGGTACAGGGAGCTGCTGGGCTTGGGTGGGAGATCGGGGAGCTGTGTGAAAGGGGGAAGGGCGCACCTACTGAACGTCTGGCTATCCCTCGATAAGTCCTGACGCTAATCTGCACACAAAGGCATCGAATTGTTGTGGGTGTGGAGGGGAAATAGGGACCAGAGCAGGGAGTACCCACCCGGCCACAAGCCTACCACCTATACAGTCAGGCTCACCTAAAACATCCTGTTTTTGCCAAAGATCACAAGCACCTTGAACCCAAGTCTGCACCTAGTGCTATCAAAATATCAAAACACAGACACCTATACATCTGCTCTTCAAAGAATTCAACAGGATTTCCCTGGCTCTTAGAATGGCAGGGAGGACAACTGCAAAACAGCAATAGCCGTGTCAGGAGGTCGGACCACGAGCAAGTAGTAGGAGTCTATATTGAGAGAGAAGAGGTGAGGTCAGGCAGGACGAAGCAGTATGTGGCTAATTCTACCGTGTGGCTACACACTGTCACCACTGCTTACAATAAGCACTCTGAATAAAAGACAAGACAGATTCAAGGTGAAAGTTGGTTTGTTCTGCTTTCAGCTCTAGAAGGGTCAGCTCTGGACACTAAAGTTATTGAAAACCACTAAGTGAACACAAAGAACAAAAAGAAAAGCAACAAATAAGTTTAAAGCAATCTGAATCTCTTTTATTTTTGTTGTTTGTTTTAAAAGGCAAGAATGTTAGGGAAACTTCAGGAAGTTGAAAATTACTCAAATAATTTTTATTGTTTTATTAAGTTACTAAAAATCCATTTTCCCATTGGAGGCCTAGTCAGCTCAGTAGCTGCAAGCATTTCAAACTTTGTGCCTCTGTGTAGTCCAGAGTATTTAGCATGGAAGCAAAACAAGAAACAAACAAAAAATGGTCCTTCGGAGATTTTTCTCTCTCCTTTATAGTTAACCTACTTGGTATTGTCAGAGTCACATAAAGGAACGTGTAAGAACAAGCCAGGGAGAACTACCAAGCTGCCTAAGTGAGAGAGAAAAAAGCATTTTGTATGCAAAGAGCCATACAGGTGGTAACACCATCATTAACATTAGCAGCAGCAGCAGCAGCAGCTGCAGCAGCAGCACACCACTATTGTCAATCAATATGGTTGTTAATCAATAAGACATTCCAAGGGGGCCCTTCCAGAAAGTGGTCATGGCAGAAAGAAGGCCTTCATCACCGACTCCACCCCATGGGCCCTGTGATTAAGAGGAAAGGGCAAGTTGAAGATGACAGCGAAGGCACAAAAGTGAAAAGTTAGGCAGTGGGGCAAACAGCCCAAAGTGACATGAAAACAAGTGTTCTCCGGGAAATGTAAAGATAATGTTGGCGCCTATAAGCAGACAAGCTCCATGAGCTGAAGAAACGGATTTAATGGTTAGGGAAACAACACTGACTATGAATGAGCAATGACCCCAGAACAAGGACAACAGCTTCCACACTGGGCAGTGAGGACCACTCTCAGAGGCACATGTCACGTGTGACCACAGCTTGTCACTATCAAGGTGCAACACGTTGAAGCAGATCTGCAATGTCAGAGAGAACTGCTGTCTACAGTCTGAACAGAAGAACTGTCACCCTCCCTGTGAACAGAACCTTGGGAGCCCTCTGCCCCTGGGGTGCCCACGACAGCATCACCCCAGGCAGCAGTCCTGGTTGGTGAGGGTGGGCGCTGCCTGCCTGGAAGAAAGGGGAGGAGAGAATGGCACTTGAACTGTGTTCCACTGGCTTGTGGTTGACAACCTAAGTCCATGAGGCTAAATTTAAAGCACTTCATTTGTTATTCTTTTTAGGTTATAAGCATCAACTAAAGGTCCCCTTTATACAGACACATACGCACACAGTGGTGTAACTG
Source organism: Myotis davidii (assembly GCF_000327345.1). Taxonomy (NCBI): domain Eukaryota; kingdom Metazoa; phylum Chordata; class Mammalia; order Chiroptera; family Vespertilionidae; genus Myotis; species Myotis davidii. Next base: position 578,235 of record NW_006383014.1, on the reverse strand, counting down.
GTATGCTCCTCTACTGGAGACAGAAAGTCTCTACTGGCCATGCGAACGCCTGACTTTATCCACTGAAAATGATCTGCCCTGATCCATCAGACCAACAGGCACCACGAAACGTGCATGTCCACCTGAGGGCGAGAACAGGAGTAACAGTCCGGAGACCTGATGGATCAGGTCAGCCATAATGTGGTTTAATAGTGGGAAGTCGCCTCCTCTCTCAGTGGCCATGGCGAGCCCTTATCATTCCTCTGCTCTATAACACTGAGATGATGTCTATTTAAAAGTTACTTTGAGGTGATTTGCTTTGAAGAGACAATGGGTCTTTCTAGAAACCCCTTATTTTGCTGATCCAAGGACTGGTAACTCTGAGTTCTCCACCAAAAGTGAACTAGTGACTGATGCCACAGTGCAGATAACTGCTATCAAAACAACAGGGCACAGCTGAGGGACTGGACGAGCTTAACTCGAAACGAGTTTAGGGGCTGGTGTACAAATGTATGGTAATACTCCAACTTCTCTCTGCCTCTGAAACATACAGAAATATATAGAAAAACCAACCTGTGACAGAAGATGTTGAAAGATGGCACGAAGCTTTTCAAAGAATCAGAGCAGTGAGAGACCCTGACATTCATTCAGTTCTGTCCTTGCCTTGCTCCAATGAGGGAACTGAGGCCCAGGGGGGTGACGAGGTCTCCCCACCCCACACCTCCAGTTGGAGCATCTGCCCTCTTTTCCTTGCTCTTCTCCCTCCTTTGAGAAGCAGCTGTGGAAAAGCTGTTTTTGTAGGGAGAAGTGGAACCACTGACTGACAGGAGGAAGAGAAATGGTGGTTTCAATTCCGGTGACACTACAGACTCACTGCTACACTCACACCTAGGTAAGATTTTTACTCTCAGGTAAAAGAAGTAACCAAGGTTGTTGAGGGAATAGGACTGAGACCCAGTGAGGAGGGCAGGGTACATGGGCTGGACTTAGCTGACAGCACAGAGAATCAAGAAGGGAGAGAGAAGGGTCCAAAGAGCCTTTTGCATCCACTCAAAACTGAGTGTGCCCACAGCACCCCATTCACCTCGCCGTGAAGCAGGTATATAGACTCCATCCTGGAAACGGCTAGCGCTCAGGGCAGCCCAGGACAGTGTGTGTTTGGAGTATGGGCTCTGGGTCTGAGTCTTAGCTTGCCTTCTCACGGACTGTGCTAACCTCTCCATGACTCAGTTTCCCATAAAGGAGGGGTAACAGGGTCTTCTTCACAAAGTGAGTGCATCTAGAGTGCTAAGAGCGGAGCTGGGCATGAGGTAAACACTGTGTTTCACAAACGAAGGCACTGGTTACCTCCACAGCTTCAAGTCCACAGCCTGGGAGGTGGCTACACATGAGCACCCGGTATAGTCACTGGGAGGCACCACTGCACACAACTCACACTCACACATCCTCTTTTCTCTGAAAAGGTTAAGCTTTCCATCTGAAAAACAATTCGGTTTTTTCTTTAAAAAAATAAAAAAAGCTTTGTTTTTCCTTATTAGAAATCTTAACTCGTGTCAAACATTTAGAAAATACAAGTTAACTTAATATAAAATATTAAAACATAATAATAAATATAAAAATAAAACTTACATAAAAATTACCTGATATTGCCACCCAGAAAACTTTAAGATCATTTTCTTCCCAATTTTTTTTGAAAATGTACACATACTATATACATTTATTTTTTTAAAAAACTCACAAACCTGTGACATTTCATCTCCTAAGTTTTCACTCATTATATTGTGAATATTTTCTCTTATTGATTATGCCTTATGACACCATTTTTAATGGTTGCACTGTTTGGTCATGCTATAATTTCATGTACCACTTGTTAGCACATATTGACAAGACTTGACCTCTGCCTTCCTATTCTCACCTTTTGCATATTCCCCCCAAAACAAAAGCATTACAATTAAAAGCTTTTGATGACGACCCCCACCCACACACAAACAGGTTTTCTCCCTTAAATTGCTCCCCAGTTCAGCTGAGCCCAGTGCTCAGAAAGGGGCTTCTAGAACAGCCTCTCCATGGAGGGGCTGGGTAGGAGATTAGGGAAAGGCAGCTACTGCAGCCAGGCCAGCAGAGCTTCCCAGCTCCAGGAGTGCCCGACCTTCCTTAGGGCTTTGATCTGGCAGCCTCCTCCTGCCTGGCCTAACTGGCCAGGGCGGCTGCTGCGGGGGAGAGAAGGGGGAAGGGGAGCGGAGCTGGCGTGAAGGACCCACAACTGGGCAGTGCGCCAAGCGCCTGCACCACTCCGAATGCCCAGCTGAGAGAGTCTTAGACTCACCCACCAATTCCCCATTTTAGAGGAGAGTTAAGACTCAGGAAGATAACAGGACTTAATTAGTACTTGTGAAACACAACTTAATATTAGCAATGATAACAGCCACAATTACCATCACTACCAGTTGGAACATTGACCATGCACCAAGTACCATGCTAAACAAATGTTTGGTCCCAGCAACAAACCTTAAGAGATTGCTATAATTATCCCCATTTTAGGATGAGGCTGAGAAAGACTAAATGAGCTGCCCAAGATTCCACAGCTCGAAAGATAGGGGCAGGAATCAAATCCAGATTTGTCTGACCCGGAACAAGCATATTATAAGAGTGACTGATGATTTTTATTACATTGATTTTTCAAAGATGAGCTTATTGACACTCACTGCTAATTTAGAAGGTGGCAAAGAATTCATACTTTCATCTCTCCAGTCCCATTTTTACAAAGCTACATTTCTGCATTTGTTAAACAATGACATAAAAATACTCAACAGATCAATTTACTAGTAGTCAAACTCCACATATTTTATATGAGAATGGTTTTGATACGGCCTGAGTGTAAAGTTTAGGCTTAACGTGCAACTGTTACCCACAATGCTATCCTGTAGCTGAACTTGCAGGAAGGTGAAGCTTGATAAGACACTGTGCCTCCAATGAATGACAAATGACATTTCTTCTAAATTCCTCTGGGAGGCCACTACAGGTTTGGAGAGGCCTCAGGCCAAGGACTCTCCCAAGTACATAATTACAGTGCTTCTCTTAGATGATTATCAGGTGGAAGACAATTTTTTCAAATTGTTTACTTATTTTCTTCAAGGCAGAGTCTCTTCTCAGAATGACTCATGTGAGCAATTTAAACAGCTGTGGCAGGAGATGGCCACTGCTGCCTGGTTTAGTGGGTAAATGTGCTGAATCCGTGTGAGTTAATTAGATCAATCTCGACTCATTTTCTTTAATGAGACAGTAAAACAACATCCACCGACCTGTTTTCTGGGTTTGGGTTTTTTTTTTACATACACTTGCTGTCTCAGTCTAATCTGTTCTTGAGCTTCTTTTTGACTGAAGCAAAAACTATTGTTGTTTTTCAAACACGTGAGAAAAGCCACACTTGATGTCATGTGGTTTGAATCAAACGCATTCAAGTAACCAAAGGAAACAAAAATAAAATTAAAAAGGGGGATTTCATTACTCAATTTCTCTGCCTTCTCATTGGTCAACTATGTAGATTATAGATGCAAATGATGCAGAAAGGTGGGCTCCCCGGTCTTGCTGGTTTATTGCTTTCACCCTTCTGGAATACTGTATGGATACATGGTAAGATGATCCTTCTCTTTCCTGCTCCCATCTCCCCTAAGTGTGCCTGTGGAATTTGGAGGTCTAAAGGCCACGGGGAAAGGCTGTGATCGCAACCCTGTGTGTGGAGGTGAAGGCAAACTCCCACATTCGGATGAAAGCCCAGACGCCAGGTTACCGAAAATCACACACTGCGGAGAAGAGCAAGACCCTGGGTTTCTAAATCATTTGTCTTTGTTTCCTTTGGGGAACTTTCCTTTCCTTTCATTCAGAATAGATTTTATTTCTATTCTTGATCTCCTTTGAATGCATATACTGAAGTTTTGTTTTTATTAAGAGCTGAGGACATGACTGATTCTTATCTATTTTCACTCAGGAAATTTGGGTCTCCTGTAAATATATGATAGGGCTCAGATTTATAGTGCTCTACATGTCATTTTAGAATATTACAGTCATGTTCAAAATGACAGTGAGAAATACCCATACAATAAAAAAATCCCCCTGTAATGCAAAAAAATAAAATAAAATAAAATAAAAATTCAAATGCTCAATAAAAGGTCTTAAAGTCCTTCCAACATGGCCTTTTTGGGATTATGTTGAATGGTGTTGGTTCACTTGACAGTATCCTTCATTACAAATAAAAAACCATGCATGTATTTGTGCTCTTGGCAGCCTCAAATCTTTCCTATAAAAGAGCCTAAAAGTTTGACTTACTAAACTAGTAGTTCTCAGACTTTTGGTTTCAAGATACCCTTACTCTTAAAAATTACTGAGGATCCCAAAGAGCTTTTATTTATGTGGATTTTGCATAACGATATTTACTGTATTAGAAATTAAAACTGAGAACATTTAAAAATATTAATTTGTCTATAAAAACAATAGTAAATACATTACATGTGAACATAAATAACACATTTTTGTGGAAAATAAGTGAAACTGTTTCACATTTTTGAAAAACCCTTTAACATCTGGCTTAATAGAAAACAGCTTCATTCGTGTATCTGCTTCTGTATAAAATCTGTGATGATATGTTGTCTTGGTTCAAGTATATGTAGAAAATCTAGCCTCACACAGATATGTAGTTGAAAAAGAATTATTTTAGTAGCCTTTTTAGATCATTGTGAATATTCTCCTTTAATACGACACTGGACAAATGATGGTTTCTTAAAGGTTAGCTGAAAACGAGTCGGCTGATAAGCAGGACAGGCAGCGACGGCAAAAATACCCAGCAGGCCGGATAAATGTTTTTGGCGGTCCGCATGTGGCCTGCTGGCCATAGTTTGAGGACCCCTGGTTTACTGAGTGATGCAGATCTCCCAGATATTGACACATTTCATTATACAAAATCAAAGTCACATTTGTCAGTACCACCAAAACTCTCATCAGAAGAGTCTTTAAGGATTCAAGCTCAAGCTTATGGTGAAGGATATAAGATTTCCTAAAATCTAATTTTTACTTGCAAGTCTGAATTTTATCATTGGTAACAAATATAACTGTTTGCCTGAAAGTGACAGGCTCACTTTGTAGTTTTGATAAAAAGTCTACCAAATAACCAACTCTGAATAGCCATGTTTGACCCATCACCCATTCTGTAAAGTAAAAACCCAATCATACAAGTGTTCTCCTTGAGACAGTCATAGCAATTCACTACACAGCAAAGCACTTCTCATTTCACCACCAGAAAAAAGACACGTTGACTCAAAAGCCTACTTTTAACAAAATTAATAATTTTACCAAGTTATAAACACCTCTTTCAAGTAACTAGCATTTTTCAACCCAGCACGAGGTAGTAAAAAATGACTACTGGTACAGTTGGTGACACTACCTTGTTTTGTGTTGTTATTCACCATTGCTTTCATACCACCAACACAATGTCAACACAACGAAAATGGCAAAAAAAAAAAAAAAGACTTAATATTATCATGAAAACAGTTTTGATCTCATGGACCCTCCCTAAAGTGTCTCAGGATCCAGGGGTTCCAAAAGTATACTTTGAGAACCTAGTTACTAAACCAATCCTGCTGATACTAACCCACTCAACTAAAGGAGCTGGTTTATTTTTGCTCTGGGTGCAGAACAGAGACATGAAAGCACAATACAAGCATGCCCTAGTAGTTTGGGCATTACAAGGTAACCACTGCCCTTTTCTCGCCTTCTGAACCAGCTGTTCCAAATAACCTTGATAACTTTTTCTGGCCAACATCCTGAAAGACTGACTTCTAATAGTTACAAATGCTCCTCCAAAATATAGGAGCTGATGACTGTTAGACAAAGGAGGATAGCCCCTTGCCTGCACTGTGCTATAATCATTTCTCATGCCTCCCTCATTTTCCTTGATCCACCACATGTTTATTGCACCTTTAATCTTGTTTGCTATTATTAGCATTTAAGGCTATAAATTTTTGTCTAAGCATCCTTTTGGCTTCAAATGACTGGTTTTGACATGTAAACGTTTTATTACCAGTTAGTCCCAAGTATTTTCTTTGACCTTTGAGACATTTAGAAGAGTTTTCTTTATTGATAAGATATAGCTGTCTTCTTCTAAATCAATGGCTTTGTGATCACAGAATCTATATAATAAAAGCCTAAGCGACCATTATCGCAGAACGACCAGAACAATTGGTTGCTATGATGTGTACTGAGCACCGAGGGGCAGCTGCTCAATGCAGGAGCTGCCCCCTGGTGGTCAGTGTGCTTCCATAGGGGGAGCGCCACTCAGCCAGAAGCCAGGCTCACAGCTGGCGAGCTCAGCGGGCGCCTCTCACGCCTCTGCAGCAGCGCTAAGGAGCAGTGAGCCCAGCAGTCAGGAGCAGCGAGCAGGCGGGCAGTAAGGAGCGAGGGGTCCCGACTGCGAGAGGGATGTCCTGGGGATCAGGCCTAAGCCTGCAGGCAGACATCCCCTGAGGGGTCCCAGACTGTGAGAGGGCGCAGGCTGGGCTGAGAGATCCCCACTCCCCCCACACACACACCAGTACAGGAATTTCGTGCACCAGACCTCTAGTAGTCATATAATAACTAAATGCACTGAAGTTTATAATGCTTGACTTCTGGCCCAATATTTTCCATCTTAGAGTTGTTGGAAACAGCAACCCACATAATCCATTTGATCAACCTTGTTCATTTGTGTTGTTCAAATATTCTATACCATAGTTATTTTAGGGTGAGAGGGGGAATATCTAGTGATTTATCAATTAGTAAGATATGTTGAACTCTCTTACTAGATAGAGGGGAGA
>NW_006383014.1:568715-571376 GCF_000327345.1 Myotis davidii | reverse complement strand
TATCCCCATCTTACTTTTTCACTTCATTTTTATTCTTTTTAGAGAATCTGTTTCTTTTTCAAAACTGTGTCATTTTTTTACTATTCCAGTGAAAAGCTTTAATGAGATTTCTGCACCTCAGCAGAGGACCCACTTATTTAAATGCCACACAACATTCAATACTACAGAATTCCTTGATATGTGTCAGCATTTTCGAATAGACTCTTTATGTTTACTCATATTTTTCAATTCCCTTTTCTATTTCTTAGACATTAAATTAAGTGTGTAATAATTCTCTTTTCTAAAACTGCACAGTCTAATATAGTAGTCACTAGCTATATGGTACTTAAACTTAAATAAAATTAAAAATTCAGTTTCTCAGTTGCACCAGGGAAGTGCTCAAGAGCCACACGCAGGTAGTACATTGGATAATACAAATGGCAACAGTCATGTAAAGGCTCGGGTGTCTGACTCTACGGCATCTGCTGACAGTGGCTCAGGGGACCATGTTTCCTTGTGTGTGTGTGATTTTCTCCCTTTCTTTTTTGCTTTATTATGACTGCTCATCTCTTGTAAGTTTATAAATGGAAATTCTTTGAGGTCTATATTGAAAGTAAGTGCTTCCAGAGGGGATCTGCTTCGCCTCTGCCATATGCTGAGAAGCACTGCCAAAGTAGGGCTCTCATACAGAAAACCCTCGGTCTGAGTCTGCGTCCACTGGATGGTGTGGAAGCGGGTGCAAACCTGAGGGAAAGCAAGCTGCCCTTTCAATTCTCAGGAGAGTGTTTCCTCTTCTAGTCAGTGCCAATTTCCCTGGGAAAGCGAGTTTGCTTCTAGTTCACCTTCACACTGAAGATTCTTCAGCCTTTGCGACCCAGCTTCCAGCTGGGGTTGGGGTTTTTCTCCTATTAGACTCTACTCTTTGTCCCGTGCACCCTGCAAGATGTAAACCGAAGCTTGATTCACTGCATTCAACAAAAGCCAGCATCCGTGGGCTATTTTCATCACCGAGTTCCCACTTTTACTTGCTGAATGGCTCTGACTATCCCATACTTTCTAGTCAGCTCATGAATGCATTCAAAATACTTATTTGGAAAAAAAAATTTTTTTTTTTACAGGTTGGATATGTATGTGCATGTTTATGTATCTATATAGGGTGGTTCAAAAGTAGGTGTACAGTTTTTAGTACATGAAAAAAGAGTTTATTCTTCTATTATTATTTCTTAATTTTGTATTATTTTCCATACAAACAACTGTAAACCTACTTTTGGCCCACCCGGTTTTATGAATATGTACATATTTGAGTATATATGAGTGTTTGTGTAAATAAAGTATATATCTGTTATTTTAGCTTATTTCAGCAGAAGGGCTGGTTAGAGTATTTCATCAAGCACGATGCCAGAATTAGAAGACCACATCAACTGTCAGGTGCCTACTATCAGTTTTAAATCTAAAATTAATAATCAAAGCTACAATTTAGGCAGTATATTAACTTAACACTTATCAAACACTGTATTTTAGAAACTCTGAAAACAAAGAACCCTACACACTCAGATTTGTCCTTTCAGAGTAACAGGCAAAGGAAGATTCAAACACAGATTTGCCTGACATAACAAAATTTTCTTGCCCTAACTGGTTTGGCTCAGTGGATAGAGCATCGGCCTGCAGACTGAAAGGTCCCAGGTTCGATTCCAGTCAAGGGCATGTACCTTGGTTGCGGACACATCCCCAGTAGGGAGTGTGCAAGAGGCAGCTGATCAATGTTTCTCTCTCATTGATGTTTCTAACTCTCTGTTCCTCTCCCTTCCTCTCTGTAAAAAATCAATAAAATATATTTTAAAATATGTTTAAAAATTTTTTTCTCTTAGTAAAATAGTATAGTATCATTACTCTAATTTACATGAAGTAACTGAGGTTCTAGTGCACAATGTACATGTCATATGAATAAAACCTGCAGGGCCAAATGTCTCCCAGTTTACAGAACTTTCCTCACGTATGGACAGTAAAATAGGATATATACTATATAGTATGTAACACCCCCCCCCCCAGAGTCTAGGGCAGCACCCCTTAATCAGATACATGAGCATTATTTCGGCAAAACTCAATAGCAGGCACATCAGTGCAGTGAATAAAGGCTATGATTTAAAGTCTCACATCAATCACTGGCCACCAAATAAGCTCTGAAAACAGTTTCAGATTTCAGAGCTTTTTTTGGATTTCCACATTCTTTTATCCACAAGCAATCTGTCCGGAGTCCAACTTGGACCTAGGACTAAAGCTCTGGTTTTCGACAACACTCCTTTCTAGGCATCTCCAGATCTGTCCTGTATACTTTAACGTAGTCCCAACGGTACCAAGCTATGGGAAACTTTATTTCTGACTTGTTAAATCTGAAATGAATTCTCTAACATGTAGAATGTAGCACTTCTCAATTTAGGATTCTCATACACCAATGTGTTTTCCCATCATAAACTAGCAGTTATTTTTCTCTGGACTAATGCACTGAGCTCACTAGTATGCATCGTATGTGCCCTCTCCAGGAACCCAACCTGCAACCTTTTGGTGTACAGGACAATACTCCAACCAACTGAGCCACCCAGCCAAGGTTACACATTATCATTTTTAAATTTCCCACTGTTACAGGTGAAATGTTTAGTGTTTTAGAATTTATTTGATAAACTA
>NW_006383014.1:566172-568678 GCF_000327345.1 Myotis davidii | reverse complement strand
TCAGCAGGTATGTACATATTATTGATAGCTTAGAATTTTGCAGCTTATGGGCCTTCCAGAAAAATCATTTGTTTGCTGCATACTACCACACCACCTTAGAATTTTTTTTTAAGCACACGAGTTTGCAAAATAGTTTAACAGTCCAACTTTGGAAACAACTAGCCCACAACAGATGGTTTAATGCGGCAGTCTGGGCGTACAGTCCTACCATCAGAGAAGAGAAGCTAGGGCTCGCCTGGGACTTCAGTTTCATGTAATCCTCAAAGGTGATTGAAGCCATTATGATTTACCTATGAGGCAATCCCAAATGTATTGTGTTGTATTATTTATAGCTCTTAATTTAAAAAGTTACTAGTCGTAACAGTGTGAACACTAATCATATTTCCTACCAAAATCCACAAAAAACTTCCCAAAAATCTGCCAATTTTAAATGTTTAAGTACTTAGATGGACATGAGACGACTTTTACTGGATTGGGGTAGCTTTTTGCTTGTTTCAGGAAATAGTCCTGTTACAGTTTAGTGATTGTTGTTGTTGATTTAAATATGTTTATTGATTTTTAGAGAGAGGGTAAAGGACAGAGATAGATAGAAACATCAACAAGAAGAGAAATATCACTGATTGGCTGCCTCCTGCATAGTCCCTACTAGGGATAGGGCCTACAATCCTGTATGTGCCCTGACCCGGAATCGAACTGTGACCTCTTGGTTCCTAGGTTGACGCTCAACCACTAAGCCACCTGGCTGGGCCCAGTGGTTTTAATTATGTTTTGAAACTCTCGTTTTCCACTGAGGACTTACTGTTCCCATTATAAGTTTCTTTAATTTAGAAATAAAGTTTATATATACATGCATATAAAAAGCCAATTCTAGATTTTTTACAGTAATGAAAAAGATATCATGGATATTTTTAGTAAGTGTTCAGAAGTTATTTTAGTCAATTATGTCAATTTCCCCAATCAAAATTTTTCATCTAAGTCCCTTACCAGGACTTAAACGGATTAGTTTGACTTTGATCTTCCTGTGTCTTTGGTATATACACAGAGGTATGAGGGGACAAAAGAAAAGTGGGTAAAAGGATCAGAGTTAGGATAAGTCACAATTGGAATAATTAATCAGGACTGTAATTTAATAGTTTCTCAACATTCTCACCTCCTGGTTATTTATTCTTTAAAAAAAATGAGGTGAAAGTGCTGCTCATTTACTTCATTATTTGTGAATGTATATATGTGGCTCTATTTTAGGGGCTAATCATAAAAAGAAAGTCCCTGTCCTGAAGAATCTGTACACTATCTAATGAGGGGGTGTGGGGGGGGATAAGATGTGAATTAATCACTTTCAATACAATGTGAAAAACGCTCCAAGTGAGGCATAAATCACATACTACAGGAGTAATTAAGGCCACGCGGGACTTGAGGAGAGCTTCCAGGAGAGGGCCTGTGAGCTGCGTCAGTGGCTGAGTACAAGTTTGCCTGCGGTGGGGGTGGTGAGGGGGGAGAGAGTATTTCGGCAGGAAGACCAGCAGAGGCAAAGGCCCAGAGGCTGGGACAGCGCCCTGACACCAGGGTGTGGCTGGAGACTGCACTGGGCACTTCTTGTCTGACTAGTCAATTCTGGGGCTATCCTTCAGGAGGACTCCTGATGTTACTTTAAAGCTCTCAAGTTGGGGGCACTATTAAAGAAATGAAAGAAATCTGAAAATGACCGATTTCATTTATAAAGTTGTGAACCTGAGGGGGTGCTGGGCTTGAAGACTGCTATATAATTGAGGCTGACTCTCACATGAACCCCCAAAGAGAGGTGGGGAGAGCTGGAGAGTGTGGTGGCTAGAGAGAAGCAAGCCCTGGGGTTCAGTGATGATAAAAGGTGATTAAAATTACTATCACGTGGTCATAAATTTTACATTCTTTCTCCTTCTCTCCGTGTCTTTGAAAACCACCCACGGAACTACCACGATGAGTTACAGGTCCTCTCTGGTTTGACAGCATGTCTCACTTCCTTGGGCCGAGTATGTCCTGTGACTGCTTCTCACCTAGTGAAGCAGAAAAGGTACTGTAGCCCTCGTGCCAGAGATTTTAGGAATATTAATAGTAGAACATGGAAGTCACAGAGAACTTATGGATGTAGAGAGTGTAACCTGTGTAATAGCAAACGCTGGACTGTGGGAAATAGGAATTTAAGGTTTCAGGTGTGTGGGGCCAGGCAAAGAGAACTAGGTCCAGGACTGGGTGTCTGTCCTCGTGTCCCTTTTTCTGGAGCTCTCCATCCTGACTCTAAAGCAGGGGTGGGGAACCTTTTTTCTGCCAAGGGCCATTTATAACATCATTCTTAAAAATTAGTCTGCTAGCCCTGACCGGTTTGCCTCAGTCATTAGAGCGCCGACCCTCAGACCAGAGGGTTGTGGATTTGATTCCAGGTCAAGGGCACGTACCTCAGTTGCAGGTTCCCCAGCTCCAGTATGGACGCATGTAGGAGTCAACCAATCAATGTCTTTCTCTCATGTCAATG
>NW_006383014.1:565109-565812 GCF_000327345.1 Myotis davidii | reverse complement strand
TATACACACACACACACAGATAGGATTATAAAAATATAAAACATACATGTAGGGGGGAGGTTGGGGGTTAAAGGGGGGCTGAGGACACATTTGTAATACCTTAAATAATAATAATAATAATAAAATGAAAAAACCATACATGTACATGGTCAAGGCTAGGAAAGGTCATGAATAATGAAAAGAGTTATTAGTGCGGTGAGGCTGTGTGTGAATTAGCTCATTTCCTTTCTTGTTGGCTTTAATACATATTCAAATAAAAAAGACGAAAATAACCAAATATATCTTTGGGTGAGGATTTAAAAAAAAAATAGCCTGCTAAATTTGGTGAAACATTTAATTAACTCACCCCTATGGCCTTGGCAGGAACGCTCCAAGTGAGGCATAAAAATGTCTATCAGAAATGGTTATTTGTAGTAATCAAATAAATACTATCACAGATAAAATCAATAAGCACTACCCAAACTATTAAATCATGGGCAACACTTTCACTTTGGAAAAATAAAGCCAGGTGAAACCTCTTTCCACCCGCCTCTAGGCTGAATCAATGCATTTCTTTGGCTTCCATTCTTTCTCCAATTCCCAACCTTATCAGACCCGCTGCTCCCAAGTACACACACACATATATATACACACACACACACAGATAGGATTATAAAAATATAAAACATACATGTAGGGGGGAGGTTGGGGGTTAAAGGGGGGC
>NW_006383014.1:550338-565014 GCF_000327345.1 Myotis davidii | reverse complement strand
ATCTGTACACTATCTAATGAGGGGGTGGGGGGGGATAAGATGTGAATTAATCACTTTCAATACAATGTGAAAAACGCTCCAAGTGAGGCATAAAAATGTCTATCAGAAATGGTTATTTGTAGTAATCAAATAAATACTATCACAGATAAAATCAATAAGCACTACCCAAACTATTAAATCATGGGCAACACTTTCACTTTGGAAAAATAAAGCCAGGTGAAACCTCTTTCCACCCGCCTCTAGGCTGAATCAATGCATTTCTTTGGCTTCCATTCTTTCTCCAATTCCCAACCTTATCAGACCCGCTGCTCCCAAGGGAAGAAGAAAGGAATTCAGAAAATCAAGTTTTCTTGAACACCTTTGCAGAAGTCTAGCCATTCATTTCAACATCTTTCTTGATTATACAGAAATCTCAGTTCTAAATTGTTTAGTCCAGCGGTTGCCAACTGGTGGTCCATGAGGTCCAAAATGTTGACAACCGCTGGTCAACCAACTTACTAGAACAGTGGTTCTCAACCTTCTGGCCCTTTAAACACAGTTCCTCATGTTGTGACCCAACCATAAAATTATTTTCGTTGCTACTTCATAACTGTAATGTTGCTACTGTTATGAATTGTAATGTAAATATCTGACATGCAGGATGGTCTTAGGTGACCCCTGTGAAAGGGTTGTTCGACCAAAGGGGTCGCGACCCACAGGTTGAGAACCGCTGCACTAGAAAGAGCTAGAAAAATACAAAACTTTCCCCCAAAACCAATGGTCAATTTGAATACTCTTTGTCTCTAACATTCTAAGAGCATTTGAATTCCAAAGAAAATTATAATTTTAGGAGAAAAAATAAATCTCTGAATTGTAGTTTCTCAAAGCCTCAGTCATAATTTTTTTTTTTGTAAAGGGTAGTTAGAAGCTCAAACCATGTAGGATTGCATGAATTTTGAATACTTTGCTATCAAAAAACATGGTTCTTCATGAATAATGGGAGAAGCAGAAGGAAAGAGAACAAAGTAAAAGAACACTTTTCTGGATTCTGAGAAAATTCCAGATACAGGACAAAAAGCCTGCTCTGGGCATCCTACTTAAAAAAACAAAAACAAAAAACAAAAAACTGTTGGCAGTTGTTCTCTTCACTCTCCATAAGTCTACCCAACAACGAAGTATTCCCAATTAATTCAGGTCACATCTCAGCATTCTAATTGTTTAATAAAGTTAGCAATATCCTGAGTTTATCTTATGTTAGGCACACATTGTAGGCACAAAAATGTGGTATCAATATTGGGAGGGTACTTATATAGGGTATACGCCTAAGAATCACATGTGTATTCATTCTCTGAACAATTTTCTTAGCCTGTCTGAAGTACCAATAATAAACAGCATCTATTTAGGAAAGAAACACGGTCCTCTTATGGGCAGCAATGCTATTTACAGAGTGAATAGTCACCAAGGTATTCAGTAGTGATCCATTTCTCATTTATTTTCTTCCATTAATATCATCAGCCCCAATGATCACTTACAGAAAAATGGTATTTCATACACTTCCCTTTGAGTTTAAGGATGAGTTAAAATAGTCTTTCAAATTTCTCCCTTTATACAAGGATTTCAGAACAGCAGCTGGAATTTAGGCTAAAAGAAAAAGAGGAAGAATAGCCTGTCACACAGGTGACGCGACCAATTACTAAGACTGCTTACATGATTCTCTTTAAATGAAGTGATTAAGAGCTTGGCAAATGGGATCCTTAAAGGCACCAAAATACACAGTCCTACGATGCTGTGTTATCAGTCTATGATTATTAACTGTTTACAGTTTATCAAAAGGCTCTCCAGTTAATTTGCTATAAAGCAAAAATAACATGTTTCCTTTCTCACCCTCCCCAAATTGCCTCCTGGACCTTAGGCTTGTCCCTAACCACAAAGGAAAATTGTTAAGGTATACTCTTTTTTTTTTTGTTTTAAACGATATTAAATTATGACATGGTAATGGTGGTGCCACATAAAATTAGTTTTCTCTAATTTAAACCACTGAAAAGTACTTAAAGCAATGCCAACACAATTATGCAACAGGCCATTACAAAAACACACTTTCGCCCTGGCACGTGTGTCCAAAGCTTAGAGCATCGGTCATCCCACCAAAGGGTCCTGGGTTCAATTCACAGTCAAGGGCACATACCTCGGTTGCAGGTTCAATCCCCAGCCCTGGTCAGAGCACGTGCAGGAAGCAACCAATGGATGTGTCTCTCTCAACTCAATTCTCTCTCTCTCTCGCTCTCTCTCTCTCTCTCCCTCTCCCTCCCCGCCCCTCCCTTCCTCTGTTTCCTCTGTTCCACTTCCACTCTCTCTAAAAATCAATGGAAAATATATCCTTAGGTAAGGATTAATAACCAACAAACAAAAACACACACTTCCATGTATCATTAGACACAATTTTAGTCCAAAGAAAGACATTTGGAAACATTGAACTCTCCATCAACAGCATCCAAGTTAATCTCCATAAATTACCCAAGTCGTCTAAAGAGGTCACAGGGATCAACCCATAAGCCTTTGTTTTGGGTGGTGACCTTGCACAAGCCACTATATGCGACTAGTGACAGTTATGCTTTTGTGAGGCAAAGCCCCTTTGGGAACATAAATACATTTTTTAAAATTTCTGGTAGACTTCTGAAAATCAGGCAAAACCTGCTCTTGTGCAGCTTGCCATGTAGTATAAACAGTATCTTGAATAAAAAGCTTAAAATGTAAAACATTCCCAGTAAAAGAAGTGAGGGGTGTGTAATACAGGGTATAATGACAGAACAATGAGATTGTTTTTACAAACCACACACAAAATATTCAGGATTATTTCTTTCTCGTTCAGCAAGTACACCAAACTGAGGTTTGGATTTAGGTCAAACAGGAGAGAAATTTCAAATGCAAGTTCAGAGTATTTTCGATGACTTGAATGAGGATCTAATTAGGCAATGGGGTAAGAGATTCAGGAAACCAAAACATTACAGGTTTAGACTGATGTGCTACTCAAGCAAGATGAAATAAAGGTAAGACAATGGGGGCCCCCCAAATTGATTTCATATCCAAAGTATGTGAAATATGTACGCAGTAGTCTGGCTAATAGTACTGTCTTAGTTCTCCGTTATTAGCACGACATGACATTGACATTCTAGAGACAACTGAGTCCCCAGTAGAGAGGTTAACTGTCCTCCCCTCAGCCCGGAATGCTACCCCATTCTGTACACCAAAGTCTTACTGGTGTCTTAAAGCACACACTTCCCCATGAACCTTTCTCATGGTCCCAGTTAGAATCCTCTTACTCCTCCCAAATCTCCTGCATTTTGAGTTTCATTTACGGCCTTTTCAAAATAGCGCCTTGGCATAGAGCAAACAGGGCCTATCTCACACTCTGCTTTGAGGCCTAAGCAGGAAGGCATCATGGGCCATGCCAGGTGTTTCTTTATGTGTGTTTTCTTTTTATGAAAATTACTCAATAATGGTTAATGAATCAGCATGCATCAGATTCACCTGTAGGGCTTAATGAAAAACAGGTTTCTGGACCTCACCCACAGAGTTCTCGGTAGACTTGGGATGGGACTAGAAATGAGAATTTCTAAGAAGTTCCCAGGTGATGCTGATGTTACTGATCCGGAGACCACACTCTGAGAACCGGAGGTTAGATCAACCTCATGAAACAGAAGATTATCATACAACCTTTATCTACAATTTAAACTTTACAGTGATGCTAGCATTCTATGTAATCATGCGACATAAGTAATCAATGCAAAGCAATTACAGACTCCTCTATCAGTAGGTCCTGCACTGGCTGGCATGGCACCTCCTGTTTAGTTTATGTCCTAATTCTCGGAATGGGCTGGGGCTCATTCTCTCAGAGAAACCTCTGCTGGAGCTCATCCATCTAAGGCTGAACAACTGTCTCTGATGTTAATAAATTCGGGGTGGGAAGACTCTAGAGGTCCAGTTTCCTACTCAATAAACTCTTTCGACAATATCCTTATGAGGTGGTTCAGAGCACCTCCCCACCCCCTCCAAGAGTGATTTCAGTGTTTGAGATGTCATTGTGTTGGAAAAGAATCCCAATAATCCCATTTACTGTGAAGTGTGTGAAAGTCTTCCTTTAACTAGGCTGGTATTTTTCTTTCCAAGACTTCTACTTACCCACTGATATAGGCCCCATAACTCTTTGACTGAAACCTTTGGGACTGTATGTTTTATAAATTAATTTTTCTGATTTTAGAAAAGTAATATTTGGGGGGGGGGAAGGAAAGTAATATTTTGGCACACATACTGTATATTATGCATTGCCCTCAGTCGGGTCCAAAGGCAGAAGTCTATAATCAAACACATTTTTACTTTTGCAATGAGGCATATAAATATTCATGCGTAGTGAAATAAAGACCATAAACAACTTCACATTAATTAGGGTCAGATTCTGCCACCAAATTCACAAAAACCCCTCAATTTTCAGATATTTTTCAATTCCAAATTTATGAGTAAAGGATTGTGGGCCTGTATGATTTTGTCCTCTGTGATTCCACACTAAGCAGTCCTTCAACTATTTGAAGACACTCACCACTATGCCTCTTCCTACATGTCACCATTTTTCTAAATTATCAACTGATAAAGTAATCCAGTGTAATGAAAGAGGACTAGGAAAAAGGTCAACTACTCACCCAAAGCAACCTTATTTCAGTATTTAAAGTTCAAATGTGCAGTAATGTAAGAGCACGGGAGGAGGAGCCGTCAAAGGAAGTAGCACTCAATCTTAGAAAAGAGACCTGTGAAGCTGATGGGCGAGACAGTGGTTTAATTAATCCAAGGCATGGGTGAAGAATGAAGCTTTCTGTGACACCAAAACAGAGTAAAAAGAGGAGAACTAATCCTTGTTGACCACTACTATGTGCCAGGTACTGTGTTTGATGATTTACATACATGACCTCCAACTGCCCTGTGAAGCAGGAGGTGTCATCATTTCTTACAGGAGAAAAGTAACACCTTGAGATGTTAACTGCTTAAAGTCACACAGCAAGCCAAAGGCAAAACCAGGATTCTTATCGTATTCTGAAGTCTATGAGAGATCCTTCCAATATCCCCAAAGGCCACTGATGAATGGCTCCGTGAATTCGTTCTTGGCCAGCCTCTACACACATTTTAATCAATGCCTTTCAAGAGATGCCTGCCTTTCAAAATCCAAGAGGACAAGAAAATGGGAAGAATAAAAAATACTGTATCACTGTATTCAAATAAACCAAAATGGCTAAAAATGACCAAGTGACGTTGAGAAGGGGCAATTTAATATGGATGAATGTAAAACTTTACAAGTTATGGTTCCATACACCAACATATTGAAGGAAGACAGAAATTTTAGTTGCATAAAATTAAGAGCCTAGGTATCAAGAGGTGATTAAAACTAAATCCTCCGGCTACGTTAACAGACCTCTGATGTCAGAAGGCGGGAGGCCTCAGATCAGTCCTATGCTGTAGTGGTCAGACCCAGTCTGAAGTACTGAGTAGTTCAAACCTCAAGCTTTTATTGAACCAAGCACATATGTGGAGGGAGGTGTACAGAACAGCAAAAGTTCCAAAACCAAGGGCGTGGAAGAACTAAGAATGTCTGTTTCATCTGGAGGAGTCAAAAAGGGTGGGAGGAAAGCAAATGGCAGCAGTCTCAAATACATACGGACCAGTGCTTCCATGTCTTGTCAGTGACGGCCCTGAAATGCAGGGTCCCTCTGGGGGTGGGGTGGGAGGTGGGGAGGACTGAGAGGTGAGGGAGTTACTCCTGAGGAGGTCTGGCCTCACCGGGGAGAAGTAGCGCTGTGTACATCAGCCGGATGGGATGTCCAGCCAGGCCACGTTTAAAGCCCCTCCCATTCTTTAGGTTCGGTTCTGGGGCACTGAACAGCCTGCAGGCAACAATGGCTTTGTCCCCTGAGGACCTCTAACAGTGGGAATTGGGAGCAAGTAGGCCAGCTGAGTGACATTTCAATAGACTGCCAGCAGGGGAGAGATTTTCAGGCAAGCAGAGACTTGTAGCTCTCCTCAAGCCCTACAGGGTAGGTAATTATCCACTCCGAATCCTCCAGAGGCTAACCCGCTGGAGCCTGCAATTCCTTCTGCCCTCCTCCCACTCATCCCATTGGCCGAGGCTCAAATACACATGGACCGAGGAATCTCTTCTTTTTGGCTTCATCATACGTATATCCTTCTCCCCCACCCTGCCCAAATGTACATCAAAGAGTTTGTGTGATTAAATACATCCCTTTAAAATTCCTTCATCTGACTTCTTTCTTAGCCATCCATAAAGAAAAAGTCACAAAATTATTGGACAAACAGGCCAATCGAACAAAAACTGATCTCATTTTACCTGGAAGAAGTGTAAATGCTTCTTATAGGAAGATGATGATGTGGAGTTACAATTCAGGTAGAAAAAAAACAACAACATGGTAGACAAGAGAAGAAAAAACAACAACCCTCTGAACTTAAATGCAAAATGATTTCCAGAAGATTATCATATTTAAAACTTGAAAATTATAAAGACGAGCTCATTTTTTCCAAGATGCACAAGCACACTACAAGTTCTACAAAGAACTCTTACCTTTCAAATTTCCATGTGGTGTTGGGTTTAGCACTTTATAAATTATACATCTCTACCATTTCTGCTTTGTCCTTCTACTATAAAAATTCTCCCACACCCTCAATACTTTAGTTACACTGGCTATTCAACCAAATATTCTAAAAGCAAAGGGTTAATATTTATAGAAGCACGTGTGTGTTAAATTGCCAGTTCAAATGCTTCTAATAAAATAATGTACAACTCCTTAAATTTCCTTTAAAAAAAAAACTTTAGATAGTTATGCCACATACTAACATTCCAGATTTGGATATCCCATTCAAATCTGGAAAGCTCAGCAATACTTAGGATCAAATGCCCAAAAGTTGCCGGTTAGGATTCTTACAGCTGCAGAACTAGTTATGATTCACATGTCTTACACAGCGTGATAGTATCTTAAAGTACCTGAAGGGTCAAATTAAGGGTCATGTGCCCTCCGATAAGATTTGTATTTTCTTTCAAAAGCATAAATGTTTGTGATTATTTACCCAGCTATACTTGTTATATTTTGAAGTAATGTTCTAACTTCAAATGGCCAAGAGTAGAATGAGAGATACTGTCCAAAATTTTTTATGAAGCTATTATATAGGTATGTAGACACTGAAAATTACAGCTATCAATTAGAGCTCTGAGTGTTCCTTTACAATTCTGAGGTTGACCAAAACATCACATTGTACACTTTAAGTATATACACTTTTTATTTGTTAATTATACCTCAATAAAGCTGGGGAAGGGAGAATTTAAGAGGTTCTCTGGTCATTTCTGCTAAGGATAAAGCTATTTCACTCAGGATAAGTTTCTTCTGGCTTGTTATAAAGTCAGTGTTTTTATTTTAAATACTTTAAAATTGATGTTAATTAACACTAATTAAAATACATTTTTAGAGCCCCTCCCCAAAGAAATATCCTTCAAATTACAGAATTTTGAAGCTAAAGGGAGCAAAACTGTTAAATAAGTTACTTTCAAAAATTTTTTACAAGAACAGAATCATCAAAGTTGGTGATTTACTTTTAAAACAGAAGGTTCGAGTAATATTTTGAATATCATAAAGTTGCCTTCACACTGCAACTTAGATTTCCATTTGGAGTTTGTGTGAGAGAACAAACGCTGCCCTCAGGGACCGAGGAGGGAAGGGTCAGAGGCCGTGTGTGCTGCAGGCCAGGGGATCGGTCTGAGCGCAGAAAGGACAGATGCCAGAGACTGTGCTGCCCAGGGCCTGCCTTGACGCTGAAGGACCATAATCATCCCAAACCCTGCTGGTCTCATCCACCATAGCCCTAAATATAAATTTTAGATCTATAACCCATATTTTATTTGACTAAAAACATTTGAAATACGGCTTTCTTTTTTACCATGCCGAATATTAGTGAATTACACATGTATGTACTCTGTAATAAGCACTTAAGATTGTCCTCTGGAATACATCCAACTACATATAAAATGCCTAAATATAACATTCATGTAATTAAAGTTTATTTTTCCTGTGAAAGAGATAAGCTATTTCCTGTGGAATATTAAAAAGGCTAGGAAAAATATGAACTATGGTTTTTCCCTAAATTCCAAATTACTGCAACCTAAGAGTTTAAGGAATTTCTTTTTTTAAAAAATATATTTTATTGATTTTTACAGAGAGGAAGGGAGAGAGATAGAGAGTTAGAAACATCAATGAGAGAGAAACATCGATCAGCCGCCTCCTGCACATCTCCTACTGGGGATGTGCCCGCAACCAAGGTATATGCCCTTGACCGGAATCGAACCTGGGACCTTTCAGTCTGCGGGCTGACGCTCTATCCACTGAGCCAAACCGGTTTCGGCTTTAAGGAATTTCTAACTATATATTTTTTCCCATGATTATACCATCTTTAGGACCACAACAACAAAACCTCCTGATTTTGCACCTTCGATCGAAATTCAGGCTTAGCTAAGACAGGCTGGACTCTCCACTTCCCTCCATAGCCTGTGCTCTACTCTGGGAACAGGTCATGAAGAAACTCAAATATCAACAATGCGTAAGTAGAGAAGATAGTACGTCTCAGACAATAACAAAATGCAAATCATGTTTTAACTGAAAGCAGAAAAGGTGTTCTTTCCTTACAACAATAATAATAGCTAATATTTATTAGCACCTAAATGTCAAGTATGCTTCGCATTTGCACTGCCTTTACACAAAGCATTGGGTGGCTACTACTATTATTCCCTTTATACAGATAGGGAAATAAGGATTAAAATACTTAACTTGCTTAAGGTCCCACACAGCCAAGTGGTGGAGCTCGGATTCACGCACAGGCAATCTGATTCATGAGCTTTAAACACTGTATTACATGTACATACACGTGTAGACACCCACACACACACACACACACACACACACACACGTGACTATGCTGACAGTTACCCTAGCACAGACATTTCTATATAACAGGCGCTTAGGAACAGCAATCTGGTTGGAAGGAGGGATTAGGGATTCTACCTTGAGGTATGTTTTCACTTAGCACAGAAGTTTATTTGGGGTGAGGATACTGCCAGAGATTATGGAGGCTAGCACCCAGCCACCCCACCCCACCCCTCCCCAACCAACTGCCTGGAGCCAACGCTGCCTGCATGAGAGTAAGAGTTCAGACTTTAGGGCTGGGATGTCAGGAATTCACAGGTCTTCCACCTGGGCCAGAACGGAGCGTGCTGGGGCATGGTACCCAGGGGTGGCATACACCACCCTGCCCCATTTTCCTCTTCTGCCTTCTTTCCTTCCTTGCATGTGAACTTGAAGTCACTTGTAACAACATCCTCTAAGTAGCCTGGAAGGATGACAAGATGGGATTACGGATAGGAAATGGTAGAGAGAGACTGGAGTGAGAATGTTAGCTGAATCCAGCCTGAAGGAGAGTCAGAGGACAAAGGCCTAAAAATACAGACTGCGATTCCCCACCTTTGCTTAATGATAAGAAACGAGGAAGAATCTGTACTCACTTCTTCTCTCAAGGCCTACAGCACATACGCTAAGCTTCAGTGTTTATAATAGAGTACATTCATTAATGGTTCAGAAAAAACATTTACGCCTTCGGTGTTTGGAAAGGGCTCAGACATTTCTCTGCTCATTAACTCTAGACCAGGAAATAAAAAGTTGCAACCCAGAGTGTGTGGTTGTTTTCCATTTGAGTTTATTTAATTTTCAAAACAGTGAGTCATCTGAACTATGCAAATGAAAGCTATGATGGTTTTACTCAAATGACTAACTATAGTTTATATATAGAACATGTTTCTTTAAATAGAAGAGAATCCAGTTCTCTATATTAGCTAAGCCAACTATCCTCTTCTCCCTTAAAATCTGGAAACTGATGACCCGGCAAGGGGCAGCCAGGGCTCCCAGGGGCTGGGGCAAGATGCGGAGCGGGCCCCAGGCACAGGCTCAGGTACACCCCTCTAGCAGGCGCGGAAACTGAAGGGAGACCAAGGCGGGTGGAGAGTGAAATGTGTGCTGCCATCTGATGGGAGACCGTCAGGAAAGCTAGGGAAGGAACTCTAGATTGGATAATCTCAGAAATGTTCACAACTATAAAATTAGTGAGCAACAGGTTCACTATTCTGAAGACTATCTAACAATATAAGCCTTTTTTTTTTTTTCCTGTAACTTGGGATTCACAAAAATACATACTGGCTCATATATCAAAATGTTGGCCAAAATGCTTCAGATAGATACTTAGAGTTAATCTCCAAAAATATCTGACATTACCCACATGCAACAGAGGAAAAACACAGATTTCTTACCTCAGAAAGAATCCATGGGGCTTTCCAGCTCTCCTTAGAAATTTGGCTTGAAGAAAGCACACACACTATAGAGCTTTGCCTTGCTTTTCATGTAAACCTACAGCTTTCAATAAACATTAAAAAAAAAACTCCCCTCAATTTATATTCAAAATATCAAGGGATTATTGAAACCCCTAATTTGTGTTGAAGTCTGTGGCAAGTTTTATACCTTGAGTGAAATGCAATCTAATTCCTATGTGGTTATGTTTAGGGGATTGGGGGCGGAGGGGGGCGCAACTTTATTAAGCCAATGCTCCAGGCAGCCCTGGAGCAGACTGGATCCAGTTTGAAAGGAACTGGCAACCCTAAAACTTTTTGATAAGATAAAAATCCATTGATGTTGGCTCACACGAGGCCCACTTCGACTCTGCGCTTGTCCTCCGAGTTTCCTTGGCATATCGGCTCCCTTCCTCTATCTGCTTTAGCATAACTTTATTTTTCTCTTTTATCTTTCGATAACTGCACCCAGGGACCGGAGGGGATTGATTTTTTGTTTTGACTTATTGTTTGAAGATCTGTAACTCAAAGCAGCTCTCACGCCTCTGATGTCTAAGCTGGAGCAGCATAAAAGGTAAGCCCGGGCCTGGGTAGCAAGCTGAGCGGCAGCCATACCATCTTATAATCAGCCATCTAGGTTTTCATCTTCTTTTGCCTCCCCCCGCCCCCACCCCCAGCCCTCACCAGGGCTAGCTGGCAGAGTGTGAGGTTACTCCTACGCCTTTGTTAGGTGACAAGAGCAAGTTAAAATAAAAATAAATGCCTCGACAGCTTTGCGTGCCAGGGCTCTGAGATTAAATAGACTTCTACTTAGAGCAGAAAGTTATTTCCTACCTAGAAAAAGGCCCTGCTTTTAGCCACAGTGAAAGGAAACTTCAACACATTTCACGAGGTTGCTTTAGAAAAACAACAATTGAAAACAAGGGAAGATAGTAGGACTGACAAAACCATTTCCCCAAAAAGGGCTTAAGTAAAGATGAAAAAAAACACGATGCTTTTTAAAGGCTGACTAACAAATTCAAAACAAAAAAAAATGTTACTCTTGAACCAGAAGCTGTTCCCAGACAGACAACACTTATATAGGTTAGAAACTTGGTCATGTTTTCAGAATTTGATGTCAGGAGCATACATTCCAAATAAGCAAGTGTGATACCCGGAACTTCACCGTCTTTCTTCCAGGGTGATTATCAAATTATCAGGACTTCTTGTGCCTTAATTCAGCTCATATCACAATCACATGCTAGTGTACATACACCCAAGTACCCACAAGAGGTTTTGAGGGTCTGTTCCCTGAAGTTGCTCAGCTTGCTGAAATATGGTTACATACGCAAACATTATCTCCCAATTGTAACCTCATTTTCTGCTCTGCTGGACAGCATGACCAGCATTTGTCATCGTGACTCCCCCGCCCGCCACATCATTCATATGTCTATAATTGTCACCGAGATGTGGCATGTCAGCAGGACTCCAGTGTTCTCTGCTCCCCGTCTCCACACAGTCACTCAGGTAACAAACCCATAATCTTGTCCTGTTTTCATGATGGTTGAATTACACATAATTGTTTCTGCACAGTGATTGATTTCTGCCTGAATAGAGACCTCTGCCTTTTTTCAATGCAAGCGAGTGGCAGCCAAGTCTCTCCATCTAGGAGGAGGCAGCAGCCTTTGAAGAGATCAAAGCCAAGGCCGCAAGCAGTTGTGCGCCCTGGGAATATGGAAAGCCTTTATGCTCTCAACCCCATTTCCAGCATCATGTTGGATTGCAGCTGCATTACATTCTGCCAGCATTCTTAATGCTTTTAGTATTGACTCTGACATCACCGATGCTGTTTTAAAGTAACAAAAGCCGAAAGATGACTTATTTTCACAACTCTGTAATTGGAACATGCAAAGATGGGGGTGGGGAAGCAAGAATGAAGGGGAGGGGAGTACATTTGCTTTTAATTTAAAGCAGCACAAAAGAAAGGCAGCAACAACAAAAAAATTATATAAGTTTCCACAAATGAAAAACATGTTTTTCTTATGGAAAAACCGGCAGGGGCATTTTTATAACTCAGACCACACAAAATGAACTGATGGCTAAATACACACTTTTTCAAGCCTAGAGGGTAAAATGAAAACGATGGGGTAAGTGATTCCAATTGGGAAAGGGACTCTAACATGCCTCCATCCGCTCTGAGGGCTCTGCCGACACCTGATGCAAGGTGAACCAGCACAGCTGCTCACGAACAGCCCCACCCCCTCACCTGCTCCATTTCCAATCAATTAAATGAAGGTGAAATTTGCATTTGTAATAAATCACAGGTTATTTAGGAAACTGTAAATGCACAATTCCGTATTAACAGGAGAAAAACGAACAGAAAAGTCAGAGGAGGTTCTTGATCCTGGCTCCAGATATACAGGCACAAGTCTGTGTGCTATGGTTACACCTCAACTCCTGACTCAAAACCTGAAGCCACTGAACAAGGTAGAAAAATTCTTACGGATACAATAATCAAATCAACACTGGCATTCTACTCTTTCTTAAAATAGCTAATAAGAGCGAAGATATTTCTGATTTTTGAAAAAATTAAGGCACCTTGGTCACTGTTATTAAAAGCACATTGTGCAAATAATACATTACTGCATTTAAAATCAACATAGAAAGCAAGCAGGGCAACCATAAATCATTCTGCTACATATTTAGGGTTACACATGGTACTACTATGTATGTCCAGTAATCTCCACTCCCTCACTATCACAAAACCCTCTGATATTCCAATTCTAATACTTAAGTTGCTATTTTTGAAAATGTCTGCCCCAATTATTACACAGCTTTATACAGAAATTCCAAATGTAATAAATGACAAGGATTTAAGAGAGAGTGGGAAAGCAGAAGAATTTTAAAGCATTTACAAAATTGAATGCATCTTCTTTATTAAAGCCCTTTCTTGGCAAAGATTTAATATTGTTTATGCAGATATTAGTCAATGAACTATCCTTTTACTTTTCCAAGTCTAAGAGGTTCTGAAACTTATTGACATAGAAGAAATGACTATAAAATAACTTGCCTCTTTTCATTCTGTACAAAATCTCTCAGTTCTGAAACACCAAGTGACCGGTGAACAAAAGCTCCCTTTGTCTGTTTGATAGGATTTTGAATCAACAGGCCTGGTTGTAAGGCCCCAACTGTAAATTTTCTTGGAAAAGTTTGTCTGAAAAGGTGCTGATCTGGAAAACCCTTTCTTTTAGCAATGTGTCTACCTCAGTTTACTGGTTTTCAGTTTTGATGTTTGTGTTATTTGGAATTTGGTTTTTACTTTGTTCTGGAGGAAGGTGTGCAAACTACATGAATTCAGAATTGCAATAGCAAATTTCTATAGGAAAATATGAATTGTAACATGTCAAAGTCTAGATCTTTTTCTCTTGCAAAATGCTTGTTCCTGCCCAGCCAGTACAGCTCACTGGTTGAGCAACAACCTATGAAACAGGAAGTCACGGTTCGATTCCCAGTCAGGGCACATGCCTGGGTTATGGGCTCGATCCTTAGTAGGGAATGCGCAGGAGGCAACCAATCAATGATTCTCTCTCATCATTGATGTTTCTATTTCTCTCTCCCTCTCCGTTCCTCTCTGTAATCAATAAATATATATCTATATTAATAATAGAGGTATATGCAAATTTTGGGTATGTTCAGAGGTATATGCAAGATGCCATCACAGTAACAACCGAACAGGCTGCATGGGGCAACCAGGCCGGCAGGGGGGTTAGTGAGGGACGACCAAATGACTGAACAGCAGGCTGCGTGGGACTACCAGGCCAGCAGGGGGGCAGTTAGGGGGGATCAGGCAGGCAGGTAGGTGAGCAGTTAGGAGCCAGCGGTCCCAGATTGTGAGAGGGCCTAAACTGGCAGTCAGACATGCCCCAAAGGGTCCCGGATTGGAGAGGGTGCAGGCTGGGCTGAGGGGACGCCCCCATGCACGAATTTCGTGCACCAGGCCTCTAGAGAGTGTGTGTGTGTGTGTAATAAAAATGTTCTTTCCTTAATTTTACCATTTTCAGAAAATGCCAGAAATAAGTTCTAGTAATCAACTTATTTTCTCTAGGTGCCATTTTCTACATCCCAAGGCCCCACTTTATTCAGATTATCAGGCAAAAATACACTTATTTTATGATTCTATCACTGGCCTTCTCCATTAAAGTAACAAGCAAAATAGCTACTAGGAACATCGCAGGCTTCTCATTCCCACCTGAAAAAAAGTGGACAGACCCTTCAGCCTCTTT
>NW_006383014.1:543300-550319 GCF_000327345.1 Myotis davidii | reverse complement strand
CACCCAACGCCCTTGAAGGCTCTCCTCAGAGAAACTGGAGTTGAGAATTTTAGTCGCCTGGATAGCACATACGGTGTGCTCAGCCACCGACCTTGAGAGACGTGCTCAGAGAACCTCAGCAGCTTCCGCTGCCTTGGGCTCCACACACTCCTAAGACTGCCCCTCAGCAAAAGCTGCCGTCATTGAGCACTGAGGTGACAACACGGTGATAATACACGGGAGACTCGCTATGCAGCATAATCTGTATGCTGGCCTATTTATTTTTCCCTTCAGGATGGAATAGAATCTCTTGGAGGACCTGGAGGGTTTTATGCCGTTTACTGAAAAGGAAATCAAACTGGCTCAGAGTGAAGAGTGAGAGCGGCAGGCTGGGTGGGGAACAGGGCTCACGACCCTGTGCCGCCCACGGTCGGGGAGTCCCTCCAGGTGAGGCATTTAAATTGCTTCACACAAATAAACGTTCATTCTCAAAGCCTTTAAGTAACCAGATTCCATGCTCTCCTCTGATAAACCATTCCAGTGTTTACTAATCCATCCCTTGGAAGTAATTCTTCCAACCTAAATTTTTTCAACAATTTAAACCCATTTCCGTTGGATTTGTGTTCAGTAAGGAACAAAGCTGGTCACAAACCGGCATGAAAGAAAGTCTTATTCTTAGAGATGATTTCAAACTAGCCTCCAAATCGAATGACGGCTTCTATCAGGCAGGTGCCACTGAAGACCAGCAAGGAGTTCCCCCATCAGGAGCCACAGACTACGTCAAGATTTGGGCAGTGCCCAATTTTCAACATGCTCAGGAAAGACCGAGAACCGTCTCAGATAGCACAGGGCTTTCTTGTCAAGCGATTTCTTCACTTGCACACGCAGTACGACCTTTTTGGTTTAAAATAGCCAATACCCTGGCACAGACATTCTAATCCAGGGAGGGAGGCAGCAGGATTCCCACACAGCTGCGGAGGGCAGGGCCACAGGAGGGTGGTCAGGAGAGACCTCAAGGTCAGCGTGAAGCACAGCCTCCCATGATGTAATTCAGGGGAGCCACTCCACGGTCACATATGCAGTCAGCAAACCCAGGTGATTCTGATCAATCTGCAGGTAACCTATATAGCAGAGCCGGCACAACCAGCCTCAAAGAGAAGTATTCCCAGGAGTGCCGCACAACCTGGTCTCCTGAAAACCCTTCGCATGAAACACGCAGCAGCCAGACTGTCGGAAGTATGTCACTGGAACAGACAGGAATATAGCTCCCCTCTACTTTCCCCATCAATCTATAGTAGTGGGTTATAATGCACTAAGCATAAAGTATCCAGCATCACCCACTGGGGTGCAGCAAGAAAACACTACAGTGTCAACATGCACCTTTATATTAAGAATTTTAAGCTTTATAAGAATATTTAATATACATCCTCATCGGGGCCCCCCACTTGCTCTGGATGTCAGGTGGGCAAGAATGCCAAGTGGATCGAATAAAATGCTAATAATGCAATCACAAGCAAACATCAGGAAAATGATAAAGCTCACAGTTATCCTACGTCTAATAGCAACTCTTGAAGAGCTTGCACAAGAGCTAACATCTATAATGAAATCTGACAAAATAATGAGAAATTATCAATTTCATTTGAAATAAGAACTTGTGGCTTCCATCAATGACTGTAAACATCACCCTAAGTGTATACTGTGATCTGTGTTATTAGATAATTGTGTAATTCAGGCATATAATTCATAAATAATTATACAATGGTCAAAATTTCTAACTGATAGGAACCTGAAATCAAAAAAATTCTCACCACACATTTATGTATCTGAAGAGATCAACTGATTTTTATTTTACTTCCTCCCAAAATAGACTAAAGCAACTCCTTTTCTCACTGTATTTATGTTCATATTTGTCAGGAACATGATATAAGCTTTGGAGGCAAGAAACAGCTATGAAGTCAGAAGGAAAAAGGAATGAAGTACTAATACATGCTACAAAATGAATCAAACTTGAAAATATCATGCTAGGTAACTGCAGCAGTCACAATTGACCACATATCATAATTCCATTCTTATAAAATGTCTCAAACAGAGAACTATATGAGACACAAATAGATTAGTGGTTTCTTGGGTTTCTGGGGTGGGAGATGAGGGCATCGGGAGGCAAGGGATGACTGCGAAAGGGTATGGGGTTACTCTCCGAGGTGATGAAAATGACCTACAATGGACTGTGATGGTGGTCGCACACATCTGTGAAAATACAAAAACCCATTCATCTGTATACTTTAAATGGGTGAACCGTATGGTATGTGAATTATATCTCAAGTTATTTAAGAAATAAGCAACCAATGAATAAATATTGAGTAAATATGTGAATAAATTCCTCCTCCCACCCAATTAATAGAAAAAGCCAGAGGGGACCCTCCTGGGTGTGATTTCCCTGAGTACGCCTACTGTGTGGCTTACTCCTTGTCCAGGGAGCTACCTTATAACTTTCAAACAACAGAATGCTTACTCATGTCAACGCAGCACCTGGATGAGAACTGTGGACAAGGAATTCTAGGACCAGACTGGGGTGTGAGTAGAGAATAGGGACCAGGGATGGGCCGGTCCTCTAAAGGCAGGCTTTTATGGGAAGGGAAGCCATAGTTAGATGGCCAGACCTTCCCTGATGCAGGGCTGCACTTCTGGTGCCCCCACAAAGTTACTAATGCACAAGATGCCCTCTCAGAACAGGCAAGAGCAGTACTGTGTCAATTTTCTACCTTGTTTGCTCGTAGGGCAGAAAAACCTCCTTTGCCAGGGCACTGAGGTCAATTCTAATGCTCGCAGCACTGGGAGAGGTGGGGCCATTTCCCTCTCTGACCCAGCTCTGAGGGCGGGCGCCAAGACGCCCAGGGCCTTCTGACAAGCACACTGCCATGCCAGTGCCCCTCGCAGTTCACGAAACAACCATTTGTCCTTACCAGGTTCTAGATAAGAAAACGGAGGCTGCAGAAGCCAGGCACTTGTTCAAAGACACAGGGCTAATGAAAGACTTGCCGAACTCCATGTCAGTATTTTCCCCACCATTAAATCAGCAACAAAAGAACTTAAAACATAAAATGTTTTTCTTCAGGTAGTCCAGTCTTTTCAAACTTCACATTGCATACGCACATTATTGAATTCATACAAAATTAACATAATGAAAAATAAACACCTGAGATGTCCCTGAATTATGAACTCTTTTCTCATTTGCAAGTTAAAAGTCACATTTCTCTTGCAACTACAGAGATTTCTGTTCTTTCTGATAACCAGCCATCTTGGGAGGAAACATTCCTTTTTGAAAAATTTAATCTCTGACCAATGTCCCCAATTAGCTATATAAGAAACCCTCGTAAAATCTAGTTAATATGATCCTGCTTTATTTAACTTAGCTTTTAGCTTAGAATTCTTTGCTAAACGGTATGTAAGACAGGAAAGCAGAGATCCTCAGGCCTGCAACTCACAGATCTACCCCGGCAACCATATTCCTTGCAGGCAGGGATCCCCTGCCACGGATATGACCAAGTATTTCCTGGAGATGGTAACTAAGCCACGTGATTTTCAAAACAGTCATTACCTGCTGGGTTTCCAACTGTCACGAAAATGTTCAAACTGTTTGTGAGTAAAGAGACAGAAACAGAAAGGTGACAGGACTTTTTCCATGAGACACCTAGCAGGTGGCCGGCCCTGGATCCGGGCTGCGGCAGAGAAGATCCAGCGCGTGTGTTCCCAGCCACCGCACCGTGTAAGTGGAAACGATCTACCTGCATGGGTTTCTGTTTGCCCAATTCCAATGGAAGTCAAGTCTGACAGCTCTTTGGAACGTGGTCACAGGGTGCACAGAGCAAACATCTATTACAAGTCAGGGTTTCTGGCGGTTGTGTTCATGAAATAATGACACAGCACCAACAACATAAAACTTGGGAGAGTAACTCCTAGTCTTCATTCTTACCAACCACCAGTTCACTTGGCACCAATGTTTATAAATTTGTTAATCTGAAATGTTTTATGATGTAGAAGCATGGAGCACACTGTCGAATCTCAGAGGGCAGCGGGGGTGTTGGGAAGGGGAGAGATCAACTAAAGAACTTGTATGCATATATGCATAACTCTTGAACTCAGAGAGTGGGGTGGGTGGTCAAGGCCTGGGGCAGGGGGCAGGAGCGAGCTATAAGGGGTCAATGGGAGAAAAAAGGAGACATATGTAATACTTTCAACAATAAAGATTTTTTTTAAAAAAGAAAACTAACCAGAAAAATGCCTTACGATGAATGTATTAAACTAACTCTATTTTTAAAATAAATAAAATGCTCTATAAATAGTTCTGAGTTCTTTTCTTCAATAGTCTTAGGATGCTTAACATGCGTGACCTTTTAATTTAAAAAGTGTTTATTAAGCTCAACCAAACAGAGCCATCTACACAACCATTTCTAAGTAAGTAAGCCTAATACTCTCTACCATACTTCCAATGGGCCACACTGAACTGAAAGCAGGTACAGGAAGAACGTCACATTATTAAACAGCGACAGCCCGGCAGACTGCGGTAACGGCTGCACGGCTCCAGGAAGACCTGGCTGGTCGCTGCCATTGGACCCGGGTCGGTTCTGGTGAGGGGGCTCCTGCTCACGCTGTGCTGAGCAGCGCCTCTCCCTTACTAAGCTGTGAGCTCCCAGAGTGCTGACTCTGTCTTCACTGACCTACATCCACAATGGGGCTCAGCACAATGACTTTGAAAATAAGAACCTTCAAATACTTATGGGACGAATTAGTAAATCATTCCTGAAACAAACATTCTCTGGTATTAGTCTTCATTCTACCAGGAAAGCTGTTTAACCTTAAACTTTAGGGTTAGCTCAGAGATGGATTCAAAAGAAAACTTCTTCTGATTAGTGAGATGGAATAAAATGTCCTTTCTGGTTCCTGTACCATCCAACAAGGGCCCAAAAAGCTGTACTAGCATCTTCTCTCTTGAAGTAAAATATGAGTAATGAGCAAAGCTAATGCTGAAAAGCATTTCCTTGAAACAAGAAGATAGTTGTTTACACAATAACCAGCAGATCTCAACTGTGTTGTAAAGAAACAGAGAAAAATAATCACAATATAGGTGTAGAATAGTTTTGAACCATTATTATTTCAACAGTAGTTGATCAAAATGGTTAATATGCTTTATAAAGAGTTCTCATAAATCAAAAAATATATCAAGCAATTCAGGTAAACATAAATATGTAAAACAAACACAAAAATGTAAAAATACATATCTATAACCTATTTAAATCAATTTCTATTAAAAATTAGAAGACTTCTATAAAAATTTATATAGCTTATAAAAAAGACTACAGAAAAATATGTATTTTAACAGGGTTTCATTTTAGCATTGCTTAAAACAAGCAACAAAAACTTTAACATCCATAATTGAGGATAAAAATCAACAAATTGAAATATTCTTATGACTGGATAGTAGCCTGCCATTAAATGATATAGACATATATTTATTCACATAAAATATATATATTTTATGTGAATAAATATATGAACACACATATAGTTTAAAATTTAAAAATTACAATAAACCATTAACCTAATAAACCCATTTATAAAAATGCTTGTATTGTAAGTACAGATGCAGAAAGAACATCTGAAAGTGTGTGTGTATGTATAAATGAAACATTTATATCTGAATAATAGAAATACATACAGTTACTTTTTTCCTGTTCTTTAACGAGTTTTCCCCTGGCTTTTAAAAAAACTTACTAATTTTTAAATACGAATCAATCCCTCCCCTCGACCAAAAAAAGACATTTCCTTTAGAGAAAAAAAAAAGATTATTCCGAATAAGATCTCCTTAACAAGAAGTTTATTTTCACTTTTTGAAGGGAACCTACTGTTGTAACTTCTCAGGAATGATCACAATTCCAGATAATTCTAAACTAATTTCTCTTACTAAACATAACATCATGATACAAAAACATCACCACTAATAGCTCTAAAAAACGAAGCACATACCACATTGTAGTTGCTTATTGTGTAAAGGACACCCTCTGCAGCAGATTTATGCCTGTCAATGCTCAGTTACCTATAGATATAAAACCCTAATATGCAAATAGACCCAATGGTGGAACAACTGAACAACCGGTCGCTATGACTTGCACTGACCACCAGGGGGTGCGCGCGGAACATGGCAGGCATCAGCCACAGCAAGATGGTGCAGCAGGTGAGTGGGGGCACCAGGCCAAGGCAGGGTGCCAGTGACTGTCATCAGGGCGAGCCTCTGGTGGTTACTGAAAATTCTTTGCTCCCATGCACCACAGTCCCGCCCGGCACTTGAACCTGCTGCTGGTGCCCGGCCAGTCCCACAATCACTCAGTGCCGTCAGCGGGGCAGGCATCAGCCACAGCAAGATGGTGCAGCAGGTGAGTGGGGGCACCAGGCCAAGGCAGGGTGCCAGTGACTGTCATCAGGGCGAGCCTCTGGTGGTTACTGAAAATTCTTTGCTCCCATGCATAGAAATACATACAGGTACTTTTTTCCTGTTCTTTAACAGTCCCGCCCGACACTTGCACCCGCTGCTGGTGCCCGGTGCCAGTCCCAATCACTCAGTGCCGTCAGCGGGTGTGAGAGGCGGCTGCCAGCCCCATTGCCTCTCAGGGCTTCTCCAACTCCCCCTGCTCCTGAGGGGCGATTGGGACCAGCAGCCATCTCTTGCACCCGCTGCTAGTGATGGCCTTGCTCACAGCCTGCTCCTGAGGGGCAATTGAGGCAGCAGCTCGCTGCCACTTGCACCCACTGCTGGCACCGGCCCCAATCGCTCTGCGCCATCAGTGGGTGCAAGCAGAGCCAGCACCATCAACGGGTACAAGCAAGGCCAGTGCCGTCAGCGTGTGGGAGTGGTGGCTGTGGGAGCAGGGCCACTGGTAGACAGGGGACTGCGGTGGGAGGGGGCCTGGAGGATGAGCCAAGACCCGCCTCTGTGCCTACCACAGTCTCCTGGCCCACAGTTCCTTTCTTTTTTTTTTTTTTTT
>NW_006383014.1:540684-543183 GCF_000327345.1 Myotis davidii | reverse complement strand
TGTTTCCTCAGGCAGGAGTTAGACCAACTGGGAGAGGGGCGCATGGAACACGGTGAGCGTTGCCGATGCAGTGGTGGCAGCGGGCGGCAGTGGAGGCACTTCTGGCCCCAATGGGCCCCAATGAGAGCTGGACCATGGAATAGGTGAGTGGGCAGCACCAGGCCAAGGCAGATGTGAGCAGGGAGAGGTGGGGCAATTGCCCTGATTGATCGCCCGATAGGCAGCGACTGGCAGCAGCAGGGGAGGTGGGACCGGCGAGCAGGCGGCGCCAGGCCAAGGCAGGATGCCAGGCGGGGTTGCGGGGTTGTGAGGCTGGGAGCACAAGCTTGAGCCCAATCTCCGCAGGCCACCCCGAGGGACCCCACTGTGCATGAATTTCGTGCACCGGGCCGCTAGTCATGGAATAAGGAGGCAACATCGTTTACCAAAGAGAATTCAAGAATCACAAAACCTTTAACCACACAGCTACTTGGTTATCCTCTATTTGGTTAACTTGGGGACACTGGGACTGTAGAAGTAGACAATGGAATTCCCATAAAAATCAGACATTTATCAACATGTGTCTGATACACCCAAGGATCAAATATTTCTGGGGAATTTTCACGAACACATTGTGCAATCACATGGCTGTGTGCTGAGTGAACCAAAAGACAAATTTTAAGTTTTCTTAGAACCTGTTATTAAGCCACCACTAAAGCTAAACCATCCATATCATTGAATAAAACAGAAACATACAGATACTTTGGGATGATACAGGGGTGTGTTACCAGCCCTGCTACCTATAATCCTCTAAGTAGTTTATCAACATTGACCAAAGGATTCTTCTCAACCCCCTTCCGAGGAGAAACTAGTTCGTGAATTGGACCCTAGCTCCTGGATCAGGGATATCTGGCTTTGAATCCAAATTCTACCACTTACTGAACTCCTGGACTATAGCAATCAAATAGCCTCTCTGTGCCTCAGTTTCTTTACTGGAAACATGAAAAGACAAGTAGTATTCACTTCACAGTGCTATAGTGAGTATTTAATAAGAAAAAATATATTAAAGTCCATTCATTAGATATATTCTACTATATTATTATTAATACTACTACTCTCCTTGCCTCTGGACAATACCCAGTTCTATTTCCCAAAATCATACAGAGGCTGTTGGTCAGGAGAGTTAGGTGATTTTCTGAGGCACTTAAATGAATCAGGGACCAAAATGATGTCTATAATGTAAAAATGTTGGTTCCAGGTATTGGTTAATTTTTTGTTTTCTTACCATGAAAGAGAAAACTTAGGATAATCCTTAAGCCAAACTCACAAATGGCTGTCCTAAAACTTGCCCCTCTTTCTAGATTACTTCCATTAATACTGCTCCCTCATAATCAGGCTGGAACCTTAACCATCTTCTATACATCCCCCACCTTCCCCCGCCCCCACATCTCACTGGGCGCTGTTGACTCCATGTTCTCCACCAGCACAACAGATATTACTACCAAAAATGACATTAAGGAAATGTATAACTTCATATAATACCACATTTTATACTCACAAAGCCCTGTAAGTGAACAATCAATTCTCACTGATGAGAAAGTCCTTGATTCAACAATCGTTTAGCACCTTCTGTGTGCCAGCAGCAGTGATGGAAATGTATAACTTCATATAATACCACATTTTATATTCACAAAGCCCTGTAAGTGAACAATCAATTCTTCTGATGAGAAAGTCCTTGATTCAACAATCATTTAGCACCTTCTGTGTGCCAGCAGCAATGATGACAATACAAACCATGGCTGCAGAAGGCACCTGCAGTAGGAGCCAAGGTCGGGGCCCCCATTACGGTACCACTACTTACCAGGGGTGTGACCTGAGCAAATGACCTAATTCATATGACCTTCCATTACATGGTCTGTGCCCTTTCTGTACCCCCTATGGCTCAGTTTCTCAACCCTCTTTATGCCTCCGTCTCCTCATCTGTAAAATAGGGATATCGTCAGGTTACTTTGAGGATTAAAAGAGCTAATACATATAAAGGGCTCAGAACAGATCCTGGCATGGACTAAATACTCAAAACTAATAGCTAATGTCTAGTCCAGCCGTGGGCAAACTACGGCCCGCGGGCAGGATCTGGCCCATTTGAAATGAATAAAACTATTGAAAAAAAAGATCGTACCCTTTTATGTAATGATGTTTACTTTGAATTTATATTAGTTCAAACAAGCACTCCATCCATGCTTTTGTTCCAGCCCTCCGGTCCAGTTTAAGAACCCATTGTGGCCCTCAAGTCAAAAAGTTTGCCCACTCTAGTCCATGAACTCTGTATTTAATGCTCAGGTAATTTCTCAGCTCAATCTTACCACAGTCTCCTGGCCCACAGTTCCTTTCAAGGTACATGAATTCATGTACTGGGAACCTCGTCCTATATAATAAAAGCCTAATATGCAAACTGTTTCCTCAGGCAGGAGTTAGACCAACTGGGAGAGGGGCGCATGGAACACGGTGAGCGTTGCCGAT
>NW_006383014.1:523373-539249 GCF_000327345.1 Myotis davidii | reverse complement strand
GTGCAAGAAAGTGAAAATCCAAGATGCGAGGTCCACAAAGGGGTCATTTGAATTGACCACTCAAATATGAACTGTGTATTTTATTTTATTTTTGGGTAGATGGAGGAAAATAGAAAGGAAAAATGTGAAGAGAGTGGTCTTTCTTAAGGACTTGTCATGAGGACCTTGTATGTGGCACAATGGTTAAGAGCAGCCATGGGCAAACTACAGCCCGCGGGCCGGATCCGGCCGATTTGAAATGAATAAAACTAAAAAAAAAAAAAAAAAGACCGTACCCTTTTATGTAATGATGTTTACTTTGAATTTATATTAGTTCAAACAAGCACTCCATCCATGCTTTTGTTCCAGCCCTCCGGTCCAGTTTAAGAACCCATTGTGGCCCTCAAGTCAAAAAGTTTGCCCACTCTAGTCCATGAACTCTGTATTTAATGCTCAGGTAATTTCTCAGCTCAATCTCAGCTCTGGGATTTTGCATGAGTTGATATATTTTTAAGACTTGTATCTTATATGGACTGTTATCTGGTGTTATGCCCTGCATTAGTAAAGTTTTAACATTTCTGCTATATTTATTCCCCAAACACCTAGGGAGTAACCTGCTCTATGCAGGGTAGTATAATGGGTTCTGGGCCATGGAGATGAGTCAGACATGCTCCCTATCCTAAAGGAACTGACAGCTAGTGAGAAATACTGCCACGGAGACAAGCACCCATTATGTAAGACATGGGAACAGAGTCATGAGGAAGGTCCTATGGGAACCCACAGGACTGCTGGTGCAATCAGGAGCAGCTTCCGGAGGATGCACCATTTAGCCTGGGCCTTTAAGGATGAACGCGATAGTGCGGTGCTGGCGAGGCATCTCAGGGAGCCAGGGGTTTGGGAAAGGGTTCAGGGTGCAGATCTGGAAATGTAGCTGAATCATAAGCTGCAGGGTAGGGCAGGGAGGAGGCAGGTCTTGAAAGGTATATGGTCCAGACTGTGGAAAGCTTTGAAAAGGATGCTAGAGAACGTGGGTTTTATTCTGTGGTCCGTGGAGGAGAGCCCTTGGGGAGGAAACCTCCTGAGGTCTGACTAGAAGTGAACAGAGGACCACAAGTCTCAATGAAGGACGGGGCTGGATAGAGCTGGGTGGAGACAAAGTGAGGCCAAAGCGCCAGACTCTGAGTTCAAGTTCCACTGCTTCCTTGGTGTGAGACCTTGTGCGAGTCACTTAGGTTTTCTGAACCTCCGTGACATTTTGACCATCTTCTGGGCCAGTGTTTCTTCAACGTTACTTCAGGTAACAATCAATAAAGTAACTTGTCGAAAGTGTGTACACATGACCTGCCTGTAGTGTCTGGTTCAGGACATTTGCACAGGGACCCGTTTCTGCCTTTTAAGGGAGGACACGAGTGATTTTGTTGCAGTTGGTCCCCCTCCCAGAAACCCTACTACTGACACAGAGTAAGAGTACCGTGTACTTTTACAAGTAGGAAAGGCGGCCATCTATGTCACAGGTGAAGAAACCAAGGTTCGGAGAAAGGAAGTCACTGGTGGAGAACACAAGGCTGGTCAGCAGCTGAGCACTGGGATCTAGATCGGACTCCAACTGCAGCGCTCGCTGCAACTCCCATCACGTGTGGGGCAGTGTGTTACCACCCCTGCCCTTGGCCCAGTCTGGTCCACCTGATCAATGATTAGGACGAAGGAGCTAACCACCCTCTCCCCCTGCCTTCCTCCATAGCCTAGCCAATAAGGTAGGAATTTCTGCGCTCTGGGCAGTGGCGGACGCTTTCTTCTCTCCCACTCCCTCATTCACCTCTCACAAGGGAGACCTACCATACTCATCTGTGGTGACTGAGAGAAGAAACTGGGCAAGGACAGACTGACGCCTGGTTTTCTCTTTGGGGGCTCGCTTGCCCAAGCACAGGTTTGTCCTCATTTCCAATTCTCTGGCAGGTAAACTGCTGCTTCTGCTGAAGGGGGTGTGTTGTGTGTTCAATTTAGGGAAGTCAAATTCATGGAAATCCAAATTCATGCCATGGTTCAAGCCACAGGCTCCAATTCAGCCTTTTGCTAAGTAAGCTGACATTCGCTTTCCATCTGAAGCACAATAATGTACTTCAGTACAAAATGGCATTTTATGCTCTCATTGCATGAGTGTCTAGCATGTATTGTGTATGTTTCTGTATAATTCTACATATGCATAGGAATAACTCTAAAGGCCACAAGCGAATTTTAAGTGTTCATCTCTGATAGTGGGATCCTGGGAATTTAATATTCGTTATTCCTGTTGCTCACTGAGTTTTCTATTTTTTCTAGTGAACATATGTCAATTTTTAATGAATTATTTTTTATTTTCATTAAAAATAGTTAAGCATTATTGAAAAGAAATTGCCAACAAAATCATCAACATAATAATTGCTTTCCTGTTTTACATTTTAATTAAGATTCCTTAATAAGTGTTTTATGTTCAGAAAGGCAACTATGGTAATTTTTAATGAAAATAAATAAGTTTTTAGACCTTAAGGAAAGACATGAACTCTACAATTTACTAAATTGAGGCAGGTTACTGCTCTCTCTGGAGATGGGCCTTATCTTAATGTGGAGATGATAACATCCACCCACAATTTTCAGCTAAGATGAAATGAAACAAAATAACCATGTAAACTGCCTAGCACAGAATCTGGCACACGGTAGTAGTTTAAAAAAATTTAAAAGGTAATTGTTTTTCCTCTCAAAAACAAACTTCAGTTTTGATTTAAGATTTTAATGTGCACATAAAAAATGAACAAAAAAACCAACAATTCAAGCAACGTTTGGGAGACTTAATTCTTTCCCTTAACCTTGCTAGCTAGCTAACTGGTTAACCCAACTATAGTAAACATATTTTTTAAAAAATATATTTTATTGATTTTTTACAGAGAGGAAGGGAGAGGGATAGAGAGCTAGAAACCGACTAGCTGCTTCCTGCATGCGCCCCACTGGGGATGTGCCCGCAACCAAGGTACATGCCCTTGACCGGAATTGAACCTGGGACCCTTCAGTCCGCAGGATGACGCTCTATCCACTGAGCCAAACCGGTTAGGGCAGTAAACATATTTTTACTTCAGTCCTTTTTGGGTTTGTTTCTGACTTTAAAAAAAGTATGTTACGAGTCAAGACAAAGTCTAACACACCTGAGATAAGGTTACACTACCTTTTCTCTTTACCCAAGTCATCTTAACTAGTCACCAAGAGGACATGTGCGATCACCATTATTATAAGGTACTAGGGTCCCAGTGCATGAATTCATGCACCTGGAAAGGAACTGTGGGCTGCAGTAACTGTGGTTACTGAAAATTCCTTCCTCTCACGTGCACCACGGTCCCACCCTGCGCTTGCACCCGCTGCTGGTGCTGGCCCTGCTCACATCTGCTGCCGACACTGGGAGCCACTGCTCGCACCCGCTGCTGGCGCCCAGTGCTGGCCCTAATCACTCAGCGCCTTCAGCGGGTATGAGGAGCAGCTTCCGGCCCTGATTGCCCCTCAGGGCTTCTTCACCTCCCCCTGTTCCTGAGGGGTGCTTGGGGCCGGTGGCTGCCTCTTGCACCCACTGCCAGCGCCAAAGCCACCGCTCCCACACGCTGCTGGCACCGGCCCCAATGGCCCTGTGACTCAGTGGATGCAAGGGGGGCGGGCGCCATCAGCACATGGGAGCAGGGCTGCCGACAGACGCGGGACCCGTGAGCCGTGGCAGAAGGGGCCGGGCGGGGGCACAGAGGATGGGGCGCAGAGGCTCGCCCTGATGACAGCGAGCAGCGCCCCACCTTGGTCTGGCGCCCCCACTTGCCAGCTCCACCATCCCACCGAGGCCAATGCCCGCCATGTTCCACGCATGCCCCCTGGTGGTCAGCATACATCATAGCGACTGGTTATTCGGTTGTTCTGCTGTTTGGTCTACTTGCATATTAGGGTTTTATATAGAGAGATAATATATAGTGCTTAAGATAAAAGAATTCTGTACCAAGAAAGCTGACTCCATGTTTAAATATATTTAACATTAGTTAGGTTTCATTGAGAGAAAAAGAAGTCTTGAAAGGAAAGGAAGCTGGAATTTTCCATGAGGCTAGAAGAGCATTGATTTCTCTTTGCTGCCTGGTCAACATATCCCCTTGGACTTGACCCTTCTAGGTGCCAGGAAAGCTAGAAAGATTCCAGTTGAAAGAAAATTCAGAGGGAAAAAAAGTAACTTGCTTGTTGTCCTCTACATTCACAATTATAGAGAGCTCCTCTCTCTCTAATTTTTGCAGTGGGGAGAAGAAAACCTAGCCAAAAATATATTCTTACTCCCATCCAAGGAGTTAGGAGTTATCTGGCAATTTTTAAATATTAGAGGGATATGAGATTATTAACAAATATATAATTTAGGAATCTGATCCCTTATGTTCCTCATTCCCTTACTAGAATAGAAGACTATGATGCTGAAAAGAAAAATCAGGTGCTCTCCTAACAATCAGGAGGGGGAAAAGAACCCAAGAGAGGAAAGCCACCTTAGTAAGGGACATGATGACAAGTCCCAAAACTTATTTATGCAAATACTTTTTAAAGGTTAATGTAGGGCCTTCACTCAGTATTCAAATTCCAGGTCAGCAAGATGGCATAGTAAGAACCAAAAGTTTCCTCCCTTTCTCAGTTGCTTCTTGGGTACAGTCAAGACCTTCCTGCCTGCAGAATTCCCAGCAGGCAGGCACCAAGGCACTGGGTAATACCACCTGAGACTCCAGCTTTGCTCCCTTAATTGGAAAACTGAGTGCTTTTTCAGGCTTTATATGAATTTCACATCAACCATACAAGCTGGACAAGCCAGATAGTAATATGCCATTTTGTGAATAAGGAACAAAAACTGACAGAGGTTAAATAACTTCTTCAGGCTCTTGGGGAAGAGTAATAGACTTGGGACCAGGCTCAGCTTTCACCTAATAAAGACTCAACATTTTTGCTTCCCTGTTGCAGACGGATATAATCAATTTACAGCACACACTGGCCTAGGAAAGTCAGCACGGATGCGGCCATATGCATTTAGAAAGAACACAAATAATGTTACATGTATATTTTATTGATTTCAAATGGGAAGAGAGAAAAACATCAGTGATGAGAGAGAATCACTGACTGGCTGCCTCCTGCACACCCCCTACTGGGGATCAAGCCTGCAACCTGGGCATGTACCCTGAGGGGGAATCAAACCGTGACTGTCTGGTTCATAGGTCGACGCTCAACCACTGAGCCAGACTGGTGGGGCACAAAGAATTTTTAACATCAGAGAACATCTCAATTGTTACTGAAGAAACAAGTCCTTTCTATCTGGGGAAGAATAAAAATGAAGTGAAAAGCATTAACCATATGATACTAAAATATAATTGAAGATGATTTTCTCTTTATTCTATTTCCATCTCAAGCACCCTTCTAAAAAAAAGCATTTCTATCACCTCCTCTTCTTCAATGAGGTTTCTGGACCTAAATAAGAGATAAGCACTTCTTATGATCAGTTCTCACAGGAGTGCCCACTCCCATTCTTCTTACAGCAGCAAGCTCAGAGGATGGTAGCTTTCCACTCTTACTTGGAAACTTAACATTCTGTAAGGAGCTGAAAGACACGGACTTAATGCTCTTTTCATTGATGCAACAAAATCAGAGAGAAAGGAAAATAATACAGTGCTAAGGAGTATGTAGCAGACACATTTAGATTTTACTTTTCACATAGCATTTGGTTAGATACAGAGGAATCTTTTGGAAATATCCCCAAAACCCTACATGAAAATTTCTTTATTCAGCAAATCTAATGAAGTGCCTATTCTGTACTAGGCTGAATATAACTATCTCATAATTCATCAGTAGTCTCAGGTCAACTGATTAGATAATCCACTATCATCAACAGTTGATAGTTTCATTGCAAAATATAAATATAAGGACTTGCAAAAATATTTTAGTATGTCAGCTATAAATTTTTTGTTTTGGTAATTGTCTCACTGAGAAGCTGACAATAGTTAAAGAACATTAAAGCTACACGAGAGCCACTCCTCTTTTTACATTCTAGAGCAGGGGTGGGCAAACTTTTTGACTCAAGGGCCACAATGGGTTCTTAAACTGGACCGGAGGGCCGGAACAAAAGCATGGATGGAGTGTTTGTGTGAACTAATATAAATTCAAAGTAAACATCATTACATAAAAGGGTACTGGTCTTTTTTTTTTTTTAGTTTTATTCATTTCAAACGGGCCAGATCCGGCCTGTGGCCCGTAGTTTGCCCACGGCTGTTCTAGAGCCTTCCCTCCACCCAGCCCTCATCCAACCTTTCTCTATGTTGAGTAAAGTAGCAATAGGCCCCTTTTTTAAAGTGAACATAACATTAACAATACAGTACTTGTGGGTATGGCTAGAAACAACTGTCAATAATCAAATGTTTTTCAGAGTTGATTTGCCCCTCATTAGCTGCAGAAATAAGATACATTTCTAGACCTTCTGTAATGCTGCTTCTCTGCCAGTTATATTGCTCAGTCAGATGGGAGACAGGAGACAGGTAACCAAAACTCTTGCTGGCTCTGTAATACCCTTGCAAATTTCCCACTACACAGGGGAGGCAGGTGAGTACCATTCCTCAGTGAGCTTCGGAAGTAGTCTACATACTAGTATAGCAAGTAGATAACTTCAGCAGGTCTATAAGTTTAGATAGAATGGGTATTGTGTGCAAATATACTACTTTACAGAGACTATAATCCTCTGAACAGCCTCTGATATTAGTCTATAAATAGCCCGGGCTAGATCAGCTACGTTATCAAAATCTCTGAAGTTAGCAATCCCTGTTCACTGTTAGTGTTCAAGTCCCAATCTCCCCCCTTGGTGCATTTCAAACCTTACCCCTCAGTCTTTGTTGTTGGTCTTTAGGCCATTTCCTGACTTTATGCCTCTAAATCCTAGAGACTGAATCATTTATTTGCCTAAAATGACGTAAGAGCTGATAGCAGAGCCTACAGTTCCTAGACTGTGACTTCATAAGGTCACAATTAATATTAAAAAAAACTGATCATGAATCTAAAACATATTTTTTTAATTATTTAAATAAGATCCAATGGTTGCCTTTTCCAAATGAGTACGGACCTGTCGGAACAGTACAAAGCAGTACTAAGTCTTTCGATGCCACAGTATTAGCTTTCCACAGGCTGGCTCAGTTTGGCCTAACCACTTAGGTAATGGCTTTAAAGATGCAAGTGTTACATGAATATCCTCTTTTTTCTAAACCTCATTCCCATGACAGCAGCACCTATGTAACGCTGAGCTCTACTCTGCCCAGAAATAAAACAGATGTGCTTTTCTGCTGGCCCACAGACACTGCTGGCATATTATGCCCTTAAATTCCAAGTTTACCTCAAAATCAAAGGGAAACCAGTTTTATAACGTTCTAATCATGTATCTATAATATACACGTGAGAAACCAAGGAGTCAGAGAAGAACGGAACGATCCAATTGCTTTTAAAAATGCCAGTCACATAAACCAAAAACATTTCTGTCTAAAGAACTAAGCGAGAGAGAGAGAGAGAGAGAGAGAGAGAGAGAGAGAGAGAGAGAGACTCAAAAGCTGCAAATTTTTCTCAGTTGATATTATGGAAGAATTCTTATGAGGCTACAAGTTCAAGTCCAGACAGACCCATTTGGGAGGCCCTATCTCTGTCCTATTAAATCACACAGGCGTCTTTGTCCACAAGAGAGACTGGATGAAAATAATGGGGTTGATGAGAGCAAGTCCAGGGCCAGCATGGGGGATGGGAGAGGGTTACTTCAAAGAGCAAGATTTTCTGTAGGTTGGCTCAATGGCCTTGTCTTACTGAAACTGGGTTGTTCTCATGTTTTTATGAACAAGAAATTTCTGGGATCATTTCAAAAAAACATATCTGCATGAAGGCCATACACTTGTGGTATCAGTCATGCAAGAACAACAGCTCCTGAAGGGCCATGCGGTATGGCTCCCTGGGCCACGGGAATAAGTAAGCTGTTAGTCGTAAG
Organism: Myotis davidii; assembly: GCF_000327345.1. NCBI lineage: Eukaryota > Metazoa > Chordata > Mammalia > Chiroptera > Vespertilionidae > Myotis > Myotis davidii. Next base: position 531,235 of record NW_006383014.1, on the reverse strand, counting down.
AGACCTAAGATATCTGAAGGGGGGATGGCAACGGCGCCCGCTTATTCTTATTGTGATCCTTTCCCAACTTTGTAGCAGTACAATTAAGAATGAATCCAACAGAAGAGTCTGGGGGCTCTACGGAACTTTCCCATGCTTTCTTCCGACACCCACATGCAGATCTGAGATAGAACGTGCTTTCTAAAAGTTGACTTCTCTTGTGCTTAAGGTAAAAGAGGAAAATTTTTTACCCTTAGCTTCAAAAAGTATACAACTTAGATTAGAAAATTTAAAGTAACTTGTCAGTAAATCACACTAAGTAGTTCCTTGCACTAAAGTGAAAAGACACACTGCCTTAAAAATCTTGCTCAAAATATAAGCCATCGTCTCCTCTACCCTTGAATTAATTATTATTTCTGTGATTGTTTTCAAAGCTACACAGGAATGTGATGTACTGTGATTTAAGTGTAAGCTTACTGATCAGACATATCCGCCTTAGATCCTTAATTTCGGATGTCAGCAATGATAAGAAGAATCAAATTGTAGCTGTTTGTAAGCAAATACAAACATGGGAGGAGGTTACAGCAAAGGTATAATAGGTATAATTCTGTCCATCAGAAATCCAAATGTTGATTCCCTGAAAGTAAAAACCACACACTAGAACTTAAAGCCTAATGAGCAGTTTGAGATAAGGAAAAAAGGAACCCAAAACATTTGAATAGCAATGTCCAATAATAGAAATAGGAAAGATGAAATGCAAACAAACATCCTCCTTTCCCACCTTAAAGTCGATCCTCGGGAAGATCACAAAGAAACACACATGCAGCCAGCAGCCAGGCTGACCAGGTGCACTGTGGTTGGTAGAACCCAGCTGCAACATTTGTCGTTTCCTGCACTAAGCCGGCTGCTTTTCCCTCCTCTGAGCAGCTGAGAGAAATGAGATGTTTCTCTTCAAAGGTGTTAAACATTTGGGCTGTGTGAGGGACAAATGGAAGCCTGACACCTAAGATGAATAACCACAGCGCTCTAGGCCAGTGGGAACTTTCACTGTGTGAAAGCCAGCCAGGCTCGCTGCTCACACGGTATTCAGGCACAGGAGCCACGAGCGCGGGGACCCACCCCACAGAGGAGGTAGCAAACTATTTTTTTTCTCTTAATGTTAACCTTTACCATTTGCCGACAGGGATTTTCATAAATAAGACTCAGAGAAAGAATGGCTTGCGGGGGGATGCTTTTAATACACTCGCCAGGCTCTTTGCTGGGGCATATTTAACAGGCTTCTGCATCCTCGCGCTCTCTACGAAGGCAGCCAAGGTTTACTGTGCTTCCAGAACTCACACTGACACCAAATGCGTTATCAGTACAGGTACATTTTCATTAGGTCCATTTTGTCTGAAGTAAGAATTCTTATTTAAAATTTTGTGAGGCGCCTATTTGTAAGTTTTGTGGTATAGACACACCTCTAAGAATTCCAGTTTGGGAAGAATATAATTAGCCCATTCAAATTTTCCTTCTGAAGGGAAAAAAAGAAAAGCTGGATTTGAGAAGGCGGTTCTCCTGAGTAGATAATACTACACTCAGGTCATAAGTCAAAGCTCTTCGATCGTACGCATGTCAGCGTTTGTCGAAAAGAAGGGGAAAAGCATACAGGATTGTTAGAATGAGCTACGAGCTGAAACATCTCTGTGTGTGCCAGTGGCCCTAGACTGCTATTCTCCAGATTACCTGCAGTAACTACAAATAGAAGATTCTGTGTGGGGAAAGGGGCAGTCTAGGCCTTCCCCCACCCCCAGATGTTTTTCTAGCCCGAACACCTGCAGGCCTAAAGTGCTGTAAACAAGCAGTTGTTTATAATGCAAATTCAAGTAACTGGGATGCCTCTGGGCTGCTCCCACCTTCAGCCCAAACACAAATGGTCACCCTGCTCCGGGACACCCCAGATAAAAACCTATCACTGTGGATGTCAGTTACACAAACTCTGGCTAGCTCGCTCTGCTAAGGACCGAGTTAGCAAGAAGGCAGAAGCGTTAAGGGTGAAGGAGAGAGGCTGCCTTCCGGTTAGTGTTTTGGGTCTCAGACGCGTTAAAAACAGCTGTTAGGTATTAAAAACCCAAGATTGCAACTCCCTTCGGTTGAACCTTAAACAAACAAGCAAAAAACATTGGACATAGCCTTGTGGTTAAAACTGAAAAGCTTCTGGAACTGTACAAAACTGCAGAATATCTGCAAGAAAATGTGCCTAAAATAAAATGTCCTAAAATGTAACAGAATAAAGCAAAGTAGCAGATAACAGGGTAGAGTAACTACTTCCTGACCACACCCCTCTCTTCCACTCACACCAACCAACATTTTTTCCGGCCACAAATCTTTCCTAAACAATGAATGGCTGTTCAATTTACTGACCTCAAAATTTGAATACATACACTAACAATAAATACCATCCATTTTCTATCAAAATTTCAAAATGATTAATATGGGGGAGGGGGGCAAGCAAAAGCTGGAGAGAAGTGCTGAAGGCAGAAAATGCTGATTGGAAGAGGAAGAGAAGCTTACTTTTCAATATTAGTAGGGATCATCTATAAATACCAATAGATTTTTTTTTCTTCTTATATTGACTTTAAAAATTATTTTGAAAAGAGAAGTAGCTAAACTATGGAACAAATGTCACAAATACTTATGAAGCGTTAACTGTGCATAGCTGAAAAGTATAAGACTGTTTTGGTGGCTATTTCCTACTGTTTAACAAGTCAGAGACTGTAATCTAGATTTGTGAGAAAGATTATTTGCTGTTCTAAAAAGCCTTTCAATAGAAATCTTCAATTATTCCTTATCTAAATCATATTCTCCGCCCCCTTCATAAAAACCAAACCAAACCAAATATCCCCCCTGTAAAGGAAATATCTGATATGTTTGTATGTTCAGTTCAACAAATATAGAGTCTCCTACAAATTTTAAAACTTAGAGAAGCATTTATTTGGCAGTGGTCTCTAAATATTAGACTGTATTTGTTTTTATGCGCTCATTCACTTTTTAGGTAGGAGATTCATATTTACCACACAGGAATCTCTATCTTTAAATATTTAGAAAGCCTTTTAAAATAAAATGTGAAATTGCTATTTCAACCATCACAAGATCTCCAAGGTCACAATTTTTGGCCGCGATATAAAAATTATAAAAATCTTAATCCCTCCTGGAAAGTCAAGCATGTTTTTGAAATCTGTGGAAAAATAATGACAATAACTTCTAAATCACAGTGCCCACATAAAATAGTTCTGTTTCACATACCTATCATGTCAACAATTGAGTATCGTGGATAATCAAAATAAACACTCATACTCTTGACTATGAGTCATTCCTCTCTGCAATTTTGGTGTATCTTCTCGACCCCAGATTCTGCTCACGGAGGGATTAATGACAGTACCTTCCCCAAATGCCTGTGACTGATTTTTTTCACTTAGTGGAAGAACTGGGCTAATAAGGCAAAAATCATAGGTGCCTTTTTATGACCAGAATCTGACTCCGGGGAGGGACAGGTAGACTGAAACCCTAATCCCCAAGGCCCAGGCATCCATGCTTTTCATACACTTTTAGGTGGGAGAGGAGAGGGAGACGGAATGAAGGTAAATATATTGATGGAGCACTGAACATCAATCCCCACGTTGCAGGCCGGTTCCCAAGGAGCATAATCGCCAGCACATCTCAGGTTCACGCACTACACAAGTTACCCTTTAGAATAGATGCTCTCTGAATGCGGAGATGAGGGAGGTTTCCCCTTCTCAGCTACAGAGAAACACGGTCACATAACAGATCTGGACTTCTTCATGGTGCTATATACATTTGCAACTCACATTTGCAACAATGGACAGTAGAGTAAAAATAGCTTGTCGCAACTGATTTTAAAAGAAACATTAGCTAATACAATAAAAGGAGGACTCTGTTTTAGAAGCTGAAGAAATATTTCGAATGTTCAGCTTCAAATGAGCCAAAGTGTTCTGATTCTACATAGCTTACGGGCAATGTAGATACAGCATGTAGCTGACTGAAAGAGTAAATCAATTTTTCTTCTCATCAGCACAGAAAACACAATACTCATAAAATTATAAGTTTGTTGACTTAACTTCACTTGATTTCATGACAATTGGTGATCTGTTATTTATTAATCTTAACCAATAAAAAGCTAAAATTCCAAATACAAGACATCAAAGTTAGCCCTCTTTTAAAGCAGCCATTCCTCACAACAGGTCTTATTTAGCAATGACTGGTCATATATAATGAAAGCATCTCCAATGTGCTTAAAAAAAAACACCAAAAACCATTTTTTTCCAAAATACAAATTAATGTGCTCTTCTGAAAATAATTTGTAACATCGGCATGTTACTCACTGTTCTCGGAATGGGTGGAGAGAGAGATCCATTTGACATGTATGGGTCATTATTCATATTTGGCATCATTATGTACCCGGAGTAACTCGAGTAGGAGGGTCCCTTGTTGTAGAGGCCTCCGTCTGGATGCTTTCCTGAGAGAATCCAAAGAACAATTGATGATGCACTGGCTTCCTTTTTTATACATCACTGTTTTTTATCTGAAAAATCAACTAGTTCTATGACAAATGGGACCTTACACAAGAGTTGTTTACAAAATATTGTAACTGAGTTATTATGCTCTATTTTAGATTGACAGTACTTATTCTCTTAAATGAAATTAGCAGTGAGCCAGATGTTTTAAAAAACATGTGGTTCAATTTACTTCCACTACTGACTGGTGTTTTTACAAAAATAAGTGTTATCCCTCTAACTTAATTTGTTCTAATACTAACAAACTGGACTGAGAAACAGAAACACATGAAAGAACACACACAAACCTAAAGCTACAATATAAACATATTAGGCCATTTAGCCATTGACACGCATATACATTTATACACTTAAAGTTATGCTCCACTTTATAGGCAAACTTGTAAATCCTACCTGTGCTTCAAAATTTCTAGAAAATTTCTAGTTTTTACAGGAGGAGAGAGTTGTAACTGATATATGGGCAACAACCCAAATTTATGAAGGATTAACTCCAGGAGACTTAATTTTGTGTGCTACACTTACATCATTTTGCCAAAGTAATCTGCATGTGTTCAGGATATACATTTCTTCTCTTTAATCTGTGTAACTACTTTGTAGCTCAGAAAGAAGCCTGATATTATAGTTCTCTTCCCTCCTTCTCTGGGTTGACATATTATACATACAAACACTTCGTTCTGGTCAGGCCAATTGTAAATAATTAAAGGAGAACAAAAAAGCCGACTGTCCAACAAGGAAACCTTACAGATGCCTGGATTCTTTTAAAGTCACATGGAGTTCTCCTTAAACCTAAAAAATATATACAATTTTTAAGCTTTGAGCAAGAATCAGAAATGCGGAGGAAGCCTGACTGTCATGTTTCATATGCAAAGTCCCTAATTCTACAAATAAAGTTTTATATTTTTACAAGTTAGATTCTGCTTCACTGAGCCGTATTTAGTCCATGCATTCTCTGCCTCCTTCCCACTGTAAATAGAAACAGCTATTTAACAAATGAAAATCCGTTTGAAACTATTCATGTTGGTAAATAAACTGGTTTAGACTGTCACTATAACAATGCGGGGAGGGGGGGGGGCGGAATGCTATAGGTCTAAGCCAATTAAAACTTTAGGTAAAATGAAGAAAAGAGGCAAACTCATTATTTCCTCTTCCACAGAGAATTTGGAAGCCAAATGAAATCCAAAGTGCCCTAACTCATTCAAAGAGAGTTTTAAAATTCCGTAAGTATACATTAGAGATAAGCATTGTTTCCTGGGTTTTCTTTCCCATTTTGTTAAAATAGTGGGCATAGTATCATCACATCTGATCCTGTTTGTTTTTTGTTGTTGTTGTTTTTAACTCAAAATAGCAAAATATACCTACATTCACAAACTGCACTTGTTAAATGATAAAGTTGGAAGAAGTAGATTTAAGTCTTACCGTCATCAGGGTGTTCTCTGGCCTTGTCATGGTAGGATTCCTGCGAGGTTTGTGCTTGTCTGGCCACCTAACAGCATGAATCCCCATCCCCAAAAGAAAAAAAAATCACCTTAGAGTTTGTGACAATACTGATATAAGTGTGTGTCCACTGGTGCAACTCAATCACCTGTTTTATTCATCTAAGAGGTGGAGGCTAGGGTTGAGTATCGGGAAATCTTTTCCTTTCTAACATGTATTTCTGAATCATTGTTATCTACCGAGGACTACAGAGAGCATAAGTAATAAGAGGAAAAACAATAACAATATAGTAAATTTGGGAAAAATCCACATGCTGTTCTGACTGCTGTTTGCTAAAATGCATCAAGGCTGCTTGGATGCCTAATACGATAAGAGTGAGTTAATGGGGTTGATCGTTTTGATAGCTTCTTCAACCACTGTTCCCTTCAATCAGAGCTGATTAAAAACTTGCTGAAATGTCACTTTACAACTGAAAATGACATTTTAAATAAAAACAAGTCAACCTCTCACAGGTGGGGGCTTAAGGCCAGTGTCCCAAGCCAGTGCCAGCAGGAGCTCCACTCCATATAACCTACCATAGACGGCCGAGTGCAAGCTAACCAGAGAAAAGTGAACTGCTCTGTGGTTAAAGAAAGGAAGATTTGAGAGTCGGTTATAGACATCTAAAAGGTAGCCCAGCTAATATCAGTTCTGGTAACCACCATCCACCCAGGCTCAACCACGTGCAAATCAGTGGTATTACCCCCTTCACCATCTTCCTTGGGACTGCCCCATGCCCATTTACCACCAGACAAACACTGACAGAGCCCGAAAACCTGGGTTCTGGGCTTCAAATGCAGCAGAAACACGCAGAAAATGTGAAATGGTGGCAAGTTTATTTATGGAAGAAGGAAGGACAGCAAAATGGGTAGGAAGAAACAGAGGTGCTTCTACAAATATGAGAGTTTAGCCGGAGGGTTTTGAGGGTTATTTGGTTCTTTGGACATGTATCCCCCACCAATGACTTCTTCCCCTCCATATACACATGGTCACAAACCATTCAAATGGGGTTGGGTGCACCCCAACTCCCTCCCTCCACCACGACGTCCCCTTCACATTGGCATAACGGGGTGAAAGACTCAGAGGATAAAGACTACCCTTATAAATTCTCCTTAGAACTCAGGCCCCCCAGCCTTCAAAATGAGTACTCACCCCTGCCATTGGGATCAAGAAGGTAACTCGGAGGTGTTCTTAAACGCGTGTTTAAAACCCGAAATGCCCCCGCCCCCAAAACCACACGCTTTCTTTTTGGGGGCAGAAGGATGCCATTTAAGGAAAGCGGGTATAACCTCCAAGTTTCTTTGGAGGGAAAAATCGTTGATGAAATCATCGGAGTGTCAGAACTTTTCTACCGGATTTCCTCCAAAGCGTTTCCCAGCTGTGGAACGAGGGTGGCCATGGAGTGTCGGGTGTCAGGGTCCATCCGCCCACCCCACCCCCTGCTGAAGCGTTCGCGCGGCCTGAAATAGCCCTTCCGCGGGGTCCCTGCTCCGGGCTTTCTCCCGCAGGCACCCACGTGGCTCTATTTACTCTACTCGAGTTACCGGCGCTATCGCCCGCCACTGGCCGGGGGATCTGATAAAGCGCTTTCCCCCGTCCCCTGAGTGGGAGCCCTGGCTTCCGCCGCATCTCCACTCTGACTCGCCCGTCTTCTGTGGAGATGGAAGGCCTGATCCCGGCCCAAACTAACCCCAAATAGAAGCGTCTTGGGGTTTTGTTTTTTTTAAGTGATGGGAGTTGGAGAAAACCGGTGTTGCGGGAGGTACTGCAAGGGATGGCTCGGCTCAGCGCGCCGAGGGCTGGGGCAACAGGTCTGCGCTGGGCGCCGGCGGCCGC